>NC_140441.1:31574365-32174365 GCF_963576455.1 Neolamprologus multifasciatus
CAAAACACAGAGAGGCGTGCAGGTGTGCATGTAGGGGTGTGTGTTACTCAAAGGCAGGCGTGGCTGAGCTCAGCCGAGACAACGGATCAGTTGAATGTGCCGTCGGGGCCTCGATCAGATAAAACCCAAATGTAAATGCAAATGAAGTGAGCTATATGAAGAGAAGACATAAAGCCAGTCTGTGAAGCAGCCGGATTAACGGAACGCTGAGAGAAACAGTGACGGCTCTGTGCAACATCAACACCACAACTGGTGAAGACATATCACTCTTCGAGCCACTGTGGGTCTCCGGGTTGGGTTTACAGTGACGGCTCAAACAGGCCAACGGCTCAAAATAAACCCGGTGAAAGACTTGAGCATTATTTGGTTAAACAAACGCATTCAGTGCTGTAGTACTAACCTCCCTGCTCTCCCTACGATTCTGATTAAAATAGATCAAGCTATGCTGCACACTGAGATCATTCCACACAGAAAGAGACTCCTCCAATCATGTATTCAAAACCAGCTCTGCAGGTTATTTGTACAAACAGCTGAATTTCCATATGTGCATTGAAAGGTGACAGATAGATGAGAGGGCAACTTGGTGAAACTCATAGTTGAAAGTCGGATTTATTTATAGAAGAAACTTTTGTGAAACACATTGGACATGAGACCATCAGTAAGATGCCTCACTGAGCATTTTCTAGTGTTTTAAACCCTCAGTCACAAATGTCTAGAGCAGAAGTGGGGAACTCCAGACCTCGAGGGTCCTGCAGGTTTTAGATATCACCCCGGGTCAACACACCTGAATCAAATGATTAGTTCATTACCAGGCGTCAAGGAGAACTTCAAGACATGTTGAGGAGGTAATTTAGCCATTTAAATCAGCTGTGTTGGATCAAGGATACATCTAAAACCTGCAGGACACCGGCTTTTGAGGCCTGGAATTCCCCACTCCTGGCCTAGAGACAGGTGGCATGTGATCACCAGCAACCACAGGTCGCTGTGGCAATCCCCCGACTGGTAGGAGACTGGTTGCTGGAGGTAACTGGCTCTTGCCAGATAAAAATCAGTCGTAAAGACGTTGCTGCACCAACAACATCTTTGATTGCTTTGGTGGCCAACAAGTCTGAACTAGTCTGGAAACACGTGTCAACTACACGCCGAGAAACCTGTAAAACTTGAAAAAGTGCAGCGCAAGCTAGAAACGAAGAGTGGTCACCTTCAGAGTAAATGCTGCGGCCTCTGTTTGCTACCAACATGTGTCAAAGGCGGAACTTTTTTACTTGAAGAGAATTTTCTTCATTTCCAGTTTGTTACAGTCTTCATAGTTTCACTACTGCTCTGTGAGCAGTTGGCAAGTGTTTGCAGACAAGTTGGCATCTTACATGCAAACTACAGGCATTCTGCTAGAGACCTTTGGGAATACAAATTTTTCCTTGGTGAACTCTAGTTGCCAGGTTGTGGCCAACTGGTGACCAGGATGTTGATAACAAGCTATTTCCCAGCAACCACTTGCAACCAGTGTGGGAATACTAATTATTCAGGAGTTCCAAAGGGCTGTCAGGCTGATCTGCCATCTTGTGTGACTGAGGGCTTAGAGGAATTTAAGAAAAAAATGAAAAGTCGCTGGACATATGACAAATGAGGCTTAATGATAAAAGTTCTAAGAGAGACTTTATGACTTGTAAAATGAGAGATCCTTTGTTTTTAAGTCACAACATGCCTGTACCATGACTGTATCCTCGCTTCAGTGCCTGAAAGACTCACATCTTCAACATTAGCATTTCACATTTCATGAACAAATCTGTTAATCAAATTATCTCCATGAGGAACTTGATCTCCACATTTAGTTTCATCTACAAAGTTTAAAGCTTTTTGAACCTGTTTCTGGTGTGTGACACAAAACATGTGCTATCTGCCACTGAGAGCCTAATCCTATGATTAAAAGCCGCCGAGATGATCAGAAATTTTCACTGTACTTTTTTACCACGTTTTCAAATCCTTCTTAATTACTCCTGAGTGCTGATAGTTTCTGTGGTGATTGCTGCTGGCTGGACATTTAATCTCATCTTGTATTGTTTGTTCACCTCTCCTGCCTCCCCCCCCCCCCCCCCCCCCCCCACATGAATGAGGTGTGTGTGTGTATGTGTGTTTGGTAGTTAAAGGGCAATGTGGACAACTCAAGGCTTCTACTCCATGAGCAAGTAAAGGAGGAGTGGTGCTGCTTTAAATGCTCTGTAATATTTTCCTTTTATTCATTTAACATCGCTCAGCTGGTAGAAAGAGTCAACAATCAGTAGATAACTTGATCAAACAGAGGATGTGTGTGTGTGTGCGTGCGTGCGTGCGCGTGTGTTTGCTTAAGGCGTATTGCCTGCAGCAGCAGGCTGTCCATAGGGTCCGTTACATTTCCTTCCATCCAATAAACATTAACCTTGAAGCAGTCATTGAGCAGATAGTGGAAACTATTGGTGCAATGCAACAAACCCCCCAAACAAAACATGACATCAGCTCCTCCTGGACTGCTCTGAGATTCTAGAGAACACGTTTAGTCGTTTTTCGCGACATCTTTCTTGTGTGTGCATACATGAGCCAGTCTGTGTGAAGGTGAAACTAACGTCTGCTAAAACTACAGAATGAAGTCAACACGACAACAACAAGTCTTTTATTTGTGTTATAATATAACCTCAAATATTATTATATTATTTAGCTTTATAGATAAAAGCTAAGTTTATATACATTTGGAAAGTAATAATTAGATTATATGTGACCTCTGAGTGTAACAGAAAAATAAGGCATAATGATACATAGACTTATTCAAAAACTAAGTATGCTATAAGCTAATTTTTACGGTTTATAATAATAATAATTTATTATTATTATTATTATTATTATTATTAGAGAAAAGCGGCGTGTAGGAGAAGATTTTTCATTTCTATTTTTCATTCTTTTCCCCCTCTTTTTCAGTTTTACTTCAGTTTTCTTACTTTTTAAATTTCTTTCAAAATGTAAAACACTTAAATGAACTTTCGATATATTTTCAATTACAACTTTTATTTGAATAAAAAAGGGATGTCTCGTCTACTGCGCTTGAAATCAACGTTGTATGTTTGATGGGTTTGAGGAGTTTCATGGCGGATACTGATGGGATGCAAGTTGATTTTCTGCTGTGTCCAGTTAACCACCTGGTCCTTACATCTGGGCCCAAAAACTTTTAAGCATTTATTTATGTATATTGACGATTTGTTTCTTTTCTCTGCCACCAGTATAAGGAGGGAATAAACTTTTATTTCAAACACTGGTACCGACCGGCGCAGAAGTTCAGAATCAGCGCATAGGCAGCAAATACCTGCGCATGTTAACAGCGGTACTCAGTAGTATTTTATGTAAAAGTTAAGAAGGAAGTATACCTACTTGGCAGTGATGCTGAAACTCAGCAGTCTTTGCAAGGGCAGTTATTATGACGTACTGTCTAAATTAGCTTTCATTTCAATAGCCACTGGGACATTAAAATGGCGAAATATTTTTAATTTCTATTTAGGAATATGTTTTTTCTCTGTTGCCTTTTTCACACGCAGCGGTTCAATGTGTGTCTGGAAGATGGAGGAGGGATGATACAGACTGAAAACAAAGGTTGATTTCAGACTGATGACCCATCAGAAACAGGCCCCGGCACATGTTTGTGGATAAAAATAAACCCTTGCGCGCGCCCACACACACACACACACACAGAAAAGTGTCGAAAGCCATGGCATGTGGCGTGTCACAGAATTATTCAACACGCAGATTACTGAAGACAATTATCACATCTGAGTGTGTCAGCTTGTTATTGGGTTTTTGTACGTGCGTCTCTCATACACGCCGGGCAGGTACATCAAGTAACGGCACATACCAGAAGATTTAGCTGAGACCGTTGCTGGGCTTGGCAAAGCGTTAACAGTACGCGGCACAATTACGCACTGACGTTCAGGTTTTATCTTAAGGTTTTTCCTGGAAAACTAGTTGCTGAAACTTTCTGCGACGTTTCTTTGGCTCGTGGATGTTGAGAAAATACCTGAATAAAGACATTAGACGGCAGATTCCCTTTGTGTGTGAGTGGGGAAGAGGAAGGTGGAAATAACTGCAGAGAGATATCATGTTTGCTCTTCTCACTCTCTTGTCACTAAAGCTTCACATAAGACCTGAATCAAACCCAAAATGCCCGCGCGCTTTTATTTAGGTGGTTACATCGTTTGTGAGTCTGAGTTTTTCCTCTTTTCCTTTCTTTTTCTTTTTATTGATCCTGTTTGGGAAAAAAACAGTTTGAAGCGTATCCTGGTTCAGTTCATCCAAGTGTTCCGGTTGCAAACACCCCAAGAGGATGTAAAAGTCAATGATTAAAAGTTAACGGTGATGGGATGAGGACAGAAAAAGGACACACACACAGGGAGAGAGAGACACACACACACAGAGAGAGAGAGAGAGGGAACGAAAGAGGGGGGAGGGAGAAGAGAGAAAGGAGAGCGAGAGAGACGTTTAGGGTGTAGTCCGTTACTTGTTATCTGATACCGGCGGGGTCTTACAATAAAAACTCCGCCGATGGCAACAATGGGGATTGTTTTCACGAAAACTGGGGGATGCGGAGGGGGCAGAAGGAGTCATTTGGGACCTCAACGTGTCATTTAAATGTAAAGTGACGCATTCAAAGAATCTAACTTGGACACCCAGCTCAGTGAAAAAGTATGAAAATCATTGTGCAGGTCAAGAAAGCTGATGTGTTTAGTTTCTTTAAAAAAAAAAAAAAAAAAGTAAGACCAACACGTGTAAATACAATAAAAACAAAAAACAAACAAACAAAAAATTAAAGGTGTAAAACATCATCTCATCATTTAAAACTAAGAAAATTAAGAGATTTGAATTCAAGTGTTTATTAATTGGCCTGTGCTGAATGACTAATCAGAAGCCGATTAATAGGTCGTTATTTGTGCTTCATAAGTCAGGCCGGTGCTATGCTGTACAAGGAAGAACAATCAGGGGTTGAAGGTCGATATGAAAAAAAAAAACAAAAAAAAAACAAACACCGGGCCTTTGCGATCGCTTATAGGCCACAACACTGGTGTTGGTGTAAGAACACATTAGTCCTGTCACTGTTTGCTTTTGTGACACTGTGCTCAAATTGTTCATATGTGAACCATCAAAAACACGAAAACGAGGAATGGTTTTTAACATTTTCATTAAAATGAAATAAGTTTAACATAAAATGTTATCTAAAGTAAGAAGAGCACAGCTCTGACACCCCACAAAACAGGAACTACTTTCTCCGAGCACGGCGGGCCGCTGCTGTTTCCCGTTATTCCGTGGCCCCGTTACAATCACCGCCGGACACCCCTTTCCCCGCCACCTGTCACATCGGTATTCCCGCTGGATTCCAAACCGCGCAAACAAACAAACAAACAAACAACAAAAATCCACAAATCTGTGCGTAAAGGCGCCCGAAAACAAGCCCGTACACGCTATCGCCAACATTTCTTTTTCTTTTTAAACAACAACAACAACAAAAATGGCTCATCACGGCAGTGGACTCACCTGGGATGTAGACGTCCCCTCGTTCATGATCGGGGAGTTCACTCCAGTTCCGCTTTCCCGGCGAAACGTTCGCCTTTTTAACCAGAAAGGCCCTCGGCATGCTCAGTCAACACAAAGTCCCTTTGAGAGAAAGCGATGTGCAGGGAAAGCCGCTGTGGCGACGTAAAGTTACGTTAAAAGTGACAAAAAAAAAAAAAGCAGGAAACCGAGAGGAAAAACTGGAAGGTCGGTCCCCTCTTCTCCTTCTTCCTCCTCTTCGCACCTTTCTTCTCGTTTCGCAAGCCTCGTCCCGCTTTTTCCCCTCCTTCCAGCACACCTTTCCTCTCTACCAGATTTGTTTTCGAGCTGTAAAGAAAAGTCTTTTCGGCGTCGGGACAGGTGAGTCCGCTCAGGTGAGCTACCAGGTCAGGTACAGACAGATATCGCCCACAGCGCCCTGAAATAACGGGAGTGTGGCGTCACTAGGTGAGGGAGCGGGGCTGGGAGGGAGAAAAAAACGCAGATATTCCTGGTCGCACGCACACACACATACACAAGTGTCGATAGAGGTGGGTCAGAGAGCTGCACAGGTACTCATTTAAAAGCAGGAAACAGGCAGCAGCGCGCATGCGCGGGAGAAATAACGGTGACAACAAGCCGGAGAGAGCCTAGGTTAGGCCTCTACCTGCTGAACCGGTTTACCCCTCCTTTTATTCTCTGTCTCGGCCTTTCCTATCCTCTCTTTCTCCACCTCTTCTCCATTCCGCTTTAAGGTGTGGGAACGGTGAAAATGACGAGAAGAAAGAGTGAAAGATTGAGAGTGTGTGTGGAAGTGTGTGTGTGCAGGAGTGAAGGGCAGTTATACAAGAAACTGTAGACACAAAGAGACAGAGGCACACTTTAACTGTGCAGATGCACAAACACAGCAGTCAGAATAAAGAGACTAATGGAGGAGTTCATTATTTTAACCACACTGTCAGTCACACTTATTTAGCAGATATTTGTAGAACATACAGACAAATATCTGCTAAATATGAGAGTCTAATGCTCAACTTACTATCTTTTTTGTCGGAGTACTTAAAAGATGAAAAATCTTCACAGTCAGGAACATTTTAATGTTTCGAGACGTGACAAAAAACCAGTTTATCATGAATCACTGAAACAGAAACGAACATTTGTCTGAATCTCGGGCGAAACGAAGTGAACCTATGAGAGGTATAACCATGGATTTGCTGTAACAAGTGAAAACAACAGTCAAGTTTGAGTGTGCATGTTGCAGATTGATCTCTGAGGATGCTCAGCTGTGTGTGAAGTTTTTAGTTTATTTTAAATGTGTCCTGAGTGATTAGATCAGAGTCAGGGAGCTGAAATAGACCCCTCCCACACCCCCCAATTCACCATTATGTCTATCAAGTGTCTCCGAGGTGTCTAAGCTGGCTACACAATTCATTACTGTTTAAGTTGATTACTCTACAAGGTCATAGGTCTCCATGTGCATTGATCTGCTGCCAGGAAGGTGCCGAATTCATTCAGATAGGCCCAGCAAAAGAAAACAAACTGCTTCAAGAACTGTAAAGACTCTTCCAGCAGTTGAGATTTTGCAGGACAAAGTTATTTGTGATTTTGAATAAAAGCCACCATGCTTTGCTTTGTTCACATGCAATATTTTCCTGTTTATTCCTTGTTGTAGACGTATCATCAGACCAGGTGTAGATTACACACTGACACAAACAGGACCGTGTAGGTCAGTCCTTTTATATCATCTAGTGTGTCATAATAAAGGAAAACCTACACTGCAGCTGGGAAGACTCGGTACTGTTGTATCAGAAAGACTCGTGTGTTGTGATGTTTGTTTTAGTCTTCCTCTCTGGTTTCCTCACTGCTGTACGGTTGATCAGTATGAACAGAGAGCTCTCTACCAGCTGTTGAGTGTTTTCCTTCAATTAACTGTGTACATATTGTGTAAATGATGCTGTCGCCGTAGCTAGGTGAGTCGACAGCCTGTACCAAGCGGAAAGAACAGCAATTTATTGTTGACACTAGGACACAGAAAACATATCAAATGTTTAGACTGAGAAAATATTACCTTGTTTAGAATTTCATGACAGGTAAAAGTCTCAAAAAACCTGGGACAGGGTTTTGTTTACCGCTGTGTAGCATCCCCTCTTTTTTTGTAACAGCCTGTAATGGTCTGAGAACTGAGGAGAGCAGCTGCTGGGGGAGGAATTTTGCCTCAGTCTTGTCTGATAGATGAGTTTAACAGTCTTTGTTGTCATATTTTTCATTTCATGATACTCTAAATGGTAAAAAGTCTGGACACCAGGCAGGTCAGTTCACCACCTGGACTCTTCTAATATGAAGCCATGCTGCTGTAATAGATGCAGTATGTGATTTAGTACCATCTTGTTGAAGTATTCAAGGCCTTCCCTAAAAAAGATGTAATCTGGATGAGGACATGTAAAACCTATAGATACCTTTCAGCATTAACAGCGCCTTTCCAGATGTGAAAGTTACTAATTCAGTGGGCACTGATATGCCTACGTACCAGCAGAGATAGGCCTGTTGAAAACGTTGCTAAAAGCAAAAGGCCTGATCAGATCACTCACATGATGTTGTATTTGCATAATATATTGAACACCAGGACCTCATGTAATGATGTTATAATTTGTGTTTCTGTGTAATGAAAGAGACGTGACAGCAAACTTGCCACAGCCCCACACCTTTGTTTTATGAATCGAAAAAGTTTTTGATGTGTGTCGGAACTTTGTTTTGTGCCCCGATTGCCAAAATTTTGCAACAACTTTGACAAAACAATTAAAAAAGAATCAAAATGACACATCATGAAGGTGCTGGGTGAAGGTTAGGGACATCAGCGGTGACCTCTCGGGGTTTAAAGAGTCTCTTCTCTCCACGCTGCCTTTAAATACAACAGGAAACTCCAGTACAGCGAGATTCACCTCTTACCTGTCTGTTCTTCTCATGACTAATAGCAAAAGAAATGCTTCTCAAGACAACTAATACGCAAAGTATTTATTAGGCTGTAACAGGAGACACGCTATAATGCCATGTAGCTGCGTTGTCTGTGTGGGTGGCACGTTGTCATTTGAGATCATGGGCGTTTAAATTGTTATGATCTGAGGATAATTTTAATGGATAACAAATATTTACTACGTGTAATGCAAAATAGATTTTCACAATCAATGGACAAAACAGTTAACCTGTGAAAACACTTAGATAACAAAGAACACTTTAAAGTGGTTCAATGCAATGAAAACCACTGACCTGGCAACCCTGTTTATGTTTTGTGTTTTTTCCCTGTTTAATAATCGTGCAGACATCAACATATCCACAGCACCAGTGTGACAGTGACATCATGGCCGTTAATCTAGTGCAGTACATCTCAGGCCAAATACAGCCCACTTTGATCTTAAGTGGGCCGAAACTACAAAATTGCCCTTTCTGTCAGTGTAAAGATGTGTAACTACACATTTAATCCCCTTCAATATAAAGAGCAGTGCAATATCAACAGTATTCCTCAGTTTTTCTACTCGATAAAGAAATGCTGCCATGCTAAATGAAAGAAATCTGTCAGCAAAATAAATAAATTCGTAAAATTACAGACCAAAGCTCCTGTAGCTCACTGAACAGAAAATGCCCCCCCCCCCCCCCCCCCCCCCCCTGTGGACCCACTGTAAAATAGAATATGGTGAACGAAACAGGAACCTTTCTGTGATTTGATTGTTTTTGTTTATCTGTTACTTAATTAATTTGTTGTAGTATGAATGGTAGTGGGGAAGGTTTTTAGAAAGTAGGAAATGCTGTAAAACCTTTAAAGTACAGTTAAAAGTCCAAAATCTGTGCCCTCGTTTCAAAGCTGTTCTGTTGGCCGGATTGGGGTCTTTGTCAGGCTAATTCTAGCCCCCGGGCCTTGTGTTTGACACCACTGATCTAGTACATTATCACTGATAAAGGGACAAACCTCAACCTTTAGGTATGCAAATTTGCAAGTGTGCCCCCCACCTTTCCATCCCTGCTGTGTGTTTACAGCCCCCTCTTGGTTTCTCACTGTTCCCTCATCTTTGGAGCTTAAGTAGCCTAACACACCCACCCACCCACTCAGACCCACCCTAGTCTCTTAATGGCTGCTTGAAAAAACTGAAACCTAAAGGCGATACACAGAAACACAGAAACTCTGCTGATCTGGACCCTCCATCCATCTCAGATTTAACCATTTATCCAAAGCCATTGAGTAACCGCGGTTCAGTTAAATGCATGCATGTCTTTAGACTGTGGGAGGAAGTTGGAGCACTCACAGAGAAATGGCAGGAGGAAAAGATGTAGACCTTGGAGGAAATTCATGGATGCTACAGAGAACTTTAAACTTTTATGCAGTGTTTTAAAATTTAATGGATTACTAAGTATTTCTAATCCGAATGACAGTGACTGTTATCAAGACACTTTGTTGTTAGGATTGTAAACCAGCACATTTCCTTTTCTCATGTTTTACCTTTGTGAAGAGTTTTGTCCAATAACTTTGAATGTATGGATGAGGTGTTTGTTGTGTGTGTTTATTATTGTTGTCCTTAAATATTTTTTTTTATTACATTTGCATTTTTCCTTCTGGACCTCAGGCAGGAATTTGAGGGTGAAGCTGCAACTTTGTGTTTTCTGTCCCTCTGTGTTGCCTTGCAGGTTCCAGATAGGCGGGGCTAACCAGTGTAACTGGGAGTACCTGCTCATGGCTCCCTGGAGCGTTTAACCCTTTAAGATAGCGAGCACGCTCCGTTTTGCATAACTATTTTCAAATCCCTGTAGAACTGCAGCCACATAAGCTAGCACAATACATTTTTTTTGTATATGAAACTGGAGAAGTTGCACTTACATCTTATGCCATCAGTTTGTCACAGTTTCCTTTCACATATAGCTTTACAGCAATAACAACATAATATTCCAGAAACGCGCTTTGCCGATCCGATCAGCTGTTCATAAAACGTCCTATACTGGAATAGACTTCAGTGCTTACTATCGCATGTCCGCCATTGTCAGAAACCGGAAATGATTTCATTTTTAAAAATACCTTCAGGACCTTGTAAGCCTACACTGGTGTTTTTAGAAGTCAAGTTCGACTTTATGCTTTTCTGTATCGTTTCTGGGATGCTTAGAACTTAAATTGCACGGCTGGAAATAGTTTATTTTGATGCATATGATGTATTGCATTATAATTGCATTTTGCATTATAATATTTATTTTTGTTTTTCCTGCAGTATATAAAAATTGGTGTATCTCAAAAATAAAACTACAAAGACACTCAAAATAAATTTCCTGTGGTTGGAAACTATTTTGTGCAACTTTTTTGTAGTTACAGTTTTGAGAGATAAACCTCTTAAATTTCTCTAACTAGAAATATATGTATAAAAACAAAACAAAAACGATTTTCATTTTTTTTTGCAGTTTATAGCACTTTTTTGCAATTTATGTAGTTACTATGGACTTAATGCATACATCTTATTAAAATCTGGGCTATAACGGTTGTATTGATGTATAACAACTTGAAATGCTCCCAGAAATGGCACTACAGCATTTAAAAATATAAAGATAAGCTTGGCAGACTCTAATCTGACCTGTTCTTGAGTGTAACCAGTGGTTTGCACCTTGTTGTAAAGCCTCTGTATTTACATTCATAAATGTGTCTCTTGATTGTAGACATTGACAGTGATAATCCTACCTCAGCGGTCCCCAACCCCTGGGCCATGGAGCGGTCGGCGAGGCCTTATGGTACCGGGCTGTGCGAGTTGAGGCAAAATTGCCAAAAATATAGGTCACTCGCCAAAAACCAATGGACTAATAAATATGCTGGAAAATCATACAGCTTCAGTATAAATTAGTTGAAGGCTCAGTGATCGATTTAGTTCATTAAAAGCCTTTGAAAACCACATAAAGAATGTTATTACAATACCTGTCATAAATAAAAGGCTGCTGAACAATAAACATTACGGGAAGTGTTTGTACTGAACTGAAAGTAACAGTAACATACTGGCACTCGACATACTGAGCTGTGAATGAGCACCGAATGCTGCTTGACTGCATCTGGGCACAGATGCAGTTAAAAAGCAAATCAGATTATCAGCACCTCTGAATCGCACAGATTTAAAAGCAACATTATACTTAAGTAGTCTTTAAACCTGTGATGTCACTAAAGGTTTGGTCATTGGATGTAGAATAGGTCGCGATGTGACTGAAATGTAAAATCAGCTCGTGAATTCCACATCAAAGGCCCAAACTGTGTTCCAAGAAGAGTCGCCTTTGACAGATGCAAGCCTGGTTGTGTTTGTTTTGGATCACTTCCAACCTGAGAAACCCTTTTTTGTCACATGTCACAAGCAGAAGTCATTTTCATTTCCTGGTAGCTTACGTGTCTTTAAATGTAAGAATTTATTCAAAGCAAATATTTTAAGGCTTGTACGCACACATTTTGTTGTCATATACAGCTCAGTTACCCTCTTTGTTTACTACCAAGTGCCATTTTCACTCTTTTTTTCCTTCCGCTGTCCACCTCTGCTGGGATGTCTTCTTCTCCTTTACCTTGCACGCCCTTACTCTGACACGCAGTAAACAAAACCTTTCCCATCCAAAAATAAACCTATGCAAAACTTATGCAGTGTCTGAACAGAGGAGGAGAAATCAGACCCAGGTATGTAGAAGAAGAAGAAAAGGAGTGGTGCAGGATAAATGAATGAGCGGTATGTCGCCCGGGCTGTTGGAGGAGTTTCAGCAGATGGGTTGGGGTGGCTTCCCCTCTCTTCCTTTACTTTCATTCTTCATAACTGCCATCTACACTTGTGTAGACTACACTACACTTTGGTGCAACTTATCCCAATTTATCACCTGAAATCCCAGCGTTACTTTTCCTGGTTGCCCATTAACCTCAAACCAGCAAGACCAGAGGGATCAAAGCCAACTTTTACACCAGTTGGACCTGATCAACAGCCTTGTAATTTCTCGGTCCGCCTCCGCGTGAACATTAATTCGTTTAGTTTCCCCCTCACTGTGTGTTACCACACAACAGGCAGAGATTCCTATAAGTTTTGTTCTTCTGTGTAAACTATGAGTAAAAATATTAGATTCGATTTGCTGTCATTTGTGTCAGGACACCTCACAGTGTGCTTTTCCATTCACGACTGACCTGATCTGGTAAGTTTAAAGGCCTCATGTGTTAAAACTGGTTAATGTGTGAGTTCAGCAGCTCTGAGTGGCAAAAATCGGAGAGCATGGAAATAAGATACAAATCAAAGTGTTAGTATGCTGATTTTCTTGCAGAAAATAGCCCGATCCCTCCCCTTTGCTTAGGTGCACCAAGCCCACATACCAGGCATCCATCTTTATGTGAGACTGCACAGCATTTTTATTATTTATGCCTCTTACTGAGAATGTATGTCACATTTTGGCTAACTTTACATTATACAATTGAACTCACGTCTCAAAAGAGATGTGATCCACAAAAATACAGATGTGCATGCTCATAGAAACCCAAAGATGATGACCGGACAACAGCAGCTGAAATAACAGTCAGCACTTGTAATACATGAATGTCAGAGGCTATTGTTTGAGGTTGTGGAGAAGTTTCAGTTAAGATGACCTGGGGAGCGTCATTCTTCATACAACTGATGCCAAACTTATAACCTGCACAGGTTTTTGTCTGACTTTTTTGGGATGTGCTGTGGAGTCTTCCCCCGTGGCCTCCATGGATCGGGGGGACCCTTTGACACTTTAGGATCTTTGTGATGTGCCTTTGCAGTGCGGTGGCTGTGAGGTCATACTGCCACACTGGGGTTTGTGCTTTGCCTCTAACAAATTGTCTCTGTTTACGTGGGTGGTACTTTTCAAAGTGACATCCACATTATTGGCAGGAACTAAGTTTCCCAGCAGAGCTTTGTATTCTAACAAGATTTTAATCAATATGTTTTTTTATTGTTGTGGCTGAGTAGGTGTCACAGAGTGAAAGTTAATCAGAGTGGGTATATGAATTATGGAGGGACAGCACTGGTTGTATAATCCTAGACGTGTTACTGTGAAGGAACGTTTCTGTGGGTTGAATGTTGAACTGCCAGCTGTTTGGAATGCATCAATATTTCTTGCTGAGGGAATCTGTTATTCCTGTGGGTGTTCAGCTGATGCAGAACTGGATTCCAGTTCTGATGCAGAAGTCATCCAAACGTCAGTGGCTGTGGATAATTAATGAGTCCCAACCGCTTAGTGGACACACTGCTGAACGTGTTGTCTAACCCATGTTGCAGCTCAAAACCTGCGTTCTTTTAGGACCCAAGCTTCACATTGTGTCATATTTAGAATTTGAATTGTAGAGATTTTCTCCTTTCTACATTTTTCTTTTTACCCGATCTCTTTTTTTTTTACTATAATTTTGAACTTTTTTTGTGATAAGTGATGAGTTTTTTACAGCTCTGTGGAGGAATAATGGTCCACTCATATTTGCAGAATTGTTACAAATGCGGAGAAGTGTAAAAACACATATTGGGTGAAGAAAAGTGAATGTAGAAGAAACATGGGAATCCCCAGCAGCCTAGACCTATGGCAGCATAACTAAGGGAGGATTCAGGGTCACCTGATCCAGCCCTAACTATATGCTGTCGCAAAAACGAAAGTTTAAAGCCTAATCTTAAAAGTAGATAGTGTCTGTCTCCCATTCTACTTTTTAATACTCTAGGAACCACAAGGTAGCAGTCTGAGTGCCAAGTGCTCTAAAGGGGTGATATGGTTTTGAGAGGTCTTTAAGATAAGATGGGGCCTCATTATTCAAGACCTTGTATGTAAAGATGTAAGATGTATGTAAGAGAACATTGATCCATCTTTTATTGTTGATTGGTTTTGAAATGTATGACATGAACACCTTCAAGCTTGTGTATCCCACTAGAAAGCATCTGAACAATGTTGGTTTAGCGTGTTAACATATCAGAGGATGATGGGAGTTCGTGTCCTTGGTTTTTCATGTGTTTGCTCCCAAAAGGTGAGATGCTAAGACTTAAGTCATTTGTAAGTTATCCCACTTATCTTCAGTCAGCTACAACAAAAATATAAAATAATTGTTAATATTTAAAAAATACTCCCTCTGGTGTTTTATAGCTGGTGAACTTAGAGTTGATAAGAATCCAATTTCAGGCTGATCACGGCCACTATTTTTACTGACCTACTTATTTTAATTTCTTTCTTTACTTTTAATCCTCTTTAATCATCTTTACCCGTCATATATTACTGCAGTAGGTCAGTTTGCGTACTTCATATTCATAGCCTTTGCTTTTTTTTTTATTATATAACCATAGGTAGGAGCACTGGTCAGGTAGCATACCTGTGTGTGAGTGTGCAGTTGTTGACAAGAAAAGCCTGCCGTGGCACAGCATATTTTTCCAAGTGTTGGGTGTAGCACCGGTGATGTATATTTTGGTTTTTGACTGACAGACGCACAATGTTTCTCTTTAATCCTGAGAAGAAATGTAACAAAGGGCCTGCAGGAGAAATGAAACGAAATGAAAAGAAAAAACCAACGAGTTCGACAGCTACAAGGAAGAGGCACCGGCTACTGTCAGCACTTCTTAGACGCGTCATTTTTCATGTGGGATTTATGAACGTCTGTGTGGTGCTCTACAAAAACAAACTAAAACCAACCAATGGCTAAACTTAAACTGTAAGGGAGAGGAATTTACTTTAATCCTCATATTTTTGCAGTCTCCATGACTCAGTAAAAGAAATCTTGTGTTGTGATATTTCTATTATGAAGTAAAAGGTCAACATGGTTGTCAGGCCATAAATCTTTAGATTATTAACTAATTATTAATTCATTTACTATATATCCATCAGTAAAGACTTGTAGTTCTTTGTATATCTGTAGTGTTTGTGTCATTTGTGTCTTTTAAATGCTTTCAAATTCCCTTTTTGTTCATTTCCTTTTTCCTTTTTCTTTTCTGCAGTGTGATGCATTAAATCAGAATCACTATGGCGTATTTATTCAAACCTTTGCATTGATAAGCTTTTTCTCTCTTGTTCTTCTTTTTATTTCTGCCTCATAGAAAGAAAAAAATGAACTGATTCAGCAATAAATTGTTCATTTTGAATATAATATAAATGTGCATGAAGGATTACTAAAGTCAGTCCAATTCAAACACTTCACACTGTTGAGGAAACTTTGACCAAAGACCAAAATACGGACTAAAGTCTACACTAGTGGCCACTCTATTAGACTCACTGTCAACAAAGTCAACCAATCACATGAGCATCAGAACCGGGAAGAAAAAAGGCTGGGATTTTCTTGCATAACTATCTCTGGGGTTCACAGCAAAAGTATCTGAATCTGAAAAAGAAAACGCGAGCATGCAGTATGCAGTGAGCATCTCTGTATGCTCTTCTGCACGGATTAGGAGGCAATAAATCAGCAGCAACTGTGTGACGCTGTTGTGTTAATATGGACCAAAATCTCTGAGAAAATTTTCCTCTGAGATGTTGTTAAAGCAATGCCATGAAAAATTAGGTCAGTTCTGAAAGCCAAAATGGTACTAGCAAGTACTAGCAAGGTGTACCTAATGAAGTGGCCAGTGAGTGTATACTACAGTGTCCCAGTCTAAATCTTTAGGACTGCTCCAATAATAATCACAGTATTTCACTGGTACTCTGATAGACTCTGATAAACTAGAACATAACCAATTTCCTTCTTCTTCTCCCGTCTGTTAGAGTAGATTTCACTGTTACATCACTGTTATATTAAAAACAACATTTCTCTGCATAATTAGCGACTACTGTCCTACATAATATAGGATCAAGTAGTTTTCTGCTAATAACACAAGACCATCTGAAAATCTCAACAGTCATCGCAACACTGTTTACTTTAATTACAAAAGGAAGGCTGTATAAACAATAACCTGGAAGAAACACTTTTATTTGTGGACAGGTTGTTTCTAGATTATATGACTAACCACATACAAAAGGATACTAGCCTTTATTACTGCAGCAGCACATGACTAAACATAATGACTTATATGTGCAAGGAAAAAGGGAAGGTCCAGAAATTCAGTCATTATCCAGGAAAACAGCAGATTTGCTCGTCGGTCCAAAAGCAAAAGGTGGCGCTGTTGAGCAAGAAAAGTGAATGCACAGAAAAGTTGCTCAGTTGTGAATCACCAGCACTCATCAACATGATTTATTATTTCTGTGAATCTGTTGTGGGTGTTACTCCACAGCTAACCCAGATCAACAGATCCTCCGTCCACACAGTGTTTTCACTTCCTGCCTGAGCTAAAGTCTACACTATTTTATTCTTTGACTGTTTCTAACTAATCTACATAACTACACCGTGACAGGTCAGATTAACATTTGTGATAATTCAACATTTTAGAGACTGTTCAGGAGTCAACATTAAAGAATGGTTTTGTTTGTGAGTCTTTTACACCAGACCATTTATTTGTATTAATTGTATTACAAAAGTTGATTTTATAATTAATAATCAGCATTTACATCAACTTGTATGCTTTTCCACATGAGACAGAAAGACTAAGTTCAGCGCGGTTTCCCTGAAATTACAGCAGCCCATTCTCAGTCCCGAGGCTTAACATCCCGACGATTTGGAGAATGATTTGCTCTGTTTACAGAAAGTCAGTAAAGGGCAACACTGCCAAATGCTGGCTAACCTGCAAATTACCGCATATATCTGTACATGAAATGTAAAAGCACAGCTTTAAAGTCCATCACTTGTCATTTTGGAAATTGAATCAACAAACGTCTTTATTTTTTTGACTGCACTTTCAACTGGTGTCAATATCCTACCATATATATCTATAGATAGATAGATAGATTATATATATACACACACACTTATAATTGTAATTAGTTTTTACTTTGCTGTTTAAAACCTAAATCTAATGATGGAACTATATCAACTATATCAATCAAAATCAATGATAAACAGTCAGATGTTTGTACCCCGTCAACATCAGCAAGTTTATTTATTTGATGAATCACAAAATGATCAGTTCAATAAAATTAAAATCAGAAATGATTCATGAGATTTTCCAACAAAGCAGACGCCTCCGAGAAATGAAACTGCAAACAGAAAAAAGACATTTTTAACAAAATCAGGAGCAGTTTAACCAAGCATAAAGCCTCAATGTGGGTGGAAGCAGCAAAATCCAGCGTGAAGTCTAAACTTTACCAAGTAAAAACAAAAATATAAAAAACAAAAAAAACCTTTGGTTATATATGAAGGTCTTTCCAGCACACACCACGTCATTTCTGGTCTTTGGGTTAGGCTAAAGTGTAACGGGCTAGTAGATGTAGCTAGCAGTTATTAAGTAGCTCCAATCTTCTCAGCAGGAAAGTAAAGCAGCATATTAAAGAACTTTGAGAACTCCAGCCTTACTTTATCAAATTCAATCTTAAACACAGAAATGTTCTAGAGGAACTCAGGTCTGCAACAAAAGCTGCCTGAGCCTGTCCTGCCAATCACGGAGATGCACAGGGTCTACAATTGATTGCAAAGGGGACCACAGCAGTTAGCACTACAGCCTCACAACCAAAAGATCCAGTGTTCAAATTCACTCTAGGATCTTTCCTTGGGGAGTCTGCATATTCACATATCTGTGTGTTCTCTCTGAGTACTCCTGAATACATCCATGGCTTTATGTAAGCTGGTGATTCTAAACTGGCTGTTGGTATGAACGTCTGTCTCTCTGATGACTTGGATAATTGGGAGAAAATGGACTGAATAACTCTGAGCCCTGCAAACCACATTTGAGAACCAGTGCTATAAGGGGATATGAGCAGCACGATAACTGTGAAATGTTTTTCTCTTCCCACACTGACCTTGTTATTGTTCGCTTCTTGCATGTCTTCTGTCAAGGATTCAGAGGACCTATCTGCCATATATGACAAAGAAAGCAGCAACTGTACCCACTGAAATGTGCTTACAGACAATTTTAGTTACTCTATTTGAAATGTTGATGCTGTTTAGAATCAGCCCTGAGGTGTGCACTACAGAGCAAGTTCAATGCTTCGCTACAGCTCCTTATTGTTGCAAGTGCGTGGACAATAAGATTATGCTCACACAGCGACAGTCACTTTAAAAGTGCATGAAACAAGGTGCTGCAGTAATAAGGAGAGGTAGTAAGACACTGTAGTTAATGCTGGATGGACCTGGCACATCCAGGTCATCGTAGTTCATCAGAACTCTAGAAAGTTCTTGGATGAGAGGTGAAACGTCTTCAAGAAACTTAAGTACAGAAGCTTTTCTTTCCAAGCTCCTTAGATTTAATTATGTTTGATAGAAAATGTTGTCCAGCATAATATAGTGTAGCTTACATAGCTCCTGAGGTTATTGAGGGACTACAGATATGTTTTTGTCCATCTTGGAACTAGACGTCAGCACACAGTCACAGAAACCTTTCAAGACTTAGTGTTCAGTACCTTACTATGTGACATTTGACTAATTTTACTTCCATTTTAGCACCTCATCTTCTTTTCTACATCATGTGTTACCATGGTGATGGTCTCTGATAAGATGTGTTTATGTGTTTCGTAGTACAGAAACTCAGAATAAAACCCAGATTCTGCTCCATAGTCTAGGCCTCTGGTGTCCTTGCAGTAAAATGAGGGATCCTTCCTGTTTATACTTCACTTTATCTAATCATATGCAAACACAGCCTTTCTTAACATTTGATTTAATTTGTAAAATTCAAAACACTGCTGACATTCCTCTTGCTCGACACAGGAAAAGTTTCTTGCTTAGAGATGGTAATAAATTAAAAAAAAAAAAAAAAAAAAAAAAAAGACAGCTCTGAGGTGTTACATATCAGGATGTAATAAACTTTTCTGGCCTTTACCAGATCTTACAATTAGGTAAATGCAACATCAGATGAACAAAAACACGACATATTACAACATGACATTGTTTGTTTAATAAAACTAAACCAAAATGCAAAAACAATGTGTAAAAAAAACCCCCAAATGCAGTCTATGAATCAGTAGCTTGTAGAACCACCTTCAGCAGGACTAAGTATGCACTTTAGCAGCCTCAAATCACTGTAGAGGAATTTTAGCTCACTGTTCTTTACAGTTAAAGGGTTCAGATCTGGACTTTAACTCTCTGCAACACAAGACCCAGTTTCAGTAAAGACAGACAGATGGCCTCACATTTGAGTAGTTTGGTACACAAAGGTGGTCATGGTCGACTCAGAGACCACACCACCGTGTCTGACAGCTGATTGGTGTTTCTGCTGATGCTGTGCTTGGTTTTCTCCAAACATGGTGCTGTGCATTATAGCTAAACATCTCCACCTTGGCCAGGTCAGAAGTCTTGTTCAGATACACTTTAATCAACCTAAGCCATGCTGTCACATTGTTTTTAGAAGCAGAAGAGACTTTCTGCTAGCAACCCTTCCAAACAAGCCATACTCGTCTTTTTCTGTTTGTTTGTTTTTTGCACTCTTTGAACATCGCACAGTCCAACCTTGGGATCATGAGACGTCCACTTCTGGGAAGCGTGTGGCATTGTGTTAACTCACAGGTGAGAGCTCTGGACCTTAAAAATGGTCAAACCTCTGCTTTTATAGAGGTCCACACACATGCTGATGATAAATTAATCAAATGAATTTGACTAGCAGGTGCTGCTAACCTCCTGCATTTTGGCTTAGCTTCTGTTAAACTGGGACAAATTGTAGTAGCCGTGTGTTTTTGCACATCTAAGGTTGCCTTTCCCCATTTTTAACAACTGGTGAGGACCAGATGATTATTTTATTATGTCCTGATATAAAAAAAAACAAAACCTTAGAATTGAATGAGGATCTGCTTTTTTACCATTACTACAAACCCGTCTCTTGACATTTCTAACATATACATGACTAATTTTAATTATTTTGATTTCTTCCATTATCAAAATTAATCTGCCATTAGAAGTTCTTACAAATGCTGTGGTCCTACTGAGGTTTTGCCATTGGTTTCTGCAGGAGAATGTGCTCAGCAAAATCCCACACAGCTCCTGATCCCCTAGAAAGGGGGCAGATGTACTTTGCAGCCTTTGAGGCCAACTCTGGAGCATCCCCGGGTACTGCACTCAAGCCTGCCAGCTTCAGCAATTTCTCATCTGCTTGATCAAAACCTGAGAGGAGAACAGAAAAACATAGTGAGGCTAAACTGAAATGATAACAATCGAGAAATAAGAGTGCAGTTGTTTTACCCATGAATGCCACATGTTTCCAGTCCAGACTCTTGTCTTTCATGACCTCTTGCAAATCGTTCAGTGGCTTCTTTCCCACCTCCATGACCTGGCACCCTGTCCTTTTTTGAAGTTTGGCAGCCAAAGACTGGGCCACAGCATCATCACTGGAGGTCAACAGTATGACCTTGTGAAACAAGACAGAGGGCAGTTTGTGGGCAATGTTATACATGATGGGTCAGTTTACTCAATTCTGTTCAGACAGCTGATGAAAAAAAGCCAACCTCCACTTGTTTTTCCTGCAGCATGTGAATAGCAGATGTGTTTCTGGTATTACTAGACAGAGCGTTGATTCCTTCTGCTAAACATGCAGAAACATTGCAGAACAGGAGGCGGACTACCTTACCGGGGTACCCGTACCTGATTGAGGAAGCACAGATTAAATGAGAAAAAGGAGTCGATAGTTGATTAAAAGCAGACTGAGAGGCGCTTCTCACCTGAGAACTCTCTGTTCTGCAACAGGCCAGTCGATGTCTCCATCTATGTCCACACTGAACTCCGGCAGCATCTCATAGTAGATTGACTTACCGCCCTAGAGAGGTGAAAATGCAAGGGTGACAAAAATATGCAGTTACCTGAATGAAAGATGGTGTAGTTTCATGCACTGGTACTTGAGGCACAGTTTTGCCCCGTTACCTGCAGCTGTCCCGTCTTAATGAGATCTTTTGTGGTGAAGTAAAACGAGCCATTCTCACACAGCTCTCCGGGCCAGTCCTGACGCCGCGGCCGGTTGGCTGGGTCCAGATTTATAGCCTCAGTTTTTTCATCAGCTAGGAGGAAAGAGGCTCAATTACATAAATTGAAGGATTAAAAGCATATGACTGAATAGAGTTTCAAAAATCAAACTTAGTGGAAACTCAGGCTATCATTGCAGCAGACGTGTAATTAAATTTGGAAAGAGGAAAAACATAAAATGAACCTAATAACAGAGTTATTGGTTGTTATCAATTTGATAGTGAGTGCTCATTTTCTGTATTTCATGTATCCAGAATTTTAAAAGCAAAGGCAAAACCTTCATCACTGAGGACTAGGATCTTCATCTTGCCGATCTTTTCATTTTTAGTTTCACCTTCAGGTAATCCATTCTTTCCTCTATTGGTGAAGTGGTACTAGCTACAACATGAGCCCAAAGCATTCCCGATCCGTACTTGTGTACATAAATTTTCCACGAAAATGAGAACAGCACGTTGCCACTCAGTCCGCCAGTCTTCCTGAAAGCCTTTTGCAGTTACACCAGGAGTTCAGATTTCTAGTGAAGAACAACAAGCAACTCTAAAAAGATTTCTTGATCTTCCAGACATCAACTAATGCAAGAGTTATAGTCCTGCATTGCTATAGGTCTTTGACTAGACAGTGAGGATGACTGTGGGAATTTAGGGAGCAAAATTCTTTGTTTAATGCAAAGAGCTTTAACTAGAGGAACAGAACAAAAACAGCCAGATGGTTGTTCCTCATATTTGAGGCCAGGCCAGTAAACCACTTTAACATGTAAAGTTGGGCCTGCTGTGACAGACAACCTACACACAATACCACCATACCAACTGATATCTAATTAATTAATTGATGTCACTCTAATATCTAAAATTCAAAGGCTGTGAGTGATCAGTTGTTTGTTCAGAAAGGAGAATATTTGAGTTGCATCGGTAGGATTTGTTTCATCCCAGTTAATAAGTTACTAAGGTGGAGGTCCACTGACACATTCAAAGTAGGTCCACACTGACAAAAAGATTTTTGCAGAACTGACAGACTGCAACTTGTAAAGATATGCACATAGATCTATTTAGCAAAACAACAAATAAAACATCAACAAACCAAGACTGTCTAAAATTACTTCAAATAGGCTGTTGTAATGTCATTTACAGATACAATACAATGTCAATATTATTCACTCACTTATCCAAATAATTGAATTCAGGTGTATAAAATCAAGCACCTATTACTACACCTACAGGATGCTACCTGTGCAGCAAGTCCAGTTGTGAAATTTCCTTGCTATTAAATATTTCAGTCAGCAGTTTGTAGTTTTATATCCAAGTGGAAGCAACTGTGAAAGACAGCAACTCGCCTACAAAGTGGTAGGCCACATAAAATCACAGAGCAGGCTCAGCTAATGGTGAGGCACACAGTGTGCAGAGGTTGCCAATCACTTCAGACCTCCAAACGTAACATGGCCTGTAGACTAGCTCGAGAACAGTGCGTGCTATGAACCACTGTCTGTGAACTCAGCATGCACATAACAGTCAAACATGTGTTAACTTACATAATTCATCTACCTCCTTCCACCGAAACTGGTGTCTCCTGACCACTGAAAAGACGGAGTCATAGCCGTCCTCTGTGATCTTTTTTAAGGCCTCCCTCACATCAAACGGATGGAGGCACGGGGATGTAGCCTGGATGTTGCAAACTATATCCACCTCTGTGAAAACAAAAGCCAAAGAATTTAACTGCGTGGCAGAAGAATGATGCTTGTGAAACAACAGCGCAAAAACTGATTCTTTGACACTTCAGCAGTTTTGCGTGATGGGGAGGGGCAGCTGTGGGTTGCAGGTGTACCTACCATTATGGTATTCGAGGAACTCTTGGATAGTTTCTAATGATGAAGTTGAGTCTCTGGAGACTTCAGGACTCCTCTGGTGCACCTGAGCACCCCATGCCTCAGCAACTTTCTTAATCTCGGCATGGTCTGTTGATACCCACACACTGTGAAAGAAAAGACGCATTGTTGTTGTTTTTATTGCATTTCAAATAGGCATGTTGCAACAACAAGAAAGTTGTAGAGAGCCCTCTGGTGAAAAAAACTACACAATATAAACACTCATAGCATGGTTGAAGGGTGCTTCTCTTCTTCACGTTTCATTTTTATTTATCAGACATTATAAAGGCCCATACTGACAGATGGACAAATTGATAACAGTGGGCAAACATATCCACCAACAAATAAATAAGTCGGCTGAGTAACCCCCATCACTCAGACCACTCACACATGGACTCTATACACACACATAGCCATTTGTGCTACTTCAAAGCACTTTGTTCTCCAACTTCTCCCTTTCTCTTCTTTTATATATCCCTCTTGATTGTGTATATGACGAATCTGTGGATGCAACACGGAGAGTGGAATATGTAAACAAATCTAACCAGTAATAATAACCCATAAAAATCAGTTAGCCTGGAACACCGACTCAGAGTAGATTGATAAGCCATTAATACTTAAAGAGTGCCACCTATAAGAAACAGGGAAATGCGCAGTAGGGTACAATGATCATCCCGTGTGGATCTAATTTGAACTGGTGGTTCCACACGGGACATGGAGCAGACACAGAGATATGAGCTCCTTGCAGCTCTAATTCAGTTTGAAATCACCGTCACACATTTGCAACGTACCTATCAAAAACTTCGGAGTCCACAGCAGCCCTCAGCACCCATCCCATGAGGGGGACACCGGCTAAGGGCTTGATGTTTTTAAGCGGAATGCCTTTGCTTCCCCCCCGTGCCAAAATGAGAGCAGCTACATGTCTCTTCTGGTTCTTGTTGGAAGAAGCAGCTACTTGTCTCTTCTTCTGTTTCATGTCGGAAGAAGCAGCTCCGTCCGCATCGTTGTCATCGTGTCTTCGCTTAGCGGACATTAAAGCGGTTCTTGTGGTTAAAAACAGACTTTTGGGGCAAAAGGGAGGAAATGAAGCTGCTGGAAACAAATTCTTATTCCTCTTTATAGGGTTTACTGGCGGTTAGCAAACAGCAAAATGGTGCATTACCGCCACCAACTGGCGTGGAGTGTGGACCGAAATGACAAAAAATAAATAAAAAAAATCCTCCCAAACAAACGAGTCTGCCTTAAAAACGAAAATATGGCCTGCTAGCTTTCACTCACTGAGTTCTTGCGAAATAAATCAACCAAGTCCAGTTTTACTTTAATATCGTCAAGCTTTTTGATCAGTTGTCTTCTTTCATCATCATGCTTCTGACACTGCAATAAAACATGCAGTCACGCTACGCTGTAAAGGTCTCGGTCGTTGTGTCTTTGGGCGAGACACTTCACCAGTTGCCTACTGGTGGTGGTCAGAGGGCCCGGTGGCGCCAGCGTCCGGCAGCCTCGCCTCTGTCAGTGCACCCCAGGGTGGCTGTGGCTACAATGTAGCTTGCCATCACCAGTGTGTGAATGGGTGGATGACTGGATGTGTAAAGCGCTTTGGGGTCCTTAGGGACTAGTAAAGCGTAAGACAGATGTCCTCACATTTGAATAGTTTGGTACGCAGAGGTGGTCATTTAGTAAAGTATAAATACAGGCCATTTACCAGGCCATATTATAGTACCATTTTCCTGTATGGCTCTTTCCTGTTAAAAATAACCTGCTGCCCAAATCTAAGTTGTGATTTAACGGTCTCATCTCATCTCTGCTGTTTTCCTTTGGATTTTGTAAAACAATCTTCCTTTTCTTTCTTCGTACCATTGCTTTTGCCACCTTTCCTTCATTTTCTGCTTTATTATGCCCTTTTTTGTTGTCCCGCTGACACCAACAACCACAACCTCTGAAAGACTTTTTGTGGCTTTCATTCCCTTTAACCCCACAGTGTGCTGGTACCCAAAAAAGGTCTCCTTAAGCCAAATCAAGTGTTTTGTGAATTTCTATCAGGATGTCTGCTCTGCTGTCTGAATTACAGCACTGTAAACCGGTTAATGATGAACTTGACTCTAGGCATATCACTGTTCTTTATGGCTTCTCTATTGAGTAGGTAAAAAGTATTGAAAGCATTTCTCCTGTGTATACTGACGCCCCAGCCAGAGGCCGATCTACTGGGGTGGCGTGTGGCACCCAAGTTTTGCACATGACAATATTGCTTATTAATATAAGCTAGCACTAAGACTTTGAGCTTAGCTACAATTAACACAGAATATGAATTCAAAAACTGCATATATTGCATTATTTTACGGTCTCCCATTTATTTTTAAAAATGGTTCAGCTCATAGAGTCTGAAACTGCATTATTTCTATATTTATATATAGAGAGAATATAGAAACATTTTTATTTCTATATTTATTTATTAATCAACATCATGGGCAATTTAGATTACAACACAGGTGTTTGATTGCTAAACTCTGGAAAAGCCATGAAGGTGTGAGTTATTAACCTAATAAATCATGAAAAAATGAGGTTTGTTCATGACAGTGCAGATTTTTGTCATTTTTTTGTACATTTAAGCATGAAAAAAAAAGATTATTTCTGTGTATGTGTATACTTGCTGTACTTTAACCAATGATATAGTACACAAAGAATATAACACCTGCACATGTGTAAAAAAAAAATGGCTTTGATTTTGTCACCCTAAGAAACTTTCTCTAGATCCGCCACACTGATCCTTTTCCTGCTTTGGCATGAAACCCATGTGCAACAAATGCCATTCCAGCTGGGTTTGTTGGCTTTGGTGCATCTGTATATATTTGGACGTAACTGTAAAACTGACCCATGCATGCAAGTTTAAAACGATACTCACTGTCCACACAGAGCTCTTTATCCCTCCTTCCTCTTCCCAGCAGGATTTAAGCACATCTTGTGTTGGATGATCTTGTCCGTGTCTACTGGCATTTCTCCGTCTACCTGTAATCCTACTGCTGGGTTGTTTTAAATGATTTTTGGTATTAAAAGATTATTGCAAACTCTTCTCTGATCATCTTTTTTGTCCTACACTTACCTTCACCTGAGCTATTTTCCTCTATTAACTTCGTTTGCTGCTCCGTGTTCCTAAAAACTTCCTTCCTCTCTTCTGCTTCTCCCACTTCCCGATCCTCTCCCGCCATGAACCGTCCTGTCACCATGCCGCCGCCTATCTGCGGGGCAATTCCTGTCTCACTAATGCCAACCGGCAAAGCCCGTGATCCAAACGCCCAAAATCCATGGCTTCTATTTGTAGTCGTTTTAATCTCGCGTTTCTTTCTACCTTCAGCGTCCAAACTCTTAATACCGGCGCTGACTGACCTTAAAATCCAGGAAGCATGTCAAAGCAGTCATCCCCAGTGTGCACGCGCCTTCTAGTGGTCCGCGAAGGTACTGCAGGTGGCCCGCAGTAAAGACAGAAACGATTGCATATTTATATACATGTATTTATTTATATAAAAATCGACTTAAAGCTGCTTTCTGATGTTACATTCCTCTCACCTGAATTTCCCTTACACTGTAATTTGTTTCGGGATGACACACTGGCCTTATTAAATCCCCTCAGTCAGTTTGCAGATAGGAGCTTTAGTTTGTATCAATTTTGCTACATCTGGCATTTCTGGTGCAATTTATTGCTTCAAAATTGAATATGGAATTAATCCAGGTTTTTGAAGAAAACAAAATCCATACAAAAATCATGCCAATTGCAAAAGTCGCCATCAAGTGTGGGATTTACTGAGGAAATGCTCTGCCCCCACTGCTGTGCTACATAGGTCTGAACACCCTCACCGAGATAACTGAAAAGAGTGGCTACACATACCGATTATGGAATGGAGCAGTCTTTAGCTACATCCTCTCTGACATCAAGATGTATGCCAGGAGGGAACGAGTTACTGATTGACTGATCCTCACCACTACTATGGATGCCTACCCTTACATGTGAGAAATGTGTTCACCTGAAGCATGATTGCATACTCCCTCCTTTCAGTGGTGGTGGGGATGAATAGAATAAAAGCATTCTATTTTATACTATTTTCATCTTCATCTTTGGAGGACACAAGGCCCTGGGTTGGCTAGGCATTTGACCTTGTTAGTGCCCAAGTTCAAAGCTAACCTTGAAAAAATATTTCAAGAAATTTTATAGAGTAATACAACATCAAGGTGATGCCATAACTACCTGAAATTATCATATTGTAATTGAAACAGGCTGATGTCAACATGTTGTAATGAAAACATCACAAAACATCCAAGTATTAGTTTAGCTCTTGCCCTTCAAGGGCAGTTGTGCTCTCTGGGTGCTCTTGTTGTTATAGTCATTATGTAATATTCCCTCACACCCCTCCTTTAGGCTACATGCATTTCTCTGTAGTAGATCATTAATTTATCCCTTTTATCACAAAGCCATCAGACACTTGCTGAACAGGACTTGCAGACAACACCATTCATCCATGCCAAAAATTAAATATTGACTCAAACATCCTAGTCAAAGGCACACACCTGCAGTGCAAACAGAATTTAGAAAGGCACCACTCTGTGTGGGAGACATAAGAACAGGGCACTGATAAAGACAAACATCCAGGAGAATAAATGAGAAGGAAAAGTAAGAGTAGAGGAAAGAGGAGCATAAAAAATGTTTGGATCCATGTTGGATCAGCTGGTCTGAAATCCATAATAAAGAAAAAAGCTTAAAATAAATTAACTGACCACAGATCATGTGCTGGGCTGTTTTAGAAAGCAGCAAAAAAACTTCTGAAATGTGGATTGACTGACCTTAAGATGTAACTGTGTAGAAATTCTAGCTAGAATTACCGGTTTTCCTCTCATAGCAGCTGGACAGAGGGAAATAAAGCGAAAAGCCTCTGTTTGAATCCAGTGTATACAGAAATATGAATTTATTTTAATTTTTAAAAGAGACAACCCCATTTCCTTTCATTGATCAGGATATTACATCGGATTTTTCAAAAAATGTGTACTTCATCGTCTCATGGAGTGTTTTTACTAATCTTTCTGGAAGCAGCCCTGTAGAGACTCCAGCAGGTTTGATTTTCAACCACATCTCCAAACACACACAACCTCAGAGAGACTTTCTTATAGATTAGTAATTTACACCTCACACCTCACATTGTTAGGTGCATCTTTTCATTTACTTGTTAACCCAAATATCTAATGAGCTAGTCACATGGCATAAGTGGTCAACGCAGCCTGTTTAGATTCAAACCCAGCATCAAAATGAGGAAGAAAGGGGACTTTGAACTTGACATGGTTAGTCGAAAGGGTACAGAGGATGGTTTGAAAAGAGAAAATTTCCAAAATTGAGTGGCAGTTCTCTGGTAGAAAATGTCTTGTTGATACCAGAGATCAGAGGAGAGGGGCCTGATTGCTTTGAGCTGACAGGAAAGCAGCAGTTTCTCGAATAACCACTCATTTGGTGCAGAAGAGCATCTCTGGTCTGGTCTGGTCAACAGCAGCAGAAGACCTCACCAAGTGCCACTCCTGTCAGTTAAAAACAGGAAACTTGGGCTACAATTGATACAACCTTACCAAAGCTGGACAATAGAAGACTGGAAAAACTTTACCTGGTCTGACGAGTCTCAATTTCTGCTTATACATTTGAATGGTAGGGACAGACTTTGGCATAAACAAAATCAAAGTATGGATCCATCCTAGCTTTTATCGATAGCTCAGGCTGGTAATGATAGTGTAATGATGTTGATAGATATTTCATGGCACACTTTCAGGTCTCTTAGTACCAATTGGGCATCGTTTAAACACCAAAGCCTACATGAGAATTGGTTGCTGACCATGTCCATCACATTTGTTCCACAGTCACCAGATCTCAGTCCACTAGAGCACCTTCGGGATGTGATTGATCAAGAGAGTGTCATTGTGGATGTGCAGCCGATAAATCTGCAATAACTGTCAGCTGCTGTCATGTCAAGTGCCACAAAGAAGCTCCAACCTGGCAAGGGTGTGCCTAATAAAGTGGCTGGTAAATGACATTTGCGGATGCACCTGCAGTCGTCAGGCAACTTGCACAAAAAATGAATGATAAACAGCACAATTGTCACTTTTGCTGTTTCAGTATTGGTTCTTCATGCAGAAGCAACAGAATGTTGATGATCTGTCATATTGAAAAATCACATCAGGGAAGCTGGATAGAAAGACAAATAGCTCTCTTTACCAAAATACATGGGAACTGTAGTTTTTACCAAAAAGGACTTCAAGTGCCTTTTACTTAATGAGTGCTTTAAAGAATATTTGCCACTATAAGGCTTTGGATAGCCGACAATAGGCTAAGTGTTTTCAATTTCTGTGCATTTTGGGATTAAAATTAAATTAAAAACAAAGGATTTGCCATTACGTCAGCATTTGTTAAGAATTTAGTTTCTGTATTCAATCATCGTTTCTGGTGTCTCTGGAGTCTCCAGTTTATTTTTAAAAATGTTTGCTGGTAACTTGCTTTGTTTCTCTTCCTCACCTTTGTTCTCCTTCCTTCATCCTTATCGGTTCCACCCAGCCAGAGTAGTTTCACTTACACTTCTTTGCACTTTCCAGTCAGTCCTGTGTGTGTGCAATTTTGTTCCTCCGGCTCCTCCCTGTGAGTTTATCCTGTGCTCAGTTGTCTGCATGCCACAGGGATGAGTTTGTCCATTTAAAGCTCTCAATGAATTGATGACGGTTTAACTTATGAGGAGACGAGAAGGAATTATTGGTTAGATCAAAAGGTTAAATCCTTGCCAGATGGCTCCAAGTTTATGCCATTTACGCACATCCTTAAAGGAAAGTAGTAAGGGCTTTTAAGGGAACTGAAGACTTCTTTATAGGAATATGACACCTCTTGTAAAAATAAATGCAGTAAGAATCATTAAAATAAAATTTAGACGTTTAGGTTTTATATATATAAAAAAAATGATTAAATAAAGTATTGGACCTCCTTACAACTGTATAGTTTACAAGGTTAGGTGTCTGTGAAACAGGACTCTGGGTATCCAAATGAAAATCAGTGAGCCTGAAGGTTTTTAACTCCCTGCATAACTTTGGAGAGTAAACTCTGTGAGTTTGATGTTTGCTGAAGGGGAAAACACTCTTAATAGTCAAGAAACATCTCAGCAGAGGTGGGCCCAGAGATGTACTGATAAAGCAGGCTGATCTAGTTAAGCACAAAGTTTAAAAATGTGCTGGGGGGGCTGTGGCAAGCAGAGAATCGACCCAGCGTGTAGGACTTGCAAACAGACAAAAACTTAAAAGGACAGCTTTTATTTTCTTAGCAAAAGGCAAAGAAAACAAAAGCAAACACAATAACAGAGCAGACCGGACCAACAGACAATGAGGGTGGACATGACAAAGAGATATAAACACAGTAGGAGAGTAGGGCAGAGTGGACACACCTTGGAGCACAGCTGAACAGACGCTAACTGTCAAGACAGGGATAGTAAAAAGGAACAGCACAAGAAAGGAAGTGACTAACACAGAAACTTGACTAAGACATACGAACAAACAGGGAACTCAGACAACAATGGAGACCGAACACCAGACAGGCACGGGACCCGACTGGGGAGACAGACTTCGAATCACAAAAAGAGATTAGACTAGAGAGTAAACAGACCGAAAAAGGTTTATATAATTAATGATCAGGGAAAATAACAACATACTAATATTACCAAGACTTAACATAAGATACTAACTCTAAATTACTGGACCCAGGACCAGGAAAGAAAACAATAAACTGCTACACAATAACAATGGACACAATCATTGTACATTTGCTAAAATACCCACTTGTAAAAACGATGTTACATATATTTGAAATTGATTTCAGATAATACACAAACGTATTGCATTCGTACATTCACAACTAATATCATCGGTGTGTCTCAGTTTGCATAGTTCTGTTAGTTCACTTTGACTTGTGTGTGATAGAAAGATGATCTTTGGCACAGTGTTACTAGAGACAGGTCACTATATCCAACATCATATTCCTTCGTTGGGAGCCTCATTGTCAGCATACTGGACGGGCACAGAGGCCTCCTTATTACCAGTGTCAGTTAGAATGTGTCTTTATTGTCACTGTAATGTTTAACATGTGCAACTTAATATAGTGCAAAGATCTCAACAGTGCAAAGATCACTCACAGCGGTCATAAAAAATAAAAAAAACTACAAGCTACATAAGATATAAAAACAGAAAAAAAAATTACAACAGCTATTCCCAACCCAGTTGTGCACAGAGCAGATTCAAATAGATGCTGCTGTGTTTAATGCTCGTACATTGATGCCCCATTAAAGAAGATTCAAGTCATGTAAATAATAAGCTCTTTATGGAGGACAAAACAATCTCAGAGAGACTTGTTCTTCCTGAGGACCCCCAGGAAGTATAGTCCTCAGGATGTTTACACTCCAGGTTAGATCCTCTTTGATGTAAAGTCCCTGAAACCAGAAGTCTGTGACCATCTCCACAGTCCCCCGATGATATTTAAAGGCTTATTGTCTTGTTTTTTTCTTCCTAAAGTCAGTGATCAGTTCTTTTGTCTTGGATGTATTCAGGAGCAGGTTGTTATCTCTGCATTGCTGACACATTTAAAGCCGTTTAAACATTTTGTAGCCTTCATTTTTTCATTCATCCATTCATTTTAAGAGATATACTAACAGATAATAACAAATAAATGTCATTGACCTGATTTAGGAGGTGTGGAAATCCTGATTATCTGGTTGTACAGGTGGAATTGGTGACATTTTTCAGTCAGGTGTGTTTGTGACAAATAGATGAATACTTTAGAGATGAGTCGGTGCAGGCAAGTGGAGACACACAAAAAAAGCAGGATTTATTCCTGTCAGTTAATTATTTGTGCATCCTTATCTTCTTTGGGACTAAGATGTAAAGAGGGGAATCGAGGATATGCAGTCTATGAAATGAGAAAGGGCATGGAAATGACACACGGCAAAAAGGGCAAAGCAGTGGCAGGGCAACACTCAAGGCACACGGACAGTTTGGCAGTTAGTTCTGTCTTTAAAGGCGTGACCTTAGATGCAACTGAACAAACCTGATTTGCAACTTGTATAAACTTCTAATAAAACAAGACAAAAGCATCTACACTAAGAAATTCTAGCGATGAGAGTTTGGCACTTATAATATCTTGAAATAAACTCCATGCGCATTTAAGCCTGTTTGTTTTTCAGTGCGCATATTTTAGATGCAGGTGATTTGGTCCCAGGCTGCTCCAGTCTGCATGCCAAATGTCCTTGGGCAAGATACTAACCCCATGTTGCTCTCTAGTCTGAACGTGTATGAATGTTAGATAGAGCACTTAAGAGCTTAGAAGAAGTGTTTGTATGAATGGGTGAAAGCAGTTTGAGTGCTCAGACAGAGTAGAAAAGTGCTATATAAGAACCAGTCGATTTAAAAACCCTTTCAGAGTCATAATTAGTGACGTTTACATCCAGAAGTGTTTCCCATGAAATTTAAGCAAAGGTATTAAGAAGTGTTGTCCCCCTCATCCCCAGACTCTGCATACTCCACGGAAGACATGCAAGTGGGATTAGGAAGGTGCTCAAAGTATTCCTTTCAACACCCAACCAGAAGTCACTGACGCAATTAAACAACTCATTGGTGGCAGGGCCCCTGGGGTGGATGAGGTTCGCCCTGAGTTCCTGAAGGTGCTGGATGTTTATGGCTGTCTTGGTTGACATGCCTCTACAATGCTACGTGGAGATCAGGGGCGTGGTGGAACTGGAGGGTATGCTCCAACTATAGGGGGATCACACTCCTCAGCCTCCCTGGGAAAGCCTATGCCAGAGTGGTGGAAAGGAGAGTTCGTCCGTTAGTCGAACCTCAGGAACAATGCAGTTTTGGTCCTGGTCGTGGAGCTCTGGACCAGCTTTTTACACTCGCAAGGATACTTGTGCATGGGAGTTTTCCTAAGCAGTCTACATGTGTTTTGTGGACCTGGAGTAGGCATTCGACCTTGTCCCTCTGAGTATCCTGTGAGAGGTGCTTCGGGAGTACAGTGGTCCCTTGCTATAATGTGGTTCACCTTTCATGGCCACGCTGTTTCGCAGATTTTTTTTTGTGTGCAATTTTGCATGTTTTTTTTTCTTACAGCGCATTGTGTTCTGCATCCTGGTCAGTTGTAGACCATTGTCAATCAAGCTCCTCCATGCCGTGTCTTCTGTCCAGTAGAGAATGCGTTCAGCTTGTCAAATTTACATAAATCTTTGATCGCTAGCAGTGTGACTCTGAAGTGCTGCACTGTGTGTCTGTGAGTTTTCTCCCCAACAAACACAACAATGTCGACGAAACGTTTTGCACCGTCAAAGGCACCTTTGGTAGCACCCAAAAGGCAGAGGAAGATGCTAACCATCGCACAAAAAGTTGGACTTCTTGATATGCTAAAGGAAGGTAGAAGTTACCATATTTTTTGGACCATAAGGCACACCGGATTATAAGTCCCATGAAGCGAAACATAACAGTTAGATAAGTCAGACTTTACTCAACTGAATCTTCTTGCTTCCTCTACTTCTGTACCACTGATTCATTAATCTTGAATTTTCACGCGCTACTCTATTCCCATGTTCTAGACCTGAAAACTTTCATTCTATAATACTGAACTTATTTTTCTATGAAGGTTTGAACTTTGAGAGTTTTTAAAGAAGAGAGAAAAGTGTGAAAATGTTCATACCTGTCTGAGAAAAGTGTATACTGTGGGGTTTTTCAGACTTACAACATCTATAATAATTGTAAAAAATAAAGCTGGCTACTTTGCAGATTTCACCTATCGTGGGTTATTCGTGGGCCGGCAATAAGTCGGACTCAACCAGAAACGAGATCGGTCTGTCACCGATTCCGTTTGTAATTTTTGAGGACAGAATTTCAAGGTATAGCCAAGTGGTGGAAGGCTTTCACCACTTTCAGATTTGGCAGTAGATCTGAGGCCATGGTCCTCAGCTGGAAAAGGGTGGAGACCAAAATTGACCCGTGCCAGAATTTCTTTTGGCAGAGAAATTGTCTGATGTTCAAAATAACATTAGCAAATGCCATGAAGTGTTGAGTTTTTGTGATGACCTAAATTGTCTTTGTTCAACTACATTCCTGTTAAGAAAATGGATAATGATGACAGTACCCAAATTTGTTTTGTTAACTTGAAATACAAGGAAATTAATTTTATTAATTCAAAAATAATTATAAAATAATCACAATCCAGTCAAATTAAAATCAGAGAATGATTTAAAAGACATTTAACCAAAACAAGCACAGGAGAAAAGCAATGCAAAATTCTTGAATAACAGAAATAAAGAATACACCTTTACACATACACCTTACCCCACCTTACCCCCCTCACAAGACCCACTCACAAACACTGATAAATTCTTATTTTTAAAGAATACGTTTGCTTTCTTACCCTATTCTAGAATAATCTAGAGTATGCTACAGTGAGGAGAAACCTAGCTAAGCATAAAGCCGGCAAAAAGAGGAAAGTGACAGAATCTAGCTAGCTTCACCTCCAAACCTTACTAAGAAACCATCAAACTTCAGTTTTATTTAAGGCATTGCCCTTATGTGTGAAGCAGGGCAGCAGGGGATATCAGCGGCATAAACAACAGATGCATGATAACTGTGACATGTTTTTGAGTGGAGAGGTGATAGAGGACTTCATTTCTTTTTCACATCGACCTTGTAATTATTTGGATTTTTGCATGACTTCTTCCCAGGACTTGGAGGCACTATATGCCAGTTTCGAAAAAGAAAAACATAACAGTGACTCCATCTGTAGATTTGTGATTACAGAGAGATCTTACACGGTAGCTTCAGGGTTGACCCCAAACATTGCTTTCTAGTACAGTCCTCCAGTGTCCTTGTAGTAAATGTGACAGTTCAGTGCAGCCTTGCTAGTGCTAGCTTAACGCGTTATGTTTACATTTGGTGCTTTACTTTGTGTGATGGAATTCAACCCTAACCTAAATTAACATCTGATTTAACGTATGAAATTCAAAGCGTTGTCAAAATTTCTTCTTTTATTCCATGTGCAGAAACCCTATTCATAGTGTGTGTGTGTGTGTGTGTGTGTGTGTGTGTGTGTGTGTGTGTGTGTGTGTGTGTGTGTGTGGAGGGGGGACAAAAACCTTCACTGCAAGTTTCTTTGCTTTAACCCAGCTACTGCCAAGTCGGACATGAATGCCAGGGAATATTTTTGACCAGGTTTATTAAATCAACCGAAAAACCTTCTATTAGTGTTAAAAATGACCCCAATTTTGAGAACCTAAGAGGTCAAGTACATTGCTTAGCCATAGTGAAAAACAAAATTTTTTAAAGAAACTATAAAAAGTTTATACCTAATTCAATGTTTACAGTGCAGTAGGAATGTCAAAGTATTACATATAGTAGGACTGCATAAGTTCAATGTAAGCATAAAAGTATTTCACTTAGTCTTTTTCTTGTAAATTTTAAGCCAAAGTATAACTTGAATTCTTAAGACTTTAGTTTAACAAAATAACTATTATCCCTTCTAGGATTGACACAATATTGTAGCTATAAAAATGAAAAATAGTTTTACTGGGATGTTGTATTTTGGGTCAAGGTGCTTACATTCCTTACTTTGCACCATGTAATCACATGACTGTTTGCTTTTCTGTCAGATGCAGTATGGTTAGTGAAATATCCAGTGATGCTTGGTTCAGACCTTTCTTTACTTTTGGGTCACACGTGACCAGCTGCCTTGGTTGCCTCAAGTGGTGCAACAAGTTTGTTGTTTGGACCTTTAGTGGGAACAGTTTCCTTGTAGTTTATTTTTTTAAAAAGTGTTTTATAATGTGTTAATGTGTTTTGCGTTTCTGTACGGACCACATGACTTTTTTGATGTCCTGATATATAAAACCTTAGATTGAAAGAGGGCTACTGTAAATCTGGCCTCAATATTTCTAACATGCATGTGCATCGTTTTGTTTTATTACTCTCAACTTTTTCCATGTAGACTCCTTTTAAGATTAGAAGTTGTGGCGGTCGATGCGGTCGTGCTCCCTCTGAGATTTTGCCATTTGCTTCTGCAGCCGAATGTGCTCGGTGAAATCCCTCACGGCTCCCGATCCCCCAGCACAACGGCAGATGTACTTTGCAGCCTTTTTAGCCACAGCCGGAGCATCGTCGGGTACGGCACTCAGCCCTGCCAGGTTCAGGCATTTCACATCTGCTTGATCAAAACCTGAGAGGGGAACAGAAGATCATTAGTCCTTATAATAATTTACTTAAACTAGCTGCAGAGATTGGCTGCACAAACACAAACAGTCAGACATCTTTAAGTGTTAAGTTGTTTCCAGACTTTATTCAGATTTGATTAAAACAGCAAAATACTTTAACATAAATGTTAAATACACGACTTTTTAAAGCAGTAACTATCAACATATTTCCAATTTCTGCCAATTAAACTGTTAACCTCTTAAGCCCCAAGCCTACCTGATCTGCTGCTTTTTGCCCCCGTATCAGGGGGCGTTGGGGCTTAAGAGGTTAACACATAAAAATACAGTTGTTTTACCCATGAACGCCACATCCTTCCATTCCAGCTTCTTCTTCTCAACGATTGACTTCAAATCATTCAGCGGCTCCTTTCCCACCTTCTCGACCTTGCACTTTATCCTATCTTCAAGTTTTTGAAGCAAAGCTGGGTCAATGGGGTCTTTCTCTGTGGTCAACAGTATGACCTGGTGAAGCGAGACAGAGTGCAGTTTTGTGAGCGACGTTCCACAAGATGGGCCAGTTTACATAATTCTGTTCAGACAGCTGAAAAAATCCAACCTCAACTTGTTCTTCCTGCAGCATCCGAAGCCCAGTTGTGTCTCTGGTGTTGACAGACACCATTGCCTCTCCCGACACAGACATAAAGATCTTTCCATCAGTTAAACAGCCAGAAATGTTGCAGAACATTAGGCGGACCACCTCTGGTGTGTCCTTACCGAAGTAACCGTACCTGATTGGAGAAACATAGGCCGGATCAGGAAAGGGAATGGATAGTTGATTAAAAGATGACTGGTAGACATTATTTTCGGCGCTTCTCACCTGAGAACCCTCTGTTCTGCCACAGGCCAGTCGATGTCCACGTCTATATCTACGCTGTACTCCGGCAGCATCTCATAGTAGGTTAACTTACCGCCCTACAGAGGTGAAAACACAAGCATGACTTAGATGTATTGTTACACAAAGGGTTTGGAAAAGCCGTGGAGCTGTCACAGTCCAATTTGGTCCTTTGGTTTATTACAGATTTTTTTTCCCTTGTTTGGTACCAGCCAGATCTCTGTCCTTATGTTTTGGGTTTTGTTTTGTTTTTTGACAGATTCTTCTCCTAAATACATCAAACTACACAACAATTAAAAAGAGAAATACGTAACACTCTGAGTATCAAATTAAATCGAACCCAATATCAGTTTCAGTAAGAATCCCAGAAAAATAGAGCACAACTAACTAAACTTTCAACACAGAACATCCAGCTCAGAAAGTCTGTTTTTCTTTATTTCCTCCCACAGTTAAGTTCAGCTTCTTATTCAATGACACTTTTTTCCTATAAACATAACATTGTTCCTGTTTTAAGCAGACTTTTTTTTCCTGCAGTCCAAGGACTCCTTTTCATAATAAAGAGTCTGGAGATTTCAAAAGGTTGCAGACAGCATGCCCAGATATTTTTCCAGCAAAATGGATTGAACAATCTCTTTGACAACTTAGCTGATGAAATCTGATCCATTTGTCATCAATCTCATCTGCTGCTGTTTTATAGGTGTGTGTTTAATGTTGGTGCCAACCAGGAATAAAAAAGGCATGATTTAACTGTTGGGCATTGGGGCTGTTTTTTCAGTCATTATAAAGTCATTATAGTCGTTTTAAACCATATATGCACCACCACCATCATCACCACCACCTTTACCTGCAAGTGTCCTTCCTTTTCAATGATCTCTTTTTTGGCGAAGTAAAATGAGCCATTCTCACACAGCTCCCCTGGCCAGTCCTGACGCCGCGGCCGTTTGGCTGGCTCCAGATTGAATGGCACTGTTTGCTCACCAGCTAGAAGGAAACAGGATCCATTAATAACAATGCAAACTCCTCTTTCCATTAAAGAGTTATTTACACAGAGAAGCTGTCTGCTTTTTGACATAGTAACCAGTGTGTGAGAGAACTGAGTTTTTAAAAAGTCATTTAAGGGAAATTCATGCCATCATAGTAGGTGGGTGACCAAATCTGTGAGAAATATCTTAAATTCTGTAGCTTTGTTTGTTTGTATGTCTTTTATCATAAACATGTTAAGAGTTTTATTGATCTGTTCATAAAACTAATGAAAAAAAGAAACACGAGTGTACACGATGAAGAAGGATGAAATGGATATTCCAGTAAAAAGAACAACAGTCACGATTTATACTTCCAACAACCAGTTTATGAGTTAACCTTTAAACTGGTTGTAAACCTGGAGGTAGGTGTGTAACCAAGTGCACTGACAGGTTGTGTGGGTAATTACAAACACAACTTAGAAATACATGTATGTGCCAAAGTGAAATGACTTTATGCCAAGTGAAACAGGATGCATGGTTCAAAATGTCTTATTGGTGATAAGTAAGCAAGTGAAAAGGAATTAACAACTAAATTAGGACTTAAAGTTTGATTTTATGATTCACCGCATCAGGATATATTAGCACTCTGTATGGTGACAGTAGGAACTTAAGAGTCTTTTAGTTCTTGTCTGAGGGGATTCACTGTTCCTGCAAAAACCCTTCACTTCTGTGAGATTCTGGGTCTTTCATGCCTCTTTTAAAAAACAAAAGTGTGGGACTAGTCAGCTAGATTTTTAAATGTTAGCTGTTATTAGTTTTGTTTTATTAATGTACAGCAGCAGTTTAATGTTCAAAGTTACAATGCCACCAGCCACTACCTGGAGCTGTGCACCTGACGGATGGCTGCACTCCTCTTTGGCACTCTGTGTGAATGCAAGATACAAATGAAGAAAAGTGGAAAATGAACTAGTGACAGCCGTGATGACCGGTGATGTTTTGGATTATTATTAGTATAACTATGGAGAGTGAACAAGATTGAAAAGATCAGTGTCTTGTTATTTGTTTAAGCTATCAACATACTGGGAAATGATGCAAGTACCTGACTTTTGTTTTGTTACATGAATCTGCTGCATCTGATTTAGGTTGGTAAGAAATGTCAGGCACAGTGTGCAGTGACTTAATTATTGGTACCTCTTTTAACTCAGCCAAAAAGTGGTAGGGCACATAATAATATAATCACAGAGCAGGGTTAACAGATGCTGAGGCACTATGTGAGGAGTGCCTCACAGAGTCTATCTATCTAATAGACTCCAATTTGTGCATGTAAATGGAGAGTCCTCTTCACACACTGAGGTTAATTATGGAGTTCCACAGGGTTCAGTGCTAGGACCAATTCTGTTTACATTATACATGCTTCCCCTAGGCAGCATCATTAGAAGACATAGCATACATTTTCACTGCTATGCAGATGACACCCAGCTCTATCTGTCCATGAAGCCAGATAACACACACCAATTAGTTAAACTGCAGGAATGTCTTAAAGACATAAAGACTTGGATGGCCACTAACTTTCTGCTTCTTAACTCAGATAAAACTGAGGTCATTGTACTCGGTGCTGAAAAGCTTAGAAATATGGTATCTAACCAGATTCTTACTCTGGATGGCATTACCTTGGCCTCCAGTAACACTGTGAGGAACCTTGGAGTTATTTTTGACCAGGATATGTCCTTCAACGCACATATTAAACAAATATGTAAGACTGCGTTCTTTCATTTGCGCAACATCTCTAAAATTTGAAATATCCTGTCTCAGAGTGACGCTGAAAAACTAGTTCATGCATTTATTACTTCCAGGCTGGACTACTGCAATTCATTATTATCAGGATGTCCAAAAAACTCACTGAAAAGCCTTCAGCTAATCCAAAATGCTGCAGCAAGAGTACTGACAGGGACTAGAAAGAGAGAGCATATTTCTCCTGTTTTGGCTTCCCTTCATTGGCTTCTTGTTAAATCCAGAATTGAATTCAAAATCCTGCTCCTCACATACAAGGTCTTAAATAATCAGGCCCCATCTTATCTTAATGACCTTGTAGTACCATATCACCCTATTAGAGCACTTCGTTCTCGCTCTGCAGGCCTACTTGCTGTTCCTAGAGTATTTAAAAGTAGAATGGGAGGCAGAGCCTTCAGTTTTCAGGCCCCTCTTCTGTGGAACCAGCTTCCAGTTTGGATTCGGGAGACAGACACTATCTCTACTTTTAAGATTAGGCTTAAAACTTTCCTTTTTGCTAAAGCATATAGTTAGGGCTGGACCAGGTGACCCTGAATCCTCCCTTAGTTATGCTGCAATAGATGTAGGCTGCCGGGGGATTCCCATGATGCATTGAGTTTTTCCTTTCCAGTCACCTTTCTCGCTCACTATGTATTAACAGACCTCTCTGTGTTGAATCATATCTGTTATTAACCTCTGTCTCTCTTCCACAGCATGTCTTTTATCCTGTCTTCCTTCTCTCACCCCAACCGGTCGCAGCAGATGGCCGCCCCTCCCTGAGCCTGGTTCTGCCGGAGGTTTCTTCCTGTTAAAAGGGAGTTTTTCCTTCCCACTGTCGCCAAAGTGCTTGCTCGTAGGGGGGCATATGATTGTTGGGTTTTTCTCTGTATCTATGAAGCGCCTTGAGGCGACTTTTGTTGTGATTTGGCGCTATATAAATAAAATTGAATTGAATTGAATTGAATTGAATTGAATTGAATTAGAGAGAAGATTGTGAGGCAGGTCTTCTCATCATACATCACTGTCTGACCTCGCAAATGTGCCCCAGGAAGAATCATAAAAACAATTTGCATTTAACTTCTAAATTTTGTGGAAAGCCTTCCCAGAAGAGTTGAAGCCATTATAGTTGCAAAATGTCAGCAGAGATCATATTAAACCCTACGTCCCTTGTGAATGGGACGTTCATATGCATGTAAGGTTAGACAAGCAAATACTTTTGGCAGTATATTGTATTTTGTAAACTGCCTGAAAAACAAACACTCTCTGCAGGGAGACGAGTAATCCATGAATGCCTAACAACTGCCTTTGTGCTTCCCCCGGGTAGAAAACAAGCACAAGTGTGAGTAAGTATCAAAACTGAAAGCTGCTTGCATGCAAATCAATAATTATCAGATGAAGCACCTGTTGGATTTTGTTTATTACAGTTAATAATTACTAAGGTGCAGGTGCAAAGATCATCTATTTAATGGCTGCTCCTCCCTGTCATTTGAATCCTTTAACATACCAACAAGAAATCTGACCTTTTTGTGAAAATTGAGAAAGTGAGTGTAAAAAAAACAACACACAGGTCTATTTGGAAGAGAAGACAAACAAGATGATCAGGATAACCACACCCTCTAAAAGTAGTTTAAATACTTTCCTTTAGGCAGCTGAAATATAAGAAGCACTCCAAGAACACAAACCTCATTAATTACAGTAATTTTATGTTCTTTGTTGTTTTTAAATGCTTTTTAAGAGGTTTGTAGTGCAATAACAATCAGATAAGGGGGGCATTGATATGTTTAGTTATACAAACTTATACAGCTTATTATATAATAATATACTACAGTATATTTCTAACTAACTAGGCAGCTCATTCTCTTTCTCTTCATAATACTTTCTGTAAGACAGTAACACATTTTGGGGTGAGATTAAAAAAAATGGCAGATGTAAAAGGTAAACGTGAGATCAGAGGTCAAATGTGCAGACTTGCTCCCTTACATCCTTTTTCAACCTCCTTCCAGCGAAACTGGTGTCTCCTGACCACTGCGAAGACTGAATCGTAACCGTGCACCGTGATCTTCTCTAAGGCCTCCTTCACGTGGAACGGGTGGAGACACGGTGATGTAGCCTGGAAGTGGCAAACTATATCCACCTCTGTGAAAACAAAAGCAGAGTAATCTGCACTGTGTGGCAGCAGGGCAATGCTTTGAGACCATCTTAGGAACACGTTCCTACCTTTATGGTGCTCAAGAAACTCTTGGATGGTTTCTACTGATGATGAAAAGTCTCTGGAGACTTTAGGACTCCTCCGGTGCACCTGAGCACCCCATGCCTTTGCAACTTCCTCAATTTTATCATGGTCCGTTGATACCCACACACTGTGAAAGTGAAGGTGCATAATCATTATTATTAATTGTAACCGTCTCTTTTCATAACACTACCAGACATTCTGTATTTTGTCCTCATAGCCAAAGCTATAGTGATTAGAGATGTCCAATGTGATTAAGAAAAACAATACTCTGATATATCGCCCGATATTTTTGTTTTTGGATATACAAAACAGTTAATTTCTCTACCAAGTCCAGCGTTTGGGTCCTTTCTCCAACATCCCCCCCACGGCTTGCCCTGGCAAACCGTGACAAGGGTGTTTCGTCCGTCTCTTTTTTGCTTTTTTAATTTTTATGTTGACATTTTTATATCGATATCGACTTTTGGTCTATGGATGTGATCCATTATAATTAAGGAGATTAGACTGAGACTCAGTCTCTTCACTTTTTCTTTTTTCTTTTTACTTAACACATGAAAGCTCACTGAACAAATTGGGGGTGGATCAGGAAATTTGCAAAATCAAATCTGTGTATCCACCTGTTGGGGCGACTTAAGAGGGATTCTTGGACTCAGCGTGCCTGGCTTAATATTAATAAATGTGTCCAGTATAATTGTCGACAATGACACAGCCAGCTGTGATAATGATGGCAGAGAAGTCTCACCTTATCAGAAAACAAGATATGACCTGCAAAAAGCTAACAAAAAAAATGAGAATTTGTGTCTGTAATTAACCACAGGCACACAACCTGCCAGCTTCTTGGTGACACACATACCTCCAAGCTTATCGGTAAACGAACAAACCGGTTGTAGGAAGACTAAACTGGTAATTGCTGTTCTTTTCGCTGGAATATAAATTATGCCCTAGCTCAGTGCGCATTCTCCAGTTTTTTTTTTTAAATGAGCGGATCTGATGTATGATAAAAACAAACAAACAAACAAAACAACAACAACAACAAATCTGCACTTATAGTTAGCAGAGCTTTGATGATGCTCATGCTGGTTAAACGATGGCTACAGCGGCACTAAACTGTTAATTAAACTGAGCTCACACTGCAATAACTTATTGGCAGTGAGGACGTTTTAGGGTTTTATTGCATAATTGTATGAATTATTGTAACTTATAGTTTGAGTAGTTATATTTCAGCTGAGGGCTACTTTAATGGGAAAAGACGAATTCCAGCTCATAATAGTGTTTGTAACGTCAAAATAAGTTTATGTTACGTCAGGTTGACGTGTCGCTGGCAAAAATGTTAGAAAATGTTTCTCATAATGTGCAGGTTATGTCTGCGGAGTCACGCCGATGAAAAAAAAAAAGAAGTGGAATATAATAGATAAATGCGAGCAGTTTTCTTGATTTGTGACTTTGTTTAAGTAAACATCCTAAAAGGACGCGTGGGACTCCTCCACGTCACACTGAAAGCTGAACACAGAGCTGCTCAGCAGTAGCGATCAGGGAGCAAACTGATGCAATTTATATTCCCTGACTTTACTGATGTGCAGAATACTTTAAGGAGGCCGTTATGACATGTGGACAGAAGTAGGTTAATATAATATAATCAAATCTGATTTGATGTTTTCATTACGAAAAGAAATTAAAGTTGGCTGTTGGTGATCGTTCATCTGACCCTACAATAAAAGCTCTTGTCCTTCCTCACCTGTCAAACACTCCCGAGTCCACGGCGGCCCTCAGCACCCACCCGATGAGCGGGACCCCGGCCAGCATCTTGATGTTTTTCAGCGGGATCCCTTTGCTTCCCCCTCGAGCTAAAATTAAAGCTGCTATGTGACTCTTGTCATTCCGCGGCAGCTTGCTCGATGACTGACATTCGTCTAACGAAGTCTCATTGTTTCTCCGTCTAGCGGATGCCATAACGACACCAAAGATCTACTCCTACTACGAAGCAAGGTTTGGGTTTATCCGGGTGACTTCCGTGGCCTACTATGAAGGTGGCTCACTTATTACCGACATAAATCGCTATGATAACCTGTGCAGAAAATCTACCTGCTCCGGAGCTGGTTAAGTTTCATATCAGAGAGCAACAGGTGTGAAAGCACCGCCCACCGACCAATCAGGTCTCCGGAACAGAGCGTCATCATTAATGAAAGATTCCTCAGCCCTCTGCAGGGAGAGGAGGCGGGTTTATAGTTTGTTCTATGCGCCTTATTATATGAACTAAACCAGGACACACGCACTGTACCGACCTGTCTGTGTATTAATCTGGTGATTTGGAAAATGTATTAAATTTTATTCTCCTCGCTTACATTTTGCTGTACCTGCAGCTGTTTGAACAGCGAACACACACCAGGAACACCTGTTCAATCAGTCACATTAACTTTGATCTGCAGCGATACCTCTTTTTCCTAACCGGAATAAGAGGTTAGAAAAAGAAGGGTAGGGGAACTGCAGTCAGGAAATGAAAAGAGCTGTCCGCTGTGTTGAAACTACCATTTGAATGAGATGGACAACACTCCTAATTCAGCAGGCAAAGGATAAAAGCCTGTAAAAAAAAAAAAAAAACAAAACCATCGGTTACAAAGGCTGTGATTTTAAAGAACCAAACTTTGGCTCTTACCTAAAATCCTTCACTCAGCCCTCACACTGAGTGTTTAGATGCCAGCCCCATTTATTGCTCTGTTATTGTTGATTTTTCCAGCAGCTCTCTGATCTTATAGAGCGATTTTCGTTTCTCTTGTTAAGAATACGATGTCCTCCCTCACACTCACTGATAATATCACTGAGATCTGGATGTTTATTGATTATATCTTGCTCCTTCAGATTATCTTCACGGATCAACAAGGTCATTGTGTAACGTGCTGCTTGTTCACAAAATGTATTTTGAATTACTTTTTCCTTCTTGGTGAATCTGAAAAAACAACAAAAGAGAACAATCTCTCTATTCACCTCCTTTTCAGTTAGTCCAGTTTCCGTACCAAATTGTGAAACACAAATCAGTTTAAAATGACGAAATTTACAAGCTGCTATGAAAGCAGATGCTTAACTGTACTGCATGCTTTTAGGAAGGAACATCTGGTTTACTTACTCCTAAAGGACCCATTCTTAAATAGCATTTTCTGAACTGTATTTCTGATTTTACCACAAGGTGGCAGCGTTTTACAATAATGTGTTTGTATTGAAATAGGGCTGACCCAGTGACATTGAGGCGGTCTAGTAGTAAATACCGTATATCACAGTAGTTGTTGTAAGAAATATTTCAAATACAATAATTGTCAATTTAATATAATGTATTTGATGTAATTTAATTTACAGTAAAAATACAATTATTACAATATCTCATATAGTATCCTGTTCGAGTAAAGCAACTGTAAGTTTAATCTAGAGTAAAATTAATGTATAAAACTATTATAGTGTCTTACCATTACTGTTATGTCTTACGTTTTTTGCAGTGTTTGTATCAGTCTTGTTTTATTATTATTTAAACATTGTTTTAGTTGTGTTTAATAAATGTGTGTTTTCAGTTCCAGCCTTAACTTCAGGTCTTTTTGTACATTATTCTCATATTAACAAGTTTCTCTGATCTTTTTTGACACAATTCACACACATTATTTCTGATTAATTATTACTTTGAGCTGATTTTAATAGCAGCAGTTGATTTAAAAAAAATCCATCCACATTCAGTCTCGTCGATTTCGCATCCCTCAGCACAGATGATCACACACTTAAAGTTCAGAGGTGAAAGAAATATTTCTGCTTCGTTTCAAGTTTGACTGCAGGTTAGAGTTAGTCCAGCAGGTGGTGCTGCTGGATGAAACCAAACAAACTGATTCATAATGATGGCTGATGCATTTTTTCCAACCCTCTGTGTGCAGATTATTTTCAGTTGACTGTTGACTTCTTAATTTGTTCCATTTAATCACTGAATAAAAATGTATTTAACCCAGTGGAGAAAACATGAAATAAATGTCTGCTGTTCTTTAACACCATCATTTGATCAGCTCAAACACCTCAGTGAATCTTCTTCATGGGAAACTGGTTCATTCCAGGGTTTTTTGTTTGAAAAGACAAGAAAAAACCCTCCATCAATACATTTAATCTGTTTTATTAATGATACATTATTCAGAAGATCAAACTAAATGTGAGACCACAGCTTCAAGACACATTAAACCAATAAGTCTGTCAGATTAGAAGTAGAATTCAAAATTCAAATTCCCCCAATCATTACAAGTAGGCTAATAATCAGTGATGATTAACATGTTTCTATTCAGCAAACTAACAAAAACTATGTTATTGATGATTATATTTTACATAAAAAAAATTAAAAAAGAGACTTATAAAGACAGTTATGCTATGCTGTGGTTATGTTCTTCTGTCTTTATGATAATTTGTCCTTAATAAGTCACTGCTAAATGATGACAAAAACTCAGCTGTCCCAAAGAAACTGATTGTTTCTTTCAGCTTCATGTCCTTCTTCTTTAGGTAACATATTGTAGCGGGTCAGGGCTGTTTGGGGTCATGACAGCTATGTTCTGTTGTTCCAGGCGGCAGCGTAATGTTGCCATGGTTTCAGGTGACTCTCTCTCTGCGTGGAGAGAACTCCTTTTTGATGTTGTTGTGTTTTCTGTTGAATGGCTGTGCTCCCTGGCTAACTCGTGGGAAGAAAGACCAAAGGACACATCTGTCTCCTCCTTGTATAAGCTCGCGACAATATATTCTGTTTCTCTTTCTAACACATACTGAAAAAAGGTTCACACTATTACTGTTATTATTTTTCATTTAATTCTTTGTTTACCAGCTGATGATACATTGGGGCAAAAAAGTATTTGGGAGACACAGATTGCTGTCCCACTTAAAAAGATGAGAGAGGCCTGTAATTTTCTGCATAGGTTTGCTTCAACTGTGAGAGACAGAATGTAAAAAAGAAACCCAGGATATCACATTTTATGATTTTTAAATAATTTATTTGTATAATGGTGCAGAAAATAAGTATTTAGTACCCACAAACAAGCGAGAATTCTGTCCCTCACAGACCTGTTACTTCTTCTTCAAGAAGCTCTTCTGTTCTCCACTCGTTACCAGTAACAATGGCCTCTGTTTGAACTCGTTATCAGTATAAAAGACATCTCCACACCTTCAAACAGTCAGACTCCAACCTCCACTATGGCCAAGACCAGAGAGCCGTCTAAGGACACCAGTCTTGTGCAGGTGTACAATCCATAATAGGCAAGCAGCTTGGGAAGAGGGCTCCATGCAACATGTCAACTCGTTGGGTACAAATTATCTTGAGAGAGGTGAGGAAACGCCCAGAACTAGTACACGGGGGTAACTGGTCAATGACCTGAAGAGAGCTGGAACCACAGTAACAAAGATTAGTAACACACTAGGTGTGGAAAAAAATCCTGCAGTGCTCAAAAAGTCCCCTTGCCCATCTAAAGTTTGCCAGAGACCATCTGGATGAACCAGAGGAAGGCGAGAATGTTATGTGGTATAAACGCCACTTGCCATGTTTGGAGGGGGAAGAATGCTGAGTTGCATCCCAAGAACACCATACCCACTGTGAAGCATGGGGGTGAAAAAATCATGCTTTGGGGCTGTTTTTCTGCAAAGTGGACAGGCCAATGAAGGAGTGGCTTTGTAAAAAGGTTCTGGAGTAGCCTAGCCAGTCTCCAGACCTCAATCCAATAGAGAATCTGTGGAGGGAGTTGAAAGTCTGTGTTGCCCAGCGACAGTCCCAAAACATCACTGATCTAGAGGAGATCTGCATGGAGGAATGGGCCAAAATACCAGCAACAGTCTGTGAAAACCTTGTGAAGACTACAGAAAACGTTTGAACGCTGTCATTGCCAACAAAGGGCATATAACAAAGTATTCAGATCAACTTTTGTTATTGACCAAATACTTATTTTCCAAATAAATTCTTTAAAAAGACAATGTGATTTTCTGGGTTTTTTTTCTCATTTTGTTCTTTACAGTTGAGGTATACTTATGATGAAAATTACAGGCCTCTCTCATCTTTTTAAGTGGGAGAACTTGCACAATCGGTGGCTGCCAAATACTTTTTTGCCCCACTCTAAATGTTGACTTCCACTGAGTATTACTGTGTAACACAATCCCCCAATTTAAATTTTAAAATTGTAGTTTTTAATGCCGAATTCACTGCAGCACTTCCTGCAGCTCCAGCAGCCCCTGCAGCTCCCATACCTTGCACTCCTCGAACAAAAAATCCAACTCCAACAGCAACTACAGCACCAACAGCAGTAGCAACTCCAGCACTAACTTTTGCAGCAGTTCCACCAATAATGGCATCCCAGTTCCCCTTACTAAACTCGTTCCTTCTTTCTGCTTTGTGTCTTGCTTCATTGCCCGTCATCTCTGGATTTTCTTTCTGAAGTCGTTCTATCTCTGTTTTTATGGATTTCTCTGCCTCTTCAAACATATTGGTGGTGTAGCAGCATCCTCCATTTCTTTCAGTCAGATTGTTGATTTCCTTCAGCAGCTCTCTGACCTCAGAGCGATCCTTGTTTCTGCTGTTAAAAACATGATATCCTCCACCGCACTGACTGATAAAGTCTTTGAGATCTGGATGTTTGATTGCTTCTTCTATGGTGTCTTTATTCACATCATCTTCATGGATTACCAAGGCCATCGTGTAATCAGCTGCTTGTTCACCAAATATCTTCTGAATGATTTTCACAGTTTTTTGTTCTTCTTTGGTGAATCTGTTTGGTTGGATCACAACCAGGAACACATGAGGACCAGGAGCAGCAAAGGAGATGCATCTAACAATCTCTCTCTTCACCTCCTCTTTAGTTAGTTTAGTGTCATACAGACCTGGAGTATCAACTACAGCCAGTGTTTGACCTTCAAACAGACCTGTTTCCTTCTGACACTCTGATGTTTACAGAGGAAGAAGAAGATGTTGATTTAAATACTTTTCCCCTTAAGATGATGTTTCCTGCTGCACTCTTCCCAACTCTGGTTTTCCCAACAAGAACAATCCTGAGGTCGGCTTCTGGTTTGTTCATGACTCTCTGAGCTTCTCTGAACATTTCATTGGTGTAGTACCCTCCTCCATTTCTTTCAGTCATTGTGTTGATCTTCTTCAGCAGCTCTCTGACCTGAGAGGGATCCTTGTCTCTGTTGTTAAATACATGATATCCTCCACCGCACTGACTGATGAAGTCAGTGATAATTGGATTATTATTGATCATGTTTTCTATGGTGACTCCATCTGCCTCAAGATTGTCCCCACAGGTGAACAAGACCATAGTGTAACATGCTGACTGTTCTCCAAACATGTTCTGAATGATTTTGACAGTTTCTTGTTCTTCTTCTGTGAATCTGTTGGCTTGAATCACAACCAGGAACACATGAGGACCAGGAGCAGCAAGGTTGATGCATCTACTGATGTCTTCTCTTCACCTCCTCTTCAGTTTTTTTGGTGTCAAATAAACCTGGAGTATCAATTACAGCCAGTTTTTGACCATCAAACAGACCTGGTTTCTTCTGACACTGTGGTGTTACTGTGGCAAAACCTGCTGCGGCTTTAAAAGCTTTTTCCCCTAAGATGGTGTTTCCTGATGCACTCTTCCCAACTCCAGTTTTCCCAATAAGAACAATCCTGAGGTCATCCTCTCTGAACATTTCAACTGTGTAGTATCTTCCTGCATTTCTCTGAACCATGTTGTTGATCTTCTCCAGCAGCTCTCTGACCTGAGAGGGATCCTTGTCTCTGTTGTTAAAGACATGATATCCTCCACCGCACCAACTGATGAAGTCACTGAGAGCTGGATTATCACTGATTAATTCTTCTATGGTGTCTCCATCTGACTTCAGGTCATCTCCATGGGTGAACAAGACTAACATGGAGCATGCTGACCTTTTTCCAAACATCTTCTGAATGATTTTCACTGTTTCTTGATCTTCTTTTGTGAAACTGTTGGCCTGAATCACAACCAGGAACACATTAGGACCAGGAGCAGCAAAGCAGATGGCTCTCTCCATCTCTGCTGTCAACTCCTCTTCAGGCTTAAAGGTGTCAAACAGACCTGGAGTGTCAACTACAGCCAGTTTTTGACCTCCAAACGCTCCTGTTTCCTTCTGACACTCTGATGGTTTCAATTCAAAAGCATTCTCCTTTCCTAGGATGGTGTTTCCTGATGCACTCTTTCCAACTCCAGTTTTTCCAAGAAGCAAAATCCTGAGCTCTGGCTTCTCTGGTTCTTCTTGTTTTGCTGAAGAGTAATAAACATTTTAAAGGTAAAATTTAAAGTTAATATATTCACAATTCAAACTCTGAAGACAAACAATGTGTATTTTCTATTATGTCAAGTGTGTCTCTGGACTGTTGGAGGAAGCTGGGAAGTGGGAAACCCATGCGAACTCCAGGAAAAAAATAAAAAGATCCCAGAAGGATTTGAACCAGTAACCTTCTTACTGTGTCAATTATTATAGATCATGATGTCAAGACACCATCTCTCCCTCACCCTTCAACCTCTGTATGACTTCCTCTTCATGTGCGCCATATATGATGATACCTACGGTATAGTAATATTTAACTGTTTAGAGACTCCAAACCAGTAGGTGTCTGACTTCTGTCACCACTGTTACATCAAATTAAATAAAGAAAAGGCACACAGATACTGTAATTTTCTCAGTTTAAATATTTGATGTGTTTTCTATGTTCTATTGTAAATAAAATCTGGGTGTTACATTTTCTAATCATTGCAATCTGGCTTTATTTAGATTTTACAAATATTTTGGAATTGGATCAAACAAGGAAATAAAATCTTGGTAGATTTGGTGAGTGGACCATTAATCTGAAGCGGGGTAAAGAACCATGTTTATTAGTGAACAGAACAAATGTTGAAGGAGACGGACAAGAAAACACCTTCCTTCTTTTGTTCCTCTGTAGTTTTAGTAGGAAAACTGTTCAAATCTTTTTTTTTCCACTTCTTGTGTCATCAAGAAACTGCAGATGACATTAATTGAAAAGCAATTCTTTTCCTAATAAATGATTTTAATTTTCTGTTCCTACGTTCTTTCCGACTCTAAGCTTTAATAAAAGAAAATAACTTTTCAGTCAAACTTTTCTTTTAACTTTTGAGAGTTGATGTTCATGTTGGGCATTTCATGAACCAGCTTTTGGATTTGTAGACTGAACTTCTGATTTGAATCACAGTGTACAAAGTACCATTAAAAGTAGTAATAACAAAGAGAAATTGTTAAAGGGATAGATCAAACAAGGACATAAATTAAAATAATGACTAGAATCTGATACATGTTTGGTTTAATAAGTGGCTGTTGACTTTTATTAGCCTTTATATAAAATTAATGTTATAGATTAGTATTTTTAAATGTACTCACCAGGACGAGTGTATTCACTGGCCATGTCTGTCTTTTACAGGCAGTTATTGTGTGATTTTCTGGCTCTGCTGATGTTCTGCTGCTCAGCGGTTTCCTCTTTATCGCTCTGCTGTGTTGGAACGTGTGGAAACGTGTCTGAGAAGTGGGGCAAAAAGGTCAGAAGGACACAGGAACAGCTAGTTGTTAGTTACATGTGATTCAAGTTGAGTTACTTTTGTATGAGAGAAGAGTTCATATTTTGTGTTTGGCGTATTGAAGAAAAAAAGGAGAGCTAATCTCAAATCCTAGTTTTTAGCCTGTGTAATTGTGGAGCTCTGAGTATTGACAGTTAATCACAGACTCCGCATTTAATATTGATGTTTCTGTTGCTTTCACAAACCTGCATGCAGACCCTGTCTGGGACATTAACTTTGTGACTCAAACTAGGAGTACAGCGGCTTGTGCCACCCTGAATGGAAATGGGCATTATATATGCCAGCTGAGGGTTTAAATTCTTATTTTCCATGTCATCATATTTCTGTTTGGCTTTTGAATATCCATCCATCCATTCGCTACTGCTTATCCTTTTCAGGGTCACTGGAGCCTATCCCAGGTGTTATAGGGCGAGAAACAGGGTACACCAGTCTGTCGCACTCACATTCACACCTATGGGCAATTTAGTGTTTCCAATTAACCTAACCCCTCTAACTGCATGGAGAACCCACTAAAACACGGGGAGAACATGCAAACTCAGGACCTTCTTGCTGTGAGGCAACAGTGCTAACCACCATGCTGCCCTCGGTGGCTTTTTAATAAATCAAAGAAATAGCATATCAAGGCAGGCATCCAGGGCAACGCCCAGAAGCTAGGCAAATACTTTCTCTGTAACATATCACACAGCCAAATCTAGCATCCACTATGTACAACTGAAAAGCATAGCATGTTACATTATGTTACGTTACATATGGCCCAAAATTCATATCTCAATATTATTTAGCTGGATGGTGATACACGATATATATCTCAAGCTTTTTTAAAGCCATAAAGTAAGAACAAAAAGAGAGTTCTTAGTCAAAGTTGTGTCCCAGATGTCACACAGGCACTTTTATTAACATCCAGCATAGATGTACATGAAAAAAAACAACTCAGAAATAAATTATCAGCATTTATTAAATAATAATGATCCATAAATAAAATAAAACAATGTTGTTTTTGTGCATAAAAAAAGCTCACAATTGTGCAGTCAAAATGTAAACTAAAAGTTTACATTTGCTGCGTAAATGCAGTTATAGCGTTAACGTCATTTTAACGAGATTAACGCTACCAGCACTAAAATAGTAATTTCCAGATGTTTTCTTTTAACCGATCAGCTCCTCTTTGATAGCTGCCGTGTCCATCTTGTTGTTGCCTGCATGTGAAGCGATGGGGGAGGAGGAGTTGTGTTCAGTGAAGGAGAGAGGCGAGGCAGAGTAACATTGCGTAGAGACAAAAGTGGACGAAAGAGAGGAAAACTTTCAGCTCCACGAGTATAATTATAACGTGACAGAACAGAGGGCGACACAAACAACACACAGGAGGAGATCAGGTCAGAGTGGACACGCATGGGGAACACAGAACCTGGAGGAACCAGGGTGAAGCAAAACTGAATATAAAACACACAAGATGGGAGACTATCAAAATAAAAAAGGAAGTACACACACACAGACACATACAAACTAAGACACGTGAACTTGACACTGGGACAGAGGAGAGATATGGAGACATGATAAACTAGGTGAGACCAAGGAGTAAAACACACAGGCACAGGTACAAAACACTGAGATGAAACTAGGACGGACTAACAGAATGAAATTAGATGCAGAAAATACAAAAGTAAAGACCAACTAATACAGAACTAGAATATGAAAATCTCTTGAATCCAAAAGAATGAGTCACAACACAAACTCATAATCTGGCTCAAAGACCCAGGACCATGACAGTGATATAAAGACTTGCACATTCATACATGTATGTAACCCTTTAAATATAAGTGTGTACACATAAGGGGCTGAGAAAATAATAAGGAAAAGGCCAAAGAACAAGAAATTTCACACGCGATGTGTCTCTGCTACACGGCACTTTGGTTGAGGTCTACACTAATCCGGATAAATTTGAGAACGGCGTTTTCGTCTAAAAACGCTGCGCATCCAAACTGAGCCCGTTCTGGTAGTGAGAACGTGTTACCCAAACTATAATTTTTAATCATTTCCGAAAAGTTGTTCATCCACACTGAAACGACTGAAAACGCGTACGTTCCTGTACTGCGCATGTGTGAAACTGGTCCATTTGAACAATTCAATACATGAAAAGTACATTAACAGGCTTGCATATAGTCCACATATGCCTCAAACACTATTATAAAAACGTTCGTTTTTAGATGTTCTAGATAAGCCCATAAATCCAACTCGGTTGTGCATAAGACAAAAAGCCGACTGTAAAGCTATTTACTGTGCATCCAGTTACTGAAACGGGCAGAAGGAAACCCGAACGAAAGCTGAGAAAGTGAAAGCAGAACTTCTCTAATGTAGCCCAGAGAAGTAGCAGTCCGCTGTTAAGATATCAGCCTCACACCAAGACCAGACTGCCTGTAATGTACCGTAAAATTAGCATTTACAGTAAAGAGACCATTGTGACAGAAGTAATGCTAAGATCGTAACAACTAAAAGTTACACACCGATCAAACGGCGCCGCCCGATTCTTAAACAAAGTGGCCAAAATGAGGTTTCTGCAGCTCCAACCTATAAAAACACCTGTTTACTACCAGGTAAAATAATTAAACGTACGACACAAAATAAACACATAACAGCAATCGACGGAGAGAAGACAATTCAGAGGAAACGATCCGCAGGTGATCTCTACAAAAACATGAGGCACTCCAGTCAACAAAAATATGGCCAATTCAGACAGCTGGGACACGACTCCTACCTGTGGCAGCTGGGAAGGTCAGGAGCCCGGAAACCCGGACACATAGGGGAACAGGTGAGTGAGTGTCAGGGTTGCTCAGCCACTACTAGCACCAGCTAACCCACCGTCACAGTTGATTGGATCTTGCTGCCTATAACCACTCAACTCCCCGTCGCTGGCCTGCAACTATTCTCGGTGCTATTCACCTGCCTGCCTCCCTGCCCTACACTTCACAATGAGTGTACACGAACTGGTTCAGCCTCACTCGGACCACTAATCCCCTCCTATAGTGATGGGATTTCCGGCTCTTTTAAGAGATCCGGCTCTTTCGGCTCGGATGACTAAAAAGAGCCGGCTCTTTCGGCTCCGAACCGGCTCTTCAGGTTGTTTTGTTGCTTTAATTATTTAATCATTAACAATAATATAAAATTATGCAGAAAAGGAATTGCTAATGTTAAAAAAAGTGGTTTTATTTATATATGTTTATATATGGCCCCTAGAGACAAAGCACGTACAAACTCTAAAGCATATACAAACTCCAAAACACATTTCTAGCGTTTACTGAACTTCCAAAACAGAGCTACCCAGATCACTTAAATTACACAATTGAAAGCATGTGTGTATTGTTTGTGTATTTATAGACAAGCACTCATATTTATTCAAATAATTAAAAAAAAAAAAAGTTCATTTACCTGTTACTACCACACACCAAATCCGGTTGTTGATACTTCCTGGCTTGTGTAGCCACTAGGAAACAAAAGCTCAACACTGCGCCCAGCATCCTGGAGCACTTCTGTTGTCTTTTGTACGTGCTTCTGAGTTTTTACGTGTTTTGGAGTTTTTACACGTTTTGGAGTTTGTACATGCTTAGGAGTTTGTACGTGTTTTGGAGTTTGTACGTGCTTTGTCTCTAAGGTCCACCATAAATATACTTTTATTTATTCACTCCACATAAAATGTAATAAATAAATCATATAATACAAAAAACAACTATTTACATTTTAAATTTTTAACTATTTAAATTTTCAGCGTTTTCCTTTTAAACAAATTTAACATGAAACAATACAAAACACTGCAAACCCCAAAACAATTAAATATAAATTAAAATATTAAAACAAAAAGAAGATGCACATTCTCTGTCATATGGGCCTGCATGATTTCTGAATCCTTTATCATCTGCAACTGAAAATAGTGGATGATTACTATACCTTTCTAATGTGACGTTGTTGTCCCTCGCTCTCTTTCTCTCCTGCTCTGTTCCTGTGCTACTGGGAGTGTAACTAACGCCCCTCCCCCCTCTGCCCAGCGCAAAGTACAGGCCGCGCGTGCGGAGTTTAGCGGAAAAAAGGGCGAGAGAGAGGGTGAGAGAAAGAAAAACAAAAAAAACCCTCACGGCTCCCAATAAGGAGCCGGCTCGCGTCGTTCACTTCAAAGAGTTGGCTCTAAGAGCCATTTCGTTCGCGAACGACCCATCACTACCCTCCTAGCCTTGCCATCAACCCAGACAAGTAAGACTATGTATTTTGTTGCCACCACTTCTTAGACTGCTGCGTGGGGCACGCATTGACTCTACACTCCTTTAATTACAGTGACTCAGAGAAACCCTGCGACCCTGTTCCTTGTATGCCTGCTCCGGAAAATCCCAAATAACGTGCCCAGCCCGTTAAAGAGACTATTTCCTTTTGGCTTTGCTGCTGCACACGCAGTGTGATTCTTGTTTACTTTCTCAGCATTCCTGGTAAAAGCTTATCTGCTAGCCCTTGCTAATCACAGTGTGTTTGTAGCTATAGATTCTTAGTACCATAATCAGAAACGTTATGTTAGTAGGTAGCCAATGTTCAGAGGTTTATGTTTTCCCTCTTGCCCTTAGTTCACAATTAACATTTTTGTTTCTTTTACCTCCTCCATGGTCTGCCATTTTTGAGTGCCAAATAAATTGTTAGTTTGCACTATGCCTCCGTTTGGTGTCTGCATTTGAGTCCACTTACCTGTGTCTGCCCGCCTGGTTGTGACACAAACTATCATAACAAACCAGGGGCCAATTGAAGTGTTTTCAGAGATCCCCTTTGAGATCAGAATGAGAAACAAATGCAGCTTGGAGCTGTAATGAGCAGTTACACCCACCAGCAGAGACGGATCGCTCTGATACAGGTCAATAATCTTCAGAACTAGAAATAAAGTCCCTGCTGCTGTAGCCATCGGAAGCATGTAAGAACCTAAAACAAACTATATGGCAGAAACAGCAGCTAATGGAAAGTAGCAGGAGCTACAGAAGCAAGGCAGCAAGGACAGGAAATACCTTAATAGATTGGGGATCCCCTCTTTAGACTACTAGAAGAGGTGAGTAAGAGGAGGATGTTAGTCAAGCTAATGTACATTATCGATAACCCCTCTCACCCCTTGCATGAGCCTGTGGAGGCCCTGAGTAGCTCCTTCAGCAGCAGACTGTTACAGCCACGGCGTAGGACGGAGCACTATCATAGGTCCTTCATCCCGACAGCAGCCAGGCTGTACAATATCCGCACACAATAAATACTGTCTAAAGATACACCTGTATTATTTATCATTCCCACTGCACCATAAAAATCCTGGTGTATATACTAAGCATCTGTACATAGTATTTTGGCTTCAAAGTCTAACCTTTATCCATCCATTTGCTAAGTGTCTGTAGTGTCATGTAATTAATATATCTTAGTATCCTTATTTTCTTATTATATTGTTTTATGTACTTTAATAATGAAGGTTTGTAGAGCAAGGCCACTTTTGACTCAAACTGACTGACTGAAAACAGGAAGTGTAGAGCTGTACAGTATATTAATAAATACAGGAGGCCAGACAGAAAAGAGGAACTTTGCCATATAAACAATGGTTGTATTGAAACGGTGACATGTAAAGTACCAAAATAATACCTATTTGAGACACAGTTTATGATTCTAATGTTAGAGATCCTGCAACTGGCGTTTTGGGCTGTGCAGGGGTCTCTCTCTTCCGGAAGATGATTGAATAAAAAGAAATTGTATTAATTAGTGTAATTTATAGTTTAGGAGAATCTAGAATAGAAATAGTGGGGGCACAGTGACGGACCCCGGGGCCCATTCATAAGCTGTCCTCCTGTCGTCGGAAACCTCTGCTCGTGTCGACTTTCCAAGTAGGAATGAGCAAGGATGCAAGAGCAAACTGGTGAAGAACTGTAGATCAATATACTGAAATAAAAAGGCTAGTACTAAGATAAGATAACATTTATTAGCCATACACATGGGAAATGTATTTTGTTACAGCAAAAAGTGAATAGTGCAAAGTTACATAACAAAAGTTAAAAACTTACTGCTCTCAGAGCCTCGAGCTGCTGACCATTAAAGTCAGGCCTTTTTACCTCCCGAGGGAGTTCAGCTCAGTTCTCCTCTCAGCTGTTTACATTCCTCCACATGCTGATAAAGCTACTGCTATGGACGAACTGTATGACATCATTACTGGACTTGAGAACAAAAATCCAGAAGCTGCCTTTATTGTGCTGGGAGACTTCAACAGAGCCAACATGAAGAAGGTTCTCCCCAAATACTATCAGCACATCTCCTTCCCCACAAGAGGTGATCAAACATTGGACCACTGTTACACTCCATTCAAAGAGTGCTACAAACCCCTCCCCCGCCCAGCTTTTGGTAAGGCAGACCATTGTTCCTGCTGCTGCCTGCATACAGACAAAGACTGAAACAGGAAAAACCAGCTTCCAGGGTTATTTACAAATGGGACAGTGAGGCTGAGGAGGTCCTGCAGGACTGCTTTGAGACAACTGACTGGCAGATATTTGTGGATGCAGCTGATGGCAACATCAATGAACTCACAGACTCTGTCATTGGATATATTGGAAAGTGCATGGATGATATCATCACAAAAACCACTGTCCGCATATATCCAAATCAGAAACCCTGGGTAAATAAAGACGTTCGCGCTAAGCTAAAAGTGCGGACCTCTGCCTTTACCTCCGGGGATGCTGATGCTTATAAAGCAGCCAGGTATGACCTCCGAAAGTCCATAAAAAAGGCCAAAAAGGACTACAGGGACAAAATGGAGTCCAGCTACCACAGCTTTGACACCAGGCGACTGTGGAATGGACTGCGCTGCATCACTGACTACAAGAAGGTCAACACAGTCAGTGTTCAGCCCACTGCATCTCTTGCAGACGAGCTTAACAACTTCTATGCTCGTTTTGATGCAGACAACAGAGAGCAGATCCTCTACTCTCAGGAGGACAGTGAGGCTGCAACTTTAACTCTGAGAACAGAAGCTGTGAGATGTACTGTTCACTACAGCTTTGTGTTTGATTTCTCACATTGTATATTGTAATGGCAGAGATATTAGGATATTTAAGGGTTTGCAGTGGCTACTAGAGCTGTGGGGGACAATACTTTGGTGAAATGCCCTGGACCCTGGAAAAGTGACTGTGTAGACTGGGTAAGCAATTAAAGGTTACTGGTCCAGAGTCATTGGGCAGCTGGGTAAAGGTGGATGTTGATATTCAGTGCCAGTTATGCAACCTGTCCAGCCATGTCTATATGCTCCTTTTTCATGCTGTTAATATAAGGGGAAAAATAAACTCTTACTGATTAAAGAAGCATTGTCTGTGGAGCCACAATCTGATCTTGTAGTGTAGCTCCAGTTTGCACATTTATTCTCAGCCACATTTGGTTTAGAGCACAGCCAATATTTAGGATGAGTAAATTTAAATAAAAATTTTTGTTTGCATTCTGCAATTGAAGACATGCTGAGTTATTTATGAACATGGTCTTTGTTTAAAGCAAGAAATGGATTTGTAACATGGGGTGCATATCTCATTCTGAAAAAACTTTAACAACTATTAAGCGTTACCCAAAGCCAATCAGCATCATCCAAGGCATCATTATGGCTCTTCTTTAAAAAACAAAACATGAATTCTTAAGCACAAGGGATATTGTGTAATTTTTATTTTTATTTATTTTTTGTCTTTGAACCCTTTTATAGCCGACAGGTATTGAAGACATGTTTTCTAAGAGGATTAAAGTTGTCATTGTCATGGTGAAAGAAGAAGACATCATCGATGTGTTGGTTGTCCTTGAGGCAGCAGTAATGTCTAATCTGAGGGATGTCTCAAGTGCCATTTCCATGCTGATGGGTCTTCTTTTTGCCTTCAACATAGACTATCCAAAGGAACTTAAGGGCATCTTTGAAGTCATTCAGAACGTCCTAATGAACATTGGTGGAAGGCAGTGTGTCTCACTAGTGCATGGTCTAAGAAACAGACTCTTGCAGAAAGCCATGCAGAACTGTAATTGTATGCTCACAGCATACAATTGCCTTTGTGTTAAGGACAGTTTTTATTTTACTGTTTGTTTTTTGATACTTGTATGTATGTCACTAAATGACCAGTCCTTACATTCCAGATTAGACAATTACTCATTTGTTCATGGTTTAAGAAACTTATGTGAACAACAATATGATGGTGGACTCTGCAGATACTTATCTCATGCAAGTCTGTAGTTTTTCCTTTGTTTTGCAACTAAGCAGACTCAAACTAATGTTTCTGAAATATCCATATTATCAAATGTTTCAGAAGCATGCACTCATTTTCAGAGCAATTGGTTCTGTGGAATTTGTTGCAACTGTAAATGAAGACAAATACAAGAGTTTGATGTCTTAGTTGTTATAAACTGATCTTTACTGTCACTTATCAAAGGTTTTGTACTATTTTAATATTTCAAGTTTTATGCTAACAGGTGTGACTGAGCACAATGAAGTTTAAAAATTTTGCAAATGTAAAGAATAACTTTTCTAAAATAGCAAGTGTCCCGTTGATACATTACATTAATGGAGACTTTATGTTGTTAATTGTAACAAAGCAGGTTTTATCTCATCCTGTTGAAAGTCTGATAAGATCATGCCATGGTGAGGGTTCTGTTGACCACAATTCACAAGAATCACTACGGCTCCTAAAGTCTTGGTCAGAATTTAATCTTCCCCCAAACTGGGCTCAAGACTAAGTTCAAATTTATTGTTTCACAGGGAGCAACCTATGAGTTTTGATGGATTGTGAGCCTGATGAGCTACGTCACTGATTTTTCTGTTTCTCAGATGACTAAGATGACACAATAAATGTTGAATGTTGGGTGCTCATGAGTAATTGTCTTGTCATGTTCTTAAAACAAACTTTCTGCCTGAAATGATCAGATACACTTTAATGGAATCTGTGGGTTTTTATTTTTTGCTGTAAACAACAGAAAATTAATTTAAAGGAATGTAGATATTTAAACCTGAGCTCTAAGATAAACCTAACAGGTAGTTTTGCTGAAATGGATGTTGGAAGGCTCCAAAAATACTTAAGATGTTCAATACACATTTTTCTTTACATCCAGTCAATCAACTCTAAAACGAAACTGATTTACAAGTTCACTCAGCTACCTTAAGGAGCTCAGTTAATTAATAAACTTAAATCAACTTAGCTAACAGATTTTGTTAGTTAAGCTAAAATAGATTCCTAAGTTAAAAGAACTATTAAAGTATTTCAATTAACTAAAAAACCCAAGTCAACTGAACTAGGACAAGAGTTTAAACAATATTTAGCTGAAAGGGTTTTCCCAAGTAAAAATGACAATTAAAGGAGTTGAACTGGCTAACAAATCTCAGTCAACTAAACTAAGACGAAAGTTTAGACAACGTGATTTTTCATCAACATAGCATTTGGTTGTGTTACAAGAACAAACTCTATTTCTTGACTTAACTTAAAATTTTAAGGCAGCCCTTTACATCAGCGGTCCCCAACCCCTGGGCCTCGGACCGGTACCGGTCCGTGAGTCGTTTGGTACCGGGCTGCGAGAGTTGAGGCTCAGGTGTGAAATGTATGGTTTTCAGGGTTTTTATCAGTTGTCAGCGTTATTTTGTTATCGTTTTTATCGTTTACTCTGTTTTCCTTGGTCTTTTCACGTGTGTTATGAATAAATTTTCTTTTTTTCTGTACCGGTACTAGTTTTATTTTGTTGTATTTATCCGCAACACCTTAAAAGCCGGTCCATGAAAATATTGTCGGGCATAAACCGGTCCGTGGCGCAAAAAAGGTTGGGGACCGCTGCTTTACATCATATTTTTAAGTTGAAACAAAATGTTTTACAGTGTGGGTTAATTTGGGGCATCGTTTCTCACATAAATATTTAAAGCTACAAATACACAAGCTTTTTCTTTTTATATAATTGAACTAAAAATAAAATGAATGAACAAATAATAAAGAATAGGTTAATCTTCAGAGATAGTGGGGAAAAATACACTGACCCAACATGGTGTTATATGCCCACTGGATATAAAGGTGTTGCTGCAGGGATAATAATGCTTCCTCTTTCTGATTAACCTTTGTTGTTGTGGAATATCCCTTTTTTTCTTATCCAACTTTATGTGTTTTTAGTCCAAGGAGCAATCTTTACATATAATAATAAAAGCAAGTATTATTTACATTAACTCATTTTTGTGTGTGTGTGTGTGTGTGTGTGTGTGTGTGTGTGTGTGTGTGTGTGTGTGTGTGTGTGTGTGTGTGTGTGTGTGTGTGTGTGTCAGACCTTAGATGGTTTTGATTTTATCATTAATCAGCTTTGTGGTGTTTAGTTTTACTGACTTTTTATGCTGTCAGATTAACACATCTCTGACTAACATTCGTGTGGAAATACCTTTGTAGGTAGTAAAACACACTGGGATAGTAAGGCTAGTAGATTATTTAAGAAAGGTTTTTTGAAAGGTGATGTCAAATGAAAACATATCAAAACAGAACACAGTAGAAAGAAAAAAGAAAACTAAATAACCAAAAACTGAAAGTCACCATATGAAGTTAAACAGGAACCAAAACCCAGAGCTTCAAAACTGTTACTCACTCTAAGTAACACCATCTGCTAAAAACAGGAGTCAAAAACCAATAAAGGAAACTATGACAACACTGAATTATTTGAACATATATCCATTAATAATAAAATATACAAACACCACAATTAGGCCTACAGTCAGAAAAAAATGTAAAAGTTGTAATTGTAAACTTTTTTTCTTCTAGTGCCAAACACAAGGATCATCCTGCTGGGGAAAACTGGAGCTGGGAAGAGCAGCCTCGCTAACACTATATTAGGAAGGAATGAGTTCAAAGTCCTAAATTTTTCTGACTCACAAGCAAATGTTTGTATAGCAAAGTCTGGATCTGTCATTGGAAGAAATCTCACTTTGATTGACACGCCTGGTTTTTTAGTCCAGGACGTTCAGAGCAGGAGCTGAAGCATGAGATACAAAGCTGTGTCACAAAGTTCCCTCCTGGTCCTCACGCTTTCATTATTGTGCTCAGAGTGGAGAAATTCACAGAGCAGGAGACGACTGTCATCAGGAAACTGCAGGAGTGTTTTTCTGCAGATGTATTTAAATATTCTACAGTTGTCTTCATGGATGGTGACCAGTTACCTGACAGAATGAGCATCGAGGAGTTTCATCACAAATAACAAACCTTTGAAAGATTTGGTAGACAAAGTGTGGTGGTCGGTGCCACGTTGTAGATAATAAGTACTGGACAAACCAGCAGGACGAGTACAGGAACAACCAGTTCCAGGTGACAAAGCTGGTCAACACAATAGAGAACATGCTGATGGAAAATAAAGGAGGCTGCTACACCACTGAGATGCTGAAAGACTGGGAGAGACAACAAGAAGAGTGCACTAAACCATCATCATTATCAACATCTCTCCACAGAGTCTACAGACTTTTAACAAAATACACAACCAAAAAATCTGTCAAAGTCCTGGTAGGTGTAGCTGTGATCATTGGTGCACTGCTTTTTTTAAAAAGTGTGACCACATCGCATCACAATGCAGCAGTGGAAATGTAAAACACACACACTGATGTCACAGAGAGAGAGAAAGAAAGAACAAAGTGTTTTACATCAACTACGTTCTGTTTGTTTATTTTATTTTACAAGAATAAATTGTAGATTTGTGTCATGCAAGTGATTTGAAGTATAATGAACAGGACTACTAAATAACATGTTATTGTTATAATTACTAATATAAATGTTATTATACAGTTTGAACTATGCCTCAAATGTGTTTTTGTATCTTTGTGTTAGTGAAAATTCAACTCTTCCAATAAATCACAGTTTATTATTAGAATTTATCATAAGATAAATTATTGGTGAGTAAAAATTTCTCAGGAGTTCAAACCTAAATTGAATATATGGTTTTCAGTGATACAGACGAGGACTTGAGGATGAGAAGCCAAAGACCGTGTTCTCCTGCCACAGCCACAAAACTGTAGGTATAACAAGCAGTCTGGCCTTTCACCTCTGACCTCTGACATCAACAAGGCTTTAGCATCCTCCCGTCTTGGTCAAGCCGCAGTCCGGCAATGTATGCTATCTGCGGTTTAAAGTAAGACTTAAACTGTTCTCTTTTCTGATGTCTTGTACATGCATTGCATGTTGGAGTAGTGGGTTTGCTCGTTCTTTAGGGTGCAAGAGGTCCTCAAATTTTGAGGTCATATAGTGTAATTAAAACATTGTCCAAGTTTCAGCTAGTATCTCTCCTGCAGGTCGCTAATAGCTATTTCAGTTTTCAGCTAACACAAAGAACTTCAACCTTGACCCTTCACTTACTCAGTGATAGATAAGTCTGAGGTGAATCAACTGAAAACCTGTGCAGAGGTGAGGAAAGAGAGAAATCTGTGTAGCCTGTTGGGGAGAAGGAGTAACCATAACAACAAGAAATGCTGTTCACCAAAACTTTATGGTCAATTGGTGCCACCTGGTGGAGAAGGAGATTTTTGTTTATTATTTTCTAGAATGATTACAAAAAATAAATTTAAATTGCAGATGATCCCCCAGTGTTGTGAAAGTGTTTCATTTATATGGTAATAAAGATCAGTCGGACAAGAGACTCTCTGTAACTCTTTCTATAATACTGGTTTTCAGTGTGTTACACATAAATTAACAGTAACTTTGCACAGAATAGCCTTTTTACATGACTTCAGTCAAGTTTGTGTAAATTTATTATTACTTTGTATTCTTTGTCTTTCTTTTTTTTTCTTATTTATACTCCATTTGGGTTATAGAGTTACTGTCACTGCCAGGAAGAAAATAATGAAATTCATTGGTTTAATGTGTGTGCGCTTTAGTAACTGACCTCTTTATGTTCAAATGCTGTGTTATTATGTAAATGTTATGGTACATTATGAAAAAATATTTCCAGTACTGAGTAATTTAATAATTTCAGTTAATTTGGTTTGATTGTGTTATTATCTCAGTGACACTGTTTTTGGCAGATTCTAAAGTGGATCAGAAACCATATATTACAAATGGTTAACTCGTTTCTCATGCTGTGTGCATTCACCAAGATTTTCTTTTCCAAATATTGACATGTGCCAGATTTTTTTGCTGTGTTTCAAAAGCCTGTCCTATCTCCTTATATGACATTTTCATCGAGGTGAAGGAACAAGGTTAGGAAAACAATAAACGTTGAGAGGAAGACAAACAAGATAACATCTTCAACACTTCATTGCCCTCACTTCAGATTTACTGTAAAAGTGTTACGGTCTCATTTTACTTTCCTTTTTTTTGTCACAAATAAAGAGCTGATAATATTGATTTTCTTTTTCTATGATTGTGTTTCCTCCTGCACTCGTTCCAACTCCACTTTTTTTCCAGCAACAAAAATATTTTTTTAGTCTCTGTTATTTTTTTAGGGCTAATGTTAATGTTGGGCATTAACATAGCATTGTCCTTTTTTACTGTTGATGAAGTCAACAGCAAAAAAGTAAAGTAAATTACTGTCCATCCAGTTACTGAAATGGGCAGAAGGAAACCCGAACGCTAGAAGGGAAAGTCAAAGCAGCGCTTCTGTAATGTAGCCCAGAGAAGCAGTAGTGGTCCCGCTGTAAAGCTATCAGCCGCCCACCCAGACACAGACTTCCTGTAATGCAAAGTTGAATTAGTATTAACAGTTAAACAATCCGCAGGTGATCTATACAAAGACATGAGGAGCATCAGTCAACAAAAATATGGCCAATTAGGACAACAGGGACACATGACTCTTACCTGTGACAGCTGTGAAGGTCAGGTGATCAGAAATCCCGTTTTGATCTGGATGCGCACAGCAACAGGTGATCGATGGAGGGATGCTCAGATGACAGCTAATATTTATACTAGCACCAAAGAACGTGACTGGCCACTAACCAGTGATTGAAAATGCAATTTTAATTCTACTATATAAGAACATTGATTGCAATATGGTTCATAATCCAAATCCAATTTCACAGCCTCACAGCAAGAAGGTCCTGAGTTGAATTTGACCGCCTGGCTGGGCCTTTCTTAGTGGAGTTTGGATGTTATCCCCAGGTTCTCTCCAGGTACTCCAGTATCTGAGAGCTACTGTATTAATGTTTTAATGTACTGATGACTCCAGGGACAGAATTAAACCAAAGGCAAAACTTTATTTTGTCATCAACAGAAAACAAAGTCCATGGATACAAACAGAAGTCACACTGGGGGAGAAAACAGGAATAATGGAAGACAAAAGGATGTCAGGATGAAGGGCTCTACATACACAGACGTTGATTAGAGGAATGGGGAACTAAACTTTCTACATTTATTATACACAGGTACTGAAAAATGAAACCAATTTAAACCCACACCCAGCAGCATGAATTATTACAAATGTATTATTAAGGATTATCACAGCACATTTACCACAAACAAACAAATGAAATTCACAAGCAACCAAGCAATACTTACCTTAGCCCAACAAAGTAATCAAGAATTAATACAGATATGTGCTGTTCAAATGTGACACTTTAAAATGGTAATAAAATGATGATAAGGAGTTTAGAGCATTACACGTGTCTTGAAATGTGTTCATCTTTTTCTAAATGATTAACACGTTCTGTATCAGGGTTTGTGAGAGTTCTTCCCGCTTCTACAGCTAGTACACCAAGAGCCTCAGCTGTGTTCATAACTGCCTCTATTATTGAATATGCTTCACTGGCTTCACGATATCCTATGCAACCTCCACCTATTGCTCCTGCAGTAGCAGCAAGGCGTGCAACTGTATCTAATTTAACACCAGTCGTTGGAAGTTCTCCCTGTGTTGCCACTCCTGTCACTACTGGTATTTTTACTGGTATTTTAAAGCCCTCAGTATTTTAGCAACGTTTGCAATCATTCCCGGCACACCAAGCAGTGCTCCCAACAACATCCCTGTGGTAACACCAGCAGCCATCTTGAGAGTATTGTAGACTCTGTTCTCTGCCTCCTCTCTAATTTCTTCCTGTGACATGTTTGTTGATAATGATCTAATTCTCTCTTCCTCTTGTTGTTTTGCCTTCTCCACTTCTTGCAGCATCTCATTTGTGTAACAGCCTCTGCCGTTGTTCCTCGCCATCTCTTTTATAGTGTTGAGCAGCTTTTCCCTCTGCAGCTGGCTGTTTCTGTATTCATGCTGCGGGTTTGATAACAACCAGTATTTGTTATCAAAGACGTGGCAGTGCCAACCACATCTGTCTCACAACTCACAGAGACATTGTTGCTCCTGCAAAACTCTTCAATCTGCATTCCTTCAGAAATATTGTCACCATGAGTAAACACAAGCACAACATATCTGAAAGATTCTTCAGACAAAGACTATTTTATTTTGGTAATAAACCTCGTTTTCATGATCTGTGAATCTCTCCACTTTCAGTAAAATAAGAAAACCGTGAGGTCCAGGAGAACACTTTATGACACTCCTTGTAAACTAATTCCTCAGATCCTCTTCAGACGTGCGATTGTCAAAGAAACCAGGAGTGTCAATTATAGAGACAGTTGAATTTGTATTTGTAAATACAAATTCAACTTTTTAAATCATGATTCATATATCAGTTTTCTTAATTTACAGCTCTTTTTTAGATAGAAATGTTTTGAGCTGATAAAATTATGCATTCTTATACGTTACAGTATTCAAGAGAACAAAAAAAAAACATTTTGAAAAATGTTTTTTGTACTCACCAATTATAACTTTAAGATCTTACAGATGACATAAAGGAAGAAGAGACTACATGTGCCTACTTCGCAATAAAAGTTTAGATCCTGGTCAGTTTGAGGTGCAACCAGGTAGCGTCAGATGGACCACAACGTCCCAGAGGTGTTCTATTGGATCTAGATCAGGTGAGAAGACTCTAGGAATTGACACCACTGGCCAGGCACTGGTATCAATTCCTTTATCCTTTATCCTTTATCCTCCTTTATGCTAAGGCTGCCTAGACCACACGCGCCATAGCTGTACCTGTGGGGAAAACGTGGTAGCTGTTGAAACAGCAAAGCTGTTGGTGTCTGCTTGATTAGCTGCCAGATTTGGATAGCCGAAGCTAGTTTTATGAGTACAAAGTGCTTTGCACTGGTGAGTAACCAAACTGTTATAGCCACTGATCGGCATCCTGAAATGTTAACGTTGCTCGCTTCAAAAAACAAACGCTAATGGTGACGGAACTATGCAAGTAGCTAGCGGGTATTAGCTAAACGCACACTCCCGTTGTTAAATGTTAGTTGAGAACTTATTAGCTGTTGTTAGGTTAAGGAAAAACCAGTATGTCTATCTGTTGTATTGATGAGCAGTGTGGATTGCTTTAATGATTGGTGATAGCTACACTGCCATGTAATGAAAACGTTTAGAATTTGATTAGTTGTACAACATTAGAAATTGAAACACATTTTGTTCATGCTTTATACTTTAAACAGAAGTGTTGTTAGTTAAGTGTGAACAATGTTCATTTGAAGTAATTCTGACCTCACTCTTAGGTCAGGTTTTTTGAGTTGGAGAAAGGAGCCGAGACTCCCCGGAGAACTTTGGATTACAGACTTTGTGGAAATCCGCAGAAGAAGAATAATTTTCCATTGCAATGGATGGGGAGCCACAGCCCATTTGGAATTGAATCTTGAAGTCTGGTTGCCTGAACTGTGGTAGGACAAAACAGTGCAAACCATACATCAATCGTGGACTGAACTCACACCAATAACTCACCAGATCACCAAACAGGCCTGATCTGGATCCTATTGACACTTTAAAAGACCCGGGTCTAACATTCTTTTCTTTTTTTTAATTTTGGGTATCTGCGCACGCACACACAATTTTGGTTATTATTGTAAATGCAATACAGTGCACAAATTTCAAATACAGTTGAACCATTGCGTCATCATTTGCAGTTGTGTTTTCATTATGGTTACCCATCCTCTGGGCTCCTGTCGTTCATGAAGTCTTCTGATCTGCCCATTGTTTATATATTTTGTTACATACTGGTTACAATAGTGTCACCACGTGAGCAAGGACACTAACATGACCAGGAGGAACCCATCAAAACTTTTAGAATGTATCCATGTGCCATCCTGGAGGAGTTAGACTACCTGTGTGAACCCTGCATGGTCCTGGTTTAACCAATGCAACCAGTAGTAACATTGACACTTGACAGATGCAAAACTATTGAAAGAAACAGTCCGAAAAGATGAGGAGGGAAAAATGTAGGTGGTTGCCACCTGTAAAACCATTCCTGTTTGTGAATCTAATTGTTTCCCCTTTAACCTGTTGTTAATTTCATTAATACCAATGTAGCTGAAACTGATTATATTGACACCTCAGTCTAGGAGCTGTCCCAAAGGTGACAGGGCATCATAAATGCCTATGGGTCCATACACAATAAGCTAGTCGAAGAGGCACTGACTCGTTCCCATATCCCAAGGAGGTTCAAGAACTTCATTGTTGACCATTACGGCAGTTTTAGCCTGAAAGTCTCTACAAGGAAAATTACTTTAGTATTAGCACAAGCTTGAGAAAGGGATTATCATGAGGTGCACCCTATCTATAAAATATGAACATGTTACTAAAGGTTGCTGAAGTTGAGCATAGAAGATCCCTTACTTAGTGTGGCATTAGACTGCCACCTATTATGGCTTTCATGGATAACCAGTAGGACGACAGAGTCCCAAGGTGGAGCATGCTCCAGCACCCCACAAAGGGACTCCAAGAAGACCGGGTACTCTGAGCTGTCTTCCGATGAAACTACAGACCACAATCAGGATCTGTTCCCTAACCCAAAGGCGCAGGGAAAAAACCCTCTCGTCCACCAGGAGAACCCCCAAAGTACAGGCAGTAAACAAACCACAGGGGGAAGTTTTTGCATAGATACATTTTACATATTGCAGCAATGAAGCAACTCAAAATTGTTTCACAGGAATTTTTGATGCCTATATTTCCTCTTTGTTCAGATTGTACCAAATGCTGAGAAAAACATTGAATGTAGCTATAATGAAGAGAAATTGTTAGAGGAAGAGATCCAACAAGGACATAAACAAAAATAATAGTTAAAATCTAATAAATGTTGGGTTTAATAACTGAGTGTTGGCATTTTTTTTTATTCTTATATGTTATAGATTAGTCTTTTTTAAATGTACTTACCAAGGTGTTTGTATTTCCTGGCCATGTCTGTCTTTTACGGGAAGTTGATGTGTGGTTTTCTGTCTCTGCTGATGTTCTGCTTTTCAATAGTATAGTTTCATCTTTATCCTTCTGTTTGTATCTGTGGAAATGTGGCAGAAATGTGAGGCAAACAGGTCAGAAGGAAACAGAAAAAGTTAAAAAGACAGGTTGAACAAACACTGAAACATTTTTTCTTCTTTTCCTCGTCCGTCCCCCTTTGTCCTTTGATAGTGTTGTCTTGTCATTTGTGTCACACAGAGCATCAGTGGTGCCTTTAGAAATCTGTTCTTTCTGCACTCGAAGTCTTGACACAATCCATAATTGGTTGGTTTAAACTCTTGTTTTAAAAGGGCTATACATACAGAGAAGTTGATTAGAGGAATGGGGAACAGGTGAGTAACACACAGGTGCAACAAATCAAAGGAAACAAGGTAAAGAAAGTAAAACAAAACACAAGAGACAAGAGACTACCAACCTAAGATAGTAAGAAACACAATGAGGAAACATCGAATACAGAAATGGAGACTTAACAATGACATATGAAGAACAAATGAAGGCCATGATAACTGAAACAAGGAAAATGATAGAGAAACTATAAATAGATAACCAAAGTTAAGAAGGCATTTGAATATAATTCTAAGGAAACCAACTAGGACATATCTGCTGAAAGTACAAACTCTAAACGCTATGTCAAAGACCCAGGACCATGAAAAAACTTAAAGAGAAAAAAAAAATCCTGCATTAAAATATTTACAAAAAAAATATTGGCTTCCTATTAAATCCAGAATTGAATTCAAAATCCTGCTCCTCACATACAAGGTCTTAAATAATCAGGACCCATCTTATCTTAATGACCTTGTAGTACCATATCACCCTATTAGAGCACTTCGCTCTCGCTCTGCAGGCCTACTTGTTGTTCCTAGAGTATTTAAAAGTAGAATGGGAGGGAGAGCCTTCAGTTTTCAGGCCCCTCTTCTGTGGAACCAGCTTCCAGTTTGGATTCAGGAGACAGACACTATCTCTACTTTTAAGATTAGGCTTAAAACTTTCCTTTTTGCTAAAGCATATAGTTAGATTAGGCTGGATCAGATGACCCTGAATCCTCCCTTAGTTATGCTGCAATAGACGTAGGCTGCCGGGGGATTCCCATGATGCATTGAGTTTTTCTTTTCCAGTCACCTTTCTCACTTACTACGTGTTAACAGACCTCTCTGCATTGAATTATACTTGTTATTAACCTCTGTCTCTCTTCCACAGCATGTCTTTTGTCCTGTCTTTCTTCTCTCACCCCAACTGGTCGCAGCAGATGGCCGCCCCTCCCTGAGCCTGGTTCTGCTGGAGGTTTTTTCCTGTTAAAAGGGAGTTTTTCCTTCCCACTGTCACCAAAGTGCTTGCTCTTTCACATTAGGATAATTTACCAAGAAGAGCTTTAACTGTTCCTCTTCAGTCCTTTTCTGGAGTAAGATCTGCACTCGATTAACACAAATTGTTGTGTTACAAACTGTAAATGTTCAAGATATAATGACAGAGAAGGGTTTTTTTCTGCTAAGAGAAAGTGGACTCAAATCTTTTATAACCTTACATAATGGAACAGAGATTTACATCACAAAAAGTGCAAAAAAGCTGGGATTACAGCTGAATTTGGGGGGAGACACATGAAAATGTGACATGTAGCAAAGACTCAGAGACCAGTTTGATTCAATGCTTAAGATTTTAATGATGCACAAGATCATCAAGGAGAGTTCATTATGGAAAATAAAATGCTACTAAAACCATTATTTCCATTACACTTTCCATTTGTGCCTATTAAACAATGCAAGTAATAAAAGTAAAGATGTAAACTGAAAAAAAGATCTTTCGTGTAACATATGAGATTATTTGGCTTTTTGACTTGTCAGATGTGCCACGTCTTCAAATCAGCCCAGGAATCCTCACATTCTTCTAACGCAGACAGATGGAAGATTTACCTTGCACTTCAGATCATTCATACACTTGTTACCTTTAAACACACAAACACACACAACAATAGCTCTAATGGACACATACATATCCAGACTTATATGCTATATATTATATATTTATTTATTTTTTAAATACAATGAACTTTTTGTTTAATATGGTACAAAATGCAAACACTGGTGTAGTAAAAGTAAATAGATTGAATGTATTTGTATTAAATCCCAAATTCCAAAACTGTTGGAAAGCTGTCACTTGAAAAAGAATATAAATTCCAATGTTTATAAAGATGTATATTATAAAGTTTTATGCTTCTGTATGGCCTAATCTACCAGCATGTGCAAACTCTTTTTTTAAGTCTCTAATATAATTTTTGTTGTTATCCACCAAATTTCTAATTTGCTTATTTTTTATTAAAATGCCACATTACGGCTATTTACTTGCATTCCTGAACAGAAACACTAGTTGTAGTGTTTAAATGTTAAATGTTGTCCTCACAGAGATTTCTTCAGATTCTCTGAATTTTTGATGCTATTATATACTGTAGATGATGAAATATTCAGATTGGATTTTATGTTGAAGAATAATATCCTGAAATTGTTTAACAATTTATAGATGTAGTATTTTGCAGATTTATGAACATGTGCCCATTTTTGCTTCTGCTTTTCTTTAAGATGCTCTTTTTATAACCAGTCACGTTACTGATCTGTTGCCAATCAACCTAATTAGTTCCAAATGTTGCAAACATAATTTTCTGGTTACATTTCCAGCTCTTTATGGCTCTCTCCCAACTTTTTATACATTATTTATTTGATTTACCTGAAAAATTCATCTCCATGCACTCCTCGCCGCCATTATAGTTGTTTGGCTGTCCTGAACACCAGTTTGTATATTGGAAGCCTGTTCCATCAATCCAAAACCAATAACCATCCTAGAACGCAAAAAAAACAAAAATAGGGCAATAATAGACTGAAAAGCAAATTACACTCCCAAATTATACATTTAGATATATCTATATATCTACACACACACACACACACACGCACACACACACACACACACACACACACACACACACACACACACACACACATATCTATATAGATAGATAGATATAAGAATTTATGACAATACTGTATATAATATATAGTATATTAATATATAATATGTATATAATAACAAAGGAGTTTTTCTTCTCATGTTTGCTAAAGCGGTTGCTCATAGGGGGTCATATGATCGTTGGGGTTTTCTCTGATGTTGTTGAGTCTTTACCTTAGAATTAACTTTACTTGTTGTGATTTGACACTACATAAATAAAAATAAAAATGAAATTGAGAGCTTGGACCTAGTTTACCTGTTGGGCATCAGAGCCTCCAATCCATGTTCGTCCATCTGCACCACTTGCATCATATATCACCTTCTGAATCAACTTATATTCCTCGAGGCTGTGTACAGATGCAAGGTTTGCATTCATGGATTGACAGTTTTTCTGCAATGGAGAGACAAAAAGACAAGCTGACAAAGAAACAATACAACTTTAAAGCTCGCACCACGGCAAACATGCAGATCATTGACAGTTATTTGTATTATTATTATAATTATTATTATTATTATTATTGTTGTTGTTGTTAGTATTATTATTATTATGATAAACATAATTTAAAATCTATTAACATTATTCAAATGGCTATTATAAACCAGCACATAATTTTTGACTTTTAAAAAAAAAAAAAAAATTAGTTTTTTGTTTGTGATGTTTGTTTATGATTGCGGTTCAACTTTAAAAAAAAAAAACAACAACTTTCATTACTTGGACAAAAACAATGTTTTGTAATCATTAAAAAATGCATAATACTTTTTCCATTTTCATGTGCCAAAATCACCAAAAAAAAGTGTTACTGTTTCAAATATAAAAAAAATAAAAAGATAAATAATAAAATATAAGACATACACAAACAATTTCACATAAATCCTGACTAATGACTAATGATGAATAAATACTATTGTCGTTTCCCTTCAGCCCAACTGGCCACAGCAAATGACTGCCCCTCCTTCAACATATTTGTGGCAGCAATTTTGTCCTGTTAAAGGGGAGTTTTTCCTTCCCACTGTTGCCAAGTGCTTTCTCGCAGGGGCTCATCTGACTGTTGGAGGTTTCTCTGCATGTATTACTGTAGAGTCTTTACCTTACAATATAAAGCACTTTAAGGCAACTGCTGTTGTGATTTGGCCCTACATAAATAAAACTGAATATAATGTTGTTATTGCAAAATAACTGTACACTAAAGTGAGATTAATTAGCAGCTCACAGTTTATAGACAGTTAATTACTATAAGGTTCATTCACTGTGACACATGAGTTCTAATCTTTGCCATTACCTGAGCCTCAGCCCAAGTCCTGCTTTCGGACACATAGATGAAGCACTGCTTATAATACTGGGTCCAACCAGAGGAACAGCACGGGGGTTTCTTCACAAAACACCATTCCTCTGACGACAAACAAAGAACACTGTGTGATGTAAAGCCAAGCAATGCGACTGTACACTGGTCATTAACTAATTATATTATTGACAATATATTTTACGTAGATTTGGATTCCAAAATTTATTATTTTCCTTCTTAAGATTTAAAGATATTTTTAAATACATATGTTTGGTCTCATTTTAGCAGATGTCTGTTTCAAGGCTGTTTTTTTCCCCACAGGCTGTTCACATTGGGTGAAAATATTATATGCTGACACTGCTACATGTTTTTAATATGTGTGGAGTTTTTTTTTGTTTTTTTCAAACATACACTTGGAATCAGAAAAAGAAAGGATACTGTTTCATGGTAAAATAAGATATATATCATTTGTTTCACTTTGAAGTTTGGGTATAGCACAGGTATTCCAGATGTGTTTTTGCATTTTTCAACAGCTCAAATGTGATTGGAATAAAAACAGAAAATGGATCAACTATAAATTTTAGAGAAAAAATGTTACATTTAGTTTCAAAAGCTTTTATAGGTGCAATATCAATTTTAAAATCTGTCAGAATTAATGCATGTAAGATTTACATGTACCAAGATACTGCAGACATACTGTAATACTCACCAGCAGCATCGGCCAGAACTGCCATTGCACAGAGAAGTGCAGACACAGTCAGAAGCTTCATGGTGATGTTTAGTATCTGCAGGCAGCAGCAGAAAAAGAAAAGTGACTGTTAGTTTAGTGAAGAAAACACAGAAGATCATCAGGATGATTGTAACACACCTGTCGTAGGATATCGTCCCGCTTTAGTCTCAGCCTGCAGCGTCAGACTTCCAGTGTGGAGATGTGTTAAAGAAACCTGAAATAAAACCAAAGCTTTTAATTTGCAAAGAGGTCAAACAACAGAGTGCCCCAGCTGTCTGTGTAGCATTTGACTAAAAACAATAACGAGCACCGAATTATTTATAAGAATAAGTTATCTATCCATGGTCACTTGCACAGTTAAGTCTACTGTGTATTTAATGATTATATAAGGACAAAACATGATACCATGGAGCCTTTTTATTCGGTCAAGTCAGCCTGACACAGAGAAAAACTGAATCTTGAAAATTTCCATCACACTGTTGATCCTATATCGATTTATTATCAAATGTTTGACCTTAAAATCCAAACAGGTTCTATTAAGGTAATCACTGTGTGCCATAAAGAAAGCACTTTGCTGTTTTTGCTGGGCATATAAACCCACTGGTGTTAAGAGCAAGTCACCTGGGAGCTGCTTGGAGTCAGGCGTCTGCTGAAACAAATGGGCTTAAAGATAATAATCAATTGGCCTTATTAGTATCAGCCTAAGACCCCGAACAGCACATTAGAGAAAATGTTAGAATGACAAGCACAATTAACACTGGGCACAATGAGACCAAATATTTAACTTACAATAGAGATTTTGGTTTTACTTGGGTGTCTGGGGTGGGTACCTGTCAATCTGAGGCACTGATAAAGAACCTTTATCACAGCAACAATCAAGGTATTGATATTTAGTCTTTCCATGGTGCACACAGGTAAACCCGTCTGTTTTACTGCTCTGTTGCCCTAGAGTTGGCCAGTGACAGGGACTTGGAGTTTGAGCAGAGCTCAATCAGCACTCCTCCATCACCACTGAAGCAACAAAACAGAAATGACACTTTTCTCTCCTAACCTGATGTTTGTTGACACAGCCTCATCTGCTAGTTTCAAGGTGGAGGTGGAACTCACTGATAACAACACAGGTGCACCCATGGTCCTCTTTAAGTGACCTTCACCACTGAGTTTGTTGTCAGGGGCACCTGGGATGTGCGTCCCACCTTTTTGACCTCCAGCGTTTCCTCTGCAGGTTCCTAACCACATCTTTTCTCACGTAGAAGTCGTGTAGATGAAGCTTTCAGTGTTTCATCCTTTCTCCTGAGCATTTTCCTTAGCTTTTTTTATGTATATATATATAAATAATATTTTTTATGTTTTCCTCCAACTGCATAAGGTGTCTCGGGCTGAATGTTTGTCCTTGTGGATAATATTTTACCAAACATGTAAATGGCCTGTAACGCTTTACTAGTCCCTAAGGACCCCAAAGCACTTTACACATCCATTCACAGACACATTCACACACTGGTGATGGCAAGCTACATTGCAGCAACAGCCACCCTGGGGCGCACTGACAGAGGCAAGGCTGCTGGACACTGGCGCCACCGGGCCTTCTGACCACCACCAGTAGGTAACGGGTGAAGTGTCTTGCCCAAGGACCCAACGACTGAGATTGTCCGAGCCTGGGCTCGAACCGGCAACCTTCTGATTACAAGACGAACTCCCAACTCTTGAGCCACGATCGCCCCGAGTAAAGACAGTAAAGAATTTAAGAAGAAGTCTATGAATAACAAGTATAGAAAACCATTTTATCAAAGTGCCATGGTCACATAATGCAGTCCGAACATGTCACTTAAACACATTGCACATACTTTTGAGGAAAAACATACAAAGCAAGTAGCCTCTGAACTCGCCCAGGACCTGAACCTAGGACCTCTCACACCCCAAGCATGAATCCTAAACCTATATCAACAAGCTACAAACCCCCTTCCTATTCCTGTCAAAAGAAACTTGCAGCTGATCCACATCTAACATAAACTCGGCCTCAATCTCACAGCCTAGATGTTGTAACAAATTCTATGAATCTGATTTAAAACTGACTCAATACCAAACACACGTTCCTCCAGCTCCATCACTTGCATGTAATGCTGCACATTGCATTTTAAGAAGTGCGCCCCTGTGTGAAGAAACACTGAGCTGATTTGCACCATAAAAAAGACGAGAACCTACAAAATCAAATTGACGTGGTTAATGAACGGCTCCAGATCTATCAAACTTTCAAGGAAAGATGCCTGAAACTGGAGTCTGAGGAAAAAGGCCAAGCAGGTAGTTCACTGTTTATAGTCATACTAAGGCCGTGAATAATCATCACAAGGAAGCAAACTGGAGACAGAAGTGACATAAAAAAAGTGGTTAATGTCTTAATGAAAAAACATGGGATGACTCAAGAAACTCAGTTTAACACAGGAGTACACATATTTGAAAGGTTTTATGGAAAATTATAATTCAGTGAAGGCAGAGAAAGAGACTAAACAACCAAAACAAACCTCTGGGGAGAAGTGTGAGAAGCTGACATCAAGGTTTCTAAGAAAGAAGCTTTACAGGAAAACATGATAAACTAGAATTTGAGACTAAACAACCAGACAATCTAATCGGGTCAGAAAAATGCTGTGCTTTTAATGAGCAGCTTTGACAGCGACCAATCAAACACCAGCAGCTTCATGCTGACAAACTCATACTTCAATCAACTGCGTTTCAGTCACCTTTTGTGAGAATTCAGACTTTAACTTGTGTTTAAAGCTGCTCTCTTTGATTAAATATCAAGGAGAGCAGCCTCTGTCAGTGCGCCCCAGGGTGGCTGTGGCTACAATGTAGCTTGCCATCACTAGTGTGTGAATGTGTGTGTGAATGGGTGGATGACTGAATGTGTAAAGCGCTTTGGGGTCCTTAGGGACTAGTAAAGCGCTATACAAATACAGGCCATTTACCATTTAAATAGACACAAGTAATCAGTTGAACAAAATATTAATTAAACAAACTGGCATCAGTCAATAGTTAGGCAAGCAAGCAAAATAATTTGAAAACAACCAGAAAAACATGCTCAAAGTGCTGAGCTTCTTTATTTGAACTATACCAGACTGAGCAACTCATCAGAATTTGACTTTCTGCAGCAGAAACCTTAAAATGTTACATCTAAAACACACCTGATACTTTCTGATATTGAAGCAGGATTTTATGAAATAATTCATCTGTCTGTTAGAGCAGATTAAATGTGAGAAAACAAAAAACTGTCTTCATTATTTCCATAAAATTACCATATCTTTAATATGACTTCACTCAGCTTTCTAAAAGTTTCACAAATTAAAACTAGAACACATTGTGGTTATGAGCAGTTAGAGGCTGAATAAGTTTGAATCGGTGATCATTTCAAAGAATTTAAAGGATGAGCTCAATAATAATCCCTAAGAATCTTCTAATCAAAACTCAAACGAAAAAACGTCAACGATTTTGAGGGTTTTTAGACTCAGAACTGCATCCTCTGGTGGCTGTGGGATGAACTGCAGCTGAGTTTAGTAGCGCTTCATGCAGGCCTCAAAGAGCCGACTCAGATCCTCCACCGTGTCCACTCTGGGAGACAGCTTGGTCACTCGCTCCTGGAAACAAACCAGAAGACATAAAACATAAATCAACACATGTATCCAAACAAATATCTCCTTAAAGCCATGTTACAAATAGCACCTCCTTGTCAAGGACACGGGGCCAGGTCTAAACCTGCTCCACCCTGGCCCTGTGTCCTTCACTATCTCACATTAGATCACATTTGCAGATATGAAATCAGCTAATTCAAAGAATCAAACAAGTCTATGAATAACAAGGTCACATAATGCAGTCCGAACATGTCACTCAAAAATAGCTTGCACATTCGAGCATTAAAAGATTACATGGGGACAAAACACAATACTACGAGGCCTTCCACTCTGTCTGGACAGTTTAATACCCTTCTAACATTCAAACCAGAAAACACATTGCACATGTTTTTGAGGAAAAACATACAAAGAAAGTAGCCTCTGAGATCGACCACGATGTGAACCCAGGACCTCTCACACCCTAAGCACTAAGGTCTTGAATAATCGTCACAAGGAAGCAAACTGGGGATAGAAGTGACATCAAAAGAAAGAGGTTGATGTCTTAATGTAAACGTATGGGATGACTCAAGAAATTCACAGATTAACCCAGGAGTTCACATATGAAGGGGGACTCTGACCCACCTGAGGGATAGTTCCTTTCACTAGTGCCGGGATGTCATCTTTGGTGTATCCCACAGCTCCCAGTCCATCTTCCACATGCAGGTCTTACAGAGTCTGACGCAGCCTGTCGGCCACAACGGCACCCGCATCCTCCCTCTTCACCTGCCGGATATCTGCACCTGAACATAGCACAGTCTGTTACTGCATAATTTTGAAAGAGTGATGGCAGTTTTGGTGAATTTGGATATTTTCTATTGATAGCTGAAGAAATAAAGTGCTACTACTGAAAAAAATAATAATAAAGAAAATTATTTTTTTTTCTATTTTAGACTTCTTTAAAAAGGTACAAAGAGCCCTTAAAAACCTTGTTTTTGAATACCTTCAATATTCTTAAATAACTGAAAAGACTCTCAATGGAGGCATTTAAGGTCCCGGTGACTGTCTTGGATGTTTGATGTTTCACTGTTTGTGTGCCCTGTAGTTGTTGGATGTTCCTCTCCAGTGTATTTCTTTCTTTTTTTCTAACTGAGTGATTTTATTTGGCTCATTGAAGTCTGGAAACCTTTTGGTTTGGCTGGATAAATAAAGTAGACATTCCACACAGTCTCTATTATACTAAATCTAATATGGCCTAGTGTGAAGCGTTCAGGTACCGAGGACCTCTGCAGCCTCAAGGTGGCGCTCCGGACACATCGGGGCTGTGAAGTTGAAGATGGCCGGAGACGTAAGGACAGCAGAAAGCCCTTGAGGCTGAAAACAAAAAGTTTAACAGAACATTTTATTTAAAAGCTGCACAGGTCGAGCATGAAACAAAGTAAAGTTCTGTGTGGAGTTCCTCAGGGAACCTGCACGGGTCCATCTCAGTCAGAGGTGTAGTGTTTTGTTTAAGCACCAGAGCATGAGTCATCCTTTGTTTCTAATCTTGTTTGACCATCATTCAGCTCTAATTAAGCAAAGTGATCAAATGTCAGAATGAATTTAAGAATATGAAGTCATCTGTCTGACCATCCTCATCAGTTCTTCCATGCTGCTCACAGCTCTCTCCCTCCCTGGTGTCTTTTCTCTCAGTCTTTCCAACGTTGCCATCTCTCTACTTCACTTATTTCTGCTGAATTTTTAATTCTGCATTATTCTCATCACAACATGTGAGTAATTAATAAAATATCACTAAAAACCTCATAGTAATGCCAGAGTACCTCAAGTTTTTTTGTTGGTCAGTTTGTACATAAATAATTTACCTGAAATTTGTACCTGTAGCGTAACTTACAAATGTTTGCTAATGATATACTTTTATATCTACCGTATTTTTTGGACCATAAGGCGCACTGGATTATAAGGCGCATTAAGGGAAACAATATAAGTAAAACCCTCACATTAACTTTTATCGAGTGGAAAAATGTTAGCATTCATCCTCTAGCTTCACTGTGTTTATGCTAATGTAGCCCTGTCTGAAATTATTCAGGCATACAGGGTAAAGAAAAAAAGTCTACTGTTATAAAAAATGGTTAAAATATAAATAGTTGATAAAAGGTTTAAAAATCATATGCTTTGGTACAAATGTATTTCATTTACAGTTAAGAGTCCAGTAAATAAAAGGGTTCCATGATTTAGAGTTCATTTTCTGTGCAGAATAAATATGTTGGGGTGTAACCTAAATTTATTTACCCATTTAATGTCAGTTACCTCAATGTTGTATTGTCATTGGTTGTTTGTGCTGACGAGCCAGTCAATGTCACTCTTCTCTGTTATGGGGGCGGGACAAGTGGTAAGGTTTGTGTGAATCTGTGGGAGCGGACACAGAAGCTAAGTCCGAAGAGAGAGATGTCGTAAGGCAAACGTGGTGTGGATTTTACATCTAAGTGTATCATTGAGGTCGACTACCCGTGGTCCTGATATTACTTATTTGTGATCTGCAAGCGGTAAATGAGTCTGTGTGCCTTGACATTTGTACTGTAACTATTCGTTATAGTGGTAAAATGGCGCGATATGTGATGGTAACTAGCGGCTTGTTAATTAGCGCAGCTTACCGCGTTATGTGCTGTGATGCCATGCTGTATGTTTAGCTCTGTGATTTTTAGTCAGAGCATGCTAATGCTAAATCGTTATGTGATAGCATTTGGTATTGTAGCTCAAGTGTTTTAATATGTTTAGAAGCCGAGGGACGCTCTGAAAGGAGAGGGAGAGAGGTTTCTGCCCGAATGGACCCTGCTGTTTTCTCGCCCCTGACTGTCTTCACTACTGGTGAACTAACTGCCCGTTTGTGATTGCCCCACTAACAAACTCATTGGACTCGTGAGTACTAACTGGAACTAAAGTGCACGTATTTTGTTTATGGCTCAGTTTGAGTGAAGCGGCCAACAGTTTTAGGCCTCACCGCACCCAAACTTCAAATCAGGTCTGCAACAAGCACTGTGCTACAGGTATAGTGTGGACAGGTTAAAGTGTGTGTGTGTGGGCCCACTGTTACAAATTTGGTTTAAATTGAGTAAGTGTGTAGTTGTAAGCAAAGTTATTATCAAAGGTTGAAATTCATCCCTGTTAAAGATGTGAGCTGTTGTAACCGAAATAACAGTTGGCACCTAAGAACGAGGTATTTTGCTTTGATAATCTTTTATTGAAAACCCATGTAGTCACTTTTACAGCATTTGTGTTTGTTTATTTGAATTCAATTCATTTTATAAAAGTAACTGTTTATTTTATTCATTTCTTTGTTGTCTAAATAAATACCCGGTGAGGGATTTAATTTGTGTAAAATACAGTTGTGGTGGTCCTTATTAATTCAATTAGAGGGTCTCAAGTATCATGATTAGTAGCACTACGAACCCAGGCCCAGTCTCATTGTACTATATACTCTAGCTTTACCATAGCTACGTGGGACCTGGGTTACACTAACATAGCTGTTTTGCTAGCGATCACGTAGCACAACATTAGCTGTGTCCCAAAACGTCGGCTGCATCTTTCGGAGGCAGCATTTGAAGGCCGATTACGCCACAGCCAGGCGGCGAAGGCTGTCCCAATTCGTCGACTCCTTCAAATGCGGCCGACAAATGCGTCCTTCATTTCCCCGAATTTGAAGGATGGGTCGGGTCACGATCCTACACAGTATCGATTTTTCCCCCCACCCCTAGGGTCGGGTGTGTCCTTCGTGGCCCACCATATCCCAGAATTCATAGCGCGGCCCAGCCAAATTTCTGCTGCCAACAATGGCGGCCGCTACTGAGTTTTAAAATTAGTCTTATTAATCTTTCTGGGTCACAAAATAAACTTTTAACATATTTTAAGGCGAAAGTAGCTGTGTAAATTTCAAATATCTGCTTGGTTTATCAAGACATTGCATATTTGCAAAAGTGTGCCGACGTTTTCGGAGACGTCTGTTACCCACCCGCTCGATAGCAACCCAGATAGCAAGGAGACATTGAACAGATGTTGATTTTCCATCTGAACCATCAGAATCGTCATGCTTGAAATGTCAACACAAAACCAATGTTGAAACAACATTGAAATACTGATGAAACCTGACACTGACATTGAAATAACATTGATTCACTGTTGTTCTGTCATCGTTGATTGTTGATCTATTTATAGTTGACAAGGTGACAACAATCACGTTGAAAAACCATTGATTTATGGTTTCGCAGGAAATTAAAGCTGCTACCACTTGGACTATTCCATAGCCCCCCCTCTCACAGTGGTACATCCCTTCAGGTAACCATTGTCTTGTACAGTAGAGCGGGACATTAGATTTACTCTCAGCGGAATTGACCGGAGAAGGCATCAGTTCATGCACTGCACTGGCCTGCACCACGATTAATATAAGGTAAGAATGAATGACTTTTGTTCTATTCGTTATTTCCACGGTTGCATTTGAATAACAGTAAAAAACAAACAAACTTGTTAATGTAAAGTTTCGGACAAAATGTGGGAGCCCAAAATTGTGCCTACTTTCATCTTACAATCCGGCAACAAATAGATTGCACTGCGAACAAAGTCAACAAAGAAAACATTTTCGTTTCATACTTTTCCGTTATATTCCCTTACAAAGCTAGCTAGCTAGCTTTAACGCTTAGAGGGTTCCTTTGTTCTTGCCGTCGCCTCGGCGCTTGACCCAGACTTTCGCTCTGTAGTTGCTTTTTAGCATAGTACTACAAAAAATTGTAAATCTGTGATATATGATTGATAAACGTAAAGGTAACTGTATAAATGTGTTCAATGACTTTGTTACTTTTAATGATTGGAGAGCACCCGCTTCGATTCGCACTCAATTCAAACTTTACGTTGCACGCTCACCTAACTGTACGTTGCACGCTCACCTAACTTTACGTTGCACGCTCACCTACCTTGCGTTTGCACCTTTTGTCCACACGTAAACTGCGTTTTATTATTTATTTATTCGTTTTTCGCCTCTCACTGCTTAAACCATTAATCTTTCTGGAATTGTTTTTTTTAAACAGATGCGACCTCACAAAAGATATTAGCTATGCTGTCAGACCTGACGACAGCTGTTAACGAACTCCGTGAGGAGGTCAGAGCCATCCTCCATCCCTGCTGAAATGAATCGGTAGATGCTGGGGTACTGCCTCTGGATTTGCCCTTGCACAACATTGAGGAGCTAAACAATGCAGAGGCAGCTCTTCAATCATAAGAGGCAAATAAGGCAATGGTAAGTATATAAAGGTTATGTACACTTTGTAACTATAAAGTGTAATAGCTGTCAGATGTGATTTAAATACATAACAACGGCCTGTTGATTAAACACACAAGCACTTGCATACACATTTAAGACATGAGACACGCTAATTCCATCTCTTAAAATGTGTCTATAGGTGAGACGCTTTGCCTTGATTGGAGGGACCACACTGGAGGTGCGAGTCCGCCGTGTAATGGCTTATGCCATTACAAATGAGCTGGCCTCGGTACTCAACTGGGCAGGGAAAAAAACCAAGGACCAGACAAAGCAAAAAAGGGCATTTAAAGATACAGCGCTCTGCAAATGCATATATGGTGGTAAGTTTTACAGTTTTTTTGCTATATTACTTTGTCTTTCTTAATAACAAGACTTTCATGTCCGGTTAATCTGGAGATGGAGTCTTTGGTCTTTGGCTTGTTTAGTCCTCGGGTTGTAGTTGTACAGCCCGAGGACCCCATGTTTATTTTGTTTTAAAGGATACACGGCACACCATGCTAAGACTTATCACTTTTTCCGCTCATAGCTCTTTGGGAATCAAATGCGGCAGTTTGCACATTTACGCCTGGTGACTTTCATGTTTATCAGCCTAGGAGTTTACATACTTTCTCCCCGCTGAAGACAGTTAACAAGAGCTTATTCATGTGCTCTAATTCACTTTTTTTGTTTGTGTGTGTGTATTTTTTTCCTAGATGGCCTGACGCAGCAGTTAGGGGCAAACTCTATGTCCGAGTTTGTCTTTGCACAAGCAGTGCAGAAATGGCTCCGATACGCCCCAGATCGTTTGGGTGGTGCAGGACGCACATCATGTATCCCCATCCCAGAGTAAAAAATTACAAACTTCTGTGAAACATATAAATGTAAATAGGAAACTGTCTTTTAATAAAGTATTTAGCAAACGAAACATGCCTATTGACCTTTTTTTGTTTATTTTTTTTCTCTGTTACATCACATGCAATGCTTTCTTATTTTAGGATATTAATATTGACATGATACATTGTGAGACATTTGTTGTTGTTGTTTTTATAAAGGGTGTCCAATTTGAGGAATAAGTACAATTATGTGTTTAGGTGGTTTAAGTATTGATGGAAACATGCAGTAGTTTAGTATTGGTTAAAATACTTATAAAGAAAGGTAGATTTCCAGTCATGATTTAACTGTTGTTTTAATAAAAAGCAACTGTGCGAAAGAGGTGGAAAATCAACACCATAGCTCAACAGTGTTTCAATATCAGAATCTGACATTGTTTCAATGTCAGGTTTCAACATTGATTCAACATCAAAACCTGACGTTGTTTCAACATTAAAAAAGGGTGCAAGAGTGACGTTAGGTCAACGTCACACTTCAACGTTGGTTCAATGACGTCGCCTGATATTGACTCAACGTTGTTTCAATGTTTCCTTGCTATCTGGGAAGCCGGGGGGTTCAATGGTCACTCCAGCCAGCGAGAGCAGCGGACTCCCGGCTTCATCGTTTTCAGACCCCCGCTGTTTCGCTACTCAGGTTAAACATGATATATAAGTCACTCGGATAACTTAAAAATGTAATTTTTTACCCTTTTTCGGTGTTTTATTTGTTCCGGAGTAAATCGGTCTGGCTGAGATCAAAGTTATTAGATTAAATAAAACTTTATTAATCCATCGGGTGGGTTCCTCCAGGATTTTCACACAGCTGAATAAACGTCAAAATTGATTAAACAGAAGTGTGAGACGGTCAAGAATTTACGCCAGTGTCCTGTTATATTTTAGATAGCAAGGAACAGACGGCCGAGTTTATTAAACTCCACCGACACAGCGGTGACGCAAATCTGAAGGCTAGACCGTCCAATTTCACAGCCTCGCACTTCCGGCCTTCTCGGTCTTCGAAGGAAGACCCGGCCCACGTAGACCACGATGACCCAGCCCTCGTGGTCTACGTGGGCCGGGTCCTCAGAAGGATGCAGCCGACGTTTTGGGACACAGCTATAATATACCAGCTAATCCAACTTCAGTAACCCTATAAAAGTCACTGCCGTTTAGTTTTCTATCTTCATTTATCTTGGAAGTGATAGCAGAGCTGTACGTTTTAATTTTTTCCAAAATCTCTGTCAGAACATGCTATATCATGTTTAGGTGGAAACTAGCAAGCTAACTCCCTGCTAACTTCAAACTCTGTTACATATAATAAATTATGTTTTCATGGATGCCTGAATGTTAAACTTAATTGTTACACCTAGTAAAGCCACAATGCTGATCATTTTATTAAAGATGAAAGAATTTAGACAGTTTTTAACTTTCAGCCGCAATGTTTGTAGCTTGTAGTTTGTAGTGTTTATAGCTCTTCACTCACTCCTGACCCTGCATGTTTATAGCTGAGCCCCTTTCTGCTGAAACCAGCAGAACTGAAGTTAACTAAGTTTCAGGGTTTTCGTCTCATTTCTGCACAGAAATGGGGTCACAATTTAAATGTTTTTGTGGGACTTTGTTCAAAACACCATTCTCCTACATAGAACAGGGCTATATGACCAAAAATATTCATCACAATATACATTTGAAAATTTGCGATAACGATATAACTGATGATATAATTGACACTAGACAAAATACTTTACAACGCCACAACAAAAAAATCAATTTATTTTCACTTAAACAAGCAGCTGTTTTTTATGTGAATTAAAGTTATATAAAAATGTAACAGTGCAAATACAAATTCCTTGCTGACAGTTTAACCGAAAGTCATTTCCATTGGAAATTGGCCGAAATATCCTCAGCACAACCATGTATAATATCCACAAAACCTAAAAAGAGGTATTACACATACAATACGGTAATATTATGTTGAAGCACAGTACATATCACTCTGTGAGGCTCCTGCCTACGATAGCCGCAATGCTCCGACAATCCATCAAGCGCTGCGGGTTCGTAGCTTAGCAAAGTCGTACTAAAACATTTGACAGATTTTCGAGCGCCGTGTACCACATAAAATCGATTAAACAAAGGCACTGCGCATGCGCGTTTTACCGATATTCTATGGTGATATTTCATTTTTCTTATCGTTGCCAAACATTATATTGAGTTTTTCTTCTTCAGTAACCTTTCCCACTCACTGAGTGTTAATAGACCTGTCTGTATTGAATTATACTTGTTATTAACCTCTGTCTCTCTTCCACAGCATGTCTTCTGTCCTGTCTTTCTTCTCTCACCCCAACCGGTCGCAGCAGATGGCCGCCCCTCCCTGAGCCTGGTTCTGCCGGAGGTTTTTTCCTGTTAAAAGGGAGTTTTTCTTTCCTACTGTCACCAAAGTGCTTGCTCTTTCACATTAGGATAATTTACCAAGAAGAGCTTTAACTGTTCCTCTTCAGTCCTTTTCTGGAGTAAGATCTGCACTCGATTGACACAAATTGTTGTGTTACAAACTGTAAATGTTCAAGATATAATGACAGAGAAGGGTTTTTTTCTGCTAAGAGAAAGTGGACTCAAATCTTTTATAACCTTACATAATGGAACAGAGATTTACATCACAAAAAGTGCAGAAATGTTGGGATTACGGCTGAATTTGGGGGGAGACCCATGAAAATGTGACATGTAGCAAAGACTCAGAGACCAGTTTGATTCAATGCTTAAGATTTTAATGATGCACAAGATCATCAAGGAGAGTTCATTATGGAAAATAAAATGCTACTAAAACCATTATTTCCATTACACTTTCCATTTGTGCCTATTAAACAATGCAAGTAATAAAAGTAAAGATGTAAACTGAAAAAAAGATCTTTCATGTAACATATGAGATTATTTGGCTTTTTGACTTGTCAGATGTGCCACGTCTTCAAATCAGCCCAGGAATCCTCACATTCTTTTAACGCAGACAGATGGAAGTTTTACCTTGCACTTCAGATCATTCATACACTTGTTACCTATAAACACACAAACACACACAACAATAGATCTAATGGACACATACATATCCAGACTTATATGCTATATATTATATATTTATTTATTTAAATACAATGAACTTTTTGTTTAATATGGTACAAAATGCAAACACTGGTGTAGTAAAAGTAAATAAACTGAATATATTTGTATTCAATCCCAAATTCCAAAACTGTTGGAAAGCTGTCACTTGAAAATGAATGTAAATTCCAATGTTTATAAAGATGTATATTATAAAGTTTTATGCTTCTGTATGGCCTAATCTACCAGTATGTGCAAACTCTTTTTTAAGTCTCAAATATAATTTTTGTTGTCATCCACCAAATTTCTAATTTGCTTATTTTTTATTAAAATGCCATATTACGGCTATTTACTTGCATTCCTGAACAGAAACACTAGTTGTAGTGGTTAAATGTTAAAGGTTGTCCTCACAGAGATTTCTTCAGATTCTCTGAATTTTTGATGCTATTATATACTGTAGATGATGAAATATTCCGATTGGATTTTATGTTGAAGAATAATATCCTGAAATTGTTTAACAATTTATAGATGTAGTATTTTGCAGATTTATGAACATGTGCCTATTTTTGCTTCTGCTTCTCTTTAAGATGCTCTTTTTATAACCAGTCACGTTACTGATCTGTTGCCAATCAACATTACATTTCCAGCTCTTTATGGCTCTCTCCCAACTTTTTATACATTATATATTTGATTTACCTGAAAAATTCATCTCCATGCACTCCTCGCCGCCATTATAGTTGTTTGGCTGTCCTGAACACCAGTTTGTATATTGGAAGCCTGTTCCATCAATCCAAAACCAATAACCATCCTAGAACACAAAAAAACAAAAATAGAGCAATAATAGACTGAAAAGCAAATTACACTCCCAAATTATACATTTAGATATATCTATATATCTACACACACACACACACATATCTAGATAGATAGATAGATAGATAGATATAGGAATTTATGACAATACTGTATATAATATATAATATATTAATATATAATATGTATATAATAACAAAGGAGTTTTTCTTCTCATGTTTGCTAAAGCGGTTGCTCATAGGGGGTCATATGATCGTTGGGGTTTTCTCTGATGTTGTTGAGTCTTTACCTTAGAATTAACTTTACTTGTTGTGATTTGACACTACATAAATAAAAATAAAAATGAAATTGAGAGCTTGGACCTAGTTTACCTGTTGGGCATCAGAGCCTCCAATCCATGTTCGTCCATCTGCACCACTTGCATCATATATCACCTTCTGAATCAACTTATATTCCTCGAGGCTGTGTACAGATGCAAGGTTTGCATTCATGTATTGACAGTTTTTCTGCAGTGGAGAGACAAAAAGACAAGCTGACAAAGAAACAATACAACTTTAAAGTTAAGTTATTTGTAGTGTTATTATTATTATTATTATTATTATGATAAACATAATTTAAAATCTATTAACATTATTCAAATGGCTATTATAAACCAGCACATAATTTTTGAAAAATTAGTTTTTTGTTTGTGATGTTTGTTTATGATTGCGGTTTAACTTTAAAAAAAAAAAAAAAAAAGTTCATTACTTGGACAAAAACAATGTTTTGTAATCATTAAAAAATGCATAATACTTTTTCCATTTTCATGTGCCAAAATCACCAAAAAAAAGTGTTACTATTTCAAAGATAAAAAATAAAAAGATAAATAATAAAATATAAGACATACACAAACAATTTCACATAAATCCTGACTAATGACTAATGATGAATAAATACTATTGTCGTTTCCCTTCAGCCCAACTGGCCACAGCAAATGACTGCCCCCCCTTTAACATATTTGTGGCAGCAATTTTGTCCTGTTAAAGGGGAGTTTTTCCTTCCCACTGTTGCCAAGTGCTTTCTCGCAGGGGCTCATCTGACTGTTGGAGGTTTCTCTGCATGTATTACTGTAGAGTCTTTACCTTACAATATAAAGCACTTTAAGGCAACTGCTGTTGTGATTTGGCCCTACATAAATAAAACTGAATATAATGTTGTTATTGTAAAATAACTGTACACTAAAGTGAGATTAATTAGCAGCTCACAGTTTATAGACAGTTAATTACTATAAGGTTCATTCACTGTGACACATGAGTTCTAATCTTTGCCATTACCTGAGCCTCAGCCCAAGTCATGCTTTGGGACACATAGAGGAAGCACTGGTTACAATACTCAGTCCAACCAGAGCAACAGCACGGGGATTTCTTCACAGCACACCAATCCTCTGAAGACAAACAAAGAACACTGTGTGATGTAAAGCCAAGCAATGCGACTGTACACTGGTCATTAACTAATTATATTATTGACAATATTTTTTACGTAGATTTGGATTCCAAAATTTATTATTTTCCTTCTTAAGATTTAAAGATATTTTTAAATACATATGTTTGGTCTCATTTTAGCAGCTGTTTGTTTCAAGGCTGTTTTTTTCCCCACAGGCTGTTCACATTGGGTGAAAATATTATATGCTGACACTGCTACATGTTTTTAATATGTGTGGAGTTTTTTTTGTTTTTTTCAAACATACACTTGGAATCAGAAAAAGAAAGGATACTGTTTCATGGTAAAATAAGATATATATCATTTGTTTTACTTTGAAGTTTGGGTATAGCACAGGTATTCCAGATGTGTTTTTGCATTTTTCAACAGCTCAAATGTGATTGGAATAAAAACAGAAAATGGATCAACTATAAATTTTAGAGAAAAAATGTTACATTTAGTTTCAAAAGCTTTTATAGGTGCAATATCAATTTTAAAATATGTCAGAATTAATGCATGTAAGATTTACATGTACCAAGATACTGCAGACATACTGTAATACTCACCAGCAGCATCGGCCAGAACTGCCATTGCACAGAGAAGTGCAGACACAGTCAGAAGCTTCATGGTGATGTTTAGTATCTGCAGGCAGCAGAAAAAGAAAAGTGACTGTTAGTTTAGTGAAGAAAACACAGAAGATCATCAGGATGATTGTAACACACCTGTTGTAGGATATCGTCCCGCTTTAGTCTCAGCCTGCAGCGTCAGACTTCCAGTGTGGAGATGTGTTATAGAAACCTGAAATAAAACTGAAGCTTTTAATTTGCAAAGAGGTCAAACAACAGAGTGCCCCAGCTGTCTGTGTAGCATTTGACTAAAAACAATAACGAGCACCGAATTATTTATAAGAATAAGTTATCTATCCATGGTCACTTGCACAGTTAAGTCTACTGTGTATTTAATGATTATATAAGGACAAAACATGATACCATGGAGCCTTTTTATTCGGTCAAGTCAGCCTGACACAGAGAAAAACTGAATCTTGAACATTTCCATCACACTGTTGATCCTTTATCGATTTATTATCAAATGTTTGACCTTAAAATCCAAACAGGTTCTATTAAGGTAATCACTGTGTGCCATAAAGAAAGCACTTTGCTGTTTTTGCTGGGCATATAAACCCACTGGTGTTAAGAGCAAGTCACCTGGGAGCTGCTTGGAGTCAGGCGTCTGCTGAAACAAATGGGCTTAAAGATAATAATCAATTGGCCTTATTAGTATCAGCCTAAGACCCCGAACAGCACATTAGAGAAAATGTTAGAATGACAAGCACAATTAACACTGGGCACAATGAGACCAAATATTTAACTTACAATAGAGATTTTGGTTTTACTTGGGTGTCTGGGGTGGGTACCTGTCAATCTGAGGCACTGATAAAGAACCTTTATCACAGCAACAATCAAGGTATTGATATTTAGTCTTTCCATGGTGCACACAGGTAAACCCGTCTGTTTTACTGCTCTGTTGCCCTAGAGTTGGCCAGTGACAGGGACTTGGAGTTTGAGCAGAGCTCAATCAGCACTCCTCCATCACCACTGAAGCAACAAAACAGAAATGACACTTTTCTCTCCTAACCTGATGTTTGTTGACACAGCCTCATCTGCTAGTTTCAAGGTGGAGGTGGAACTCACTGATAACAACACAGGTGCACCCATGGTCCTCTTTAAGTGACCTTCACCACTGAGTTTGTTGTCAGGGGCACCTGGGATGTGCGTCCCACCTTTTTGACCTCCAGCGTTTCCTCTGCAGGTTCCTAACCACATCTTTTCTCACGTAGAAGTCGTGTAGATGAAGCTTTCAGTGTTTCATCCTTTCTCCTGAGCATTTTCCTTAGCGTTTTTAATGTATACATACATATATATATATATATATAATATTTTTTATGTTTTCTTCCAACTGCATAAGGTGTCTCGGGCTGAATGTTTGTCCTTGTGGAAAGTATTTTATCAAACATGTAAATGGCCTGTAGCGCTTTACTAGTCCCTAAGGACCCCAAAGCCGGGGCTCGAACCGGCAACCTTGCGATTACAAGACGAACTCCCAACTCTTGAGCCACGATCACCCCAAGTAAAGACAGTAAAGAATTTAAGAAGAAGTCTATGAATAACAAGCATAGAAAACCATTTTATCAAAGTGCCATGGTCACATAATGCAGTCCGAACATGTCACTTAAACACATTGCACATACTTTTGAGGAAAAACATACAAAGCAAGTAGCCTCTGAACTCGCCCAGGACCTGAACTTAGGACCTCTCACACCCCAAGCATGAATCCTAAACCTATATCAACAAGCTACAAACCCCCTTCCTATTCCTGTCAAAAGAAACTTGCAGCTGATCCACATCTAACATAAACTCGGCCTCAAATTCCATAAATGGCACAAATTCATGACTCAATACCAAACACACATTCCTCCAGCTCCATCACTTGTATTTAATGCTGCACATTACATTTTAAGTAGTGCGCCCCTGTGTGAAGAAACACTGAGCTGATTTGCACCATAAAAAAGACGAGAACCTACAAAATCAAATTGACGTGGTTAATGAACGGCTCCAGATCTATCAAACTTTCAAGGAAAGATGCCTGAAACTGGAGTCTGAGGAAAAAGGCCAAGTAGGTAGTTCACTGTTTATAGTCATACTAAGGCCGTGAATAATCATCACAAGGAAGCAAACTGGAGACAAAAGTGACATAAAAAAGTGGTTAATGTCTTAATGAAAAAACATGGGATGACTCAAGAAACTCAGTTTAACACAGGAGTACACATATTTGAAAGGTTTTATGGAAAATTATAATTCAGTGAAGGCAGAGAAAGAGACTAAACAACCAAAACAAACCTCTGGGGAGAAGTGTGAGAAGCTGACATCAAGGTTTCTAAGAAAGAAGCTTTACAGGAAAACATGATAAACTAGAATTTGAGACTAAACAACCAGACAATCTAATCGGGTCAGAAAAGCAATGCTGTGCTTTTAATGAGCAGCTTTGACAGCGACCAATCAAACACCAGCAGCTTCATGCTGACAAACACATACTTCAATCAACTGTGTTTTAGTCACCTTTTGTGAGAATTCAGACTTTAACCTGTTGTGTTTAAAGCTGCTCTCTTTGATTAAATATCAAGGAGAGCAGCCTCTGTCAGTGCGCCCCAGGGTGGCTGTGGCTACAATGTAGCTTGCCATCACCAGTGTGTGAATGTGTGTGTGAATGGGTGGATGACTGAATGTGTAAAGCGCTTTGGGGTCCTTAGGGACTAGTAAAGCGCTATACAAATACATGCCATTTACCATTTTACCACTTAAATAGACACAAGTAATCAGTTGAACAAAATATTAATTAAACAAACTGGCATCAGTCAATAGTTAGGCAAGCAAGCAAAATAATTTGGCAAGTTGGCAAAACAATCAATCCATCAGTGGAAAAAAAATATTAACTTGTCAAATTATTAAAACATCAAATATGTATCATTTGTGTAAATGTGAAGGAGTGTCTTCCTCCCCTCATCCCCAACCAGCAGATGACTGCACCTCACTGCACATGGTTCTGCTGGAGGTCTTGTCCTTTTAAAATTGAGTTTTTCTTTCCCACTGTCACCAAGTGCTTACTCACAGGAGGTTCTTTAAATGTTAGGGTTTTCTCTGTACTATTGTAGGATCAGGATTGTGAAACATATGAAATAAATGCAGACAATTTGATCTTGTAATAACAAATAAATAAATCAGAAAACAACCAGAAAAACATGCTCAAAGTGCTGAGCTTCTTTATTTGAACTATACCAGACTGAGCAACTCATCAGAATTTGACTTTCTGCAGCAGAAACTTTAAAATGTTACATCTAAAACACACCTGATACTTTCTGATATTGAAGCAGGATTTTACCAAATAATTCATCTGTCTGTTAGAGCAGATTAAATGTGAGAAAACAAAAAACTGTCTTCATTATTTCCATAAAATTACCATATCTTTAATATGACTTCACTCAGCTTTCTAAAAGTTTCACAAATTAAAACTAGAACACATTGTGGTTATGAGCAGTTAGAGGCTGAATAAGTTTGAATCGGTGATCATTTCAAAGAATTTAAAGGATGAGCTCAATAATAATCCCTAAGAATCTTCTAATCAAAACTCAAATGAAAAACGTCAACGATTTTGAGCCTGTGAGGGGTTTTTAGACTCAGAACTGCATCCTCTGGTGGCTGTGGGAGGAACTGCAGCTGAGTTTAGTAGAGCTTCATGGAGGCCTCAAAGAGCCGACTCAGATCCTCCACCGTGTCCACTCTGGGAGACAGCTTGGTCACTCGCTCCTGGAAACAAACCAGAAGACATAAAACATAAATCAACACATGTATCCAAACAAATATCTCCTTAAAGCCATGTTACAAATAGCACCTCCTTGTGAAGGACACGGGGCCAGGTCTAAACCTGCTCCACCCTGGCCCTGTGTCCTTCACTATCTCACATTAGATCACATTTGCAGATATGAAATCAGCTAATTCAAAGAATCAAAGAAGTCTATGAATAACAAGGTCACATAATGCAGTCCGAACATGTCACTCAAAAAATAGCTTGCACAATCGAGCATTAAAAGATTACATGGGGACAAACTGGGGATAGAAGTGACATCAAAAGAAAGAGGTTGATGTCTTAATGTAAACATATGGGATGACTCAAGAAATTCACGGTTTAACCCAGGAGTTCACATATGAAGGGGGACTCTGACCCACCTGAGGGATAGTTCCTTTCACTAGTGCCGGGATGTCATCTTTGGTGTATCCCATAGCTCCCAGTCCATCTTCCACGTGCAAGTCAAACAGAATTTGACGCAGCGTGTCGGCCACAACGGCACCCGCATCCTCCCTCTTCACCTGCACCTGAACATAGCACAGAGAAAGTCTGTGTACAATTTTTAAAGAGTGATGGCAGTTTTGGTGAATTTGGATATTTTCTATTGATAGCTGAAGAAATAAAGTGCTACTACTGAAAAAAAATAATAATAAAGAAAATTATTTTTTTTTCTATTTTAGACTTCTTTAAAAAGGTACAAAGAGCCCTTAAAAACCTTATTTTTGAATACCTTCAATATTCTTAAATAACTGAAAAGACTCTCAATGGAGGCATTTAAGGTCCCGGTGACTGTCTTGGATGTTTGATGTTTCACTGTTTGTGTGCCCTGTTGTTGTTGGATGTTCCTCTCCAGTGTATTTCTTTCTTTTTTTCTAACTGAGTGATTTTATTTGGCTCATTGAAGTCTGGAAACCTTTTGGTTTGGCTGGATAAATAAAGTAGACATTCCACACAGTCTCTATTATACTAAATCTAATATGGCCTAGTGTGAAGCGTTCAGGTACCGAGGACCTCTGCGGCCTCAAGGTGGCGCTCCGGACACATCGGGGCTGTGAAGTTGAAGACGGCCAGAGACGTAAGGACAGCGGAGAGCCCGTGAGACTGAAAACACAAAGTTCAGCAGAACATTTTATTTAAAAGCTGCACAGGTCGAGTATGAAACAAAGTCAAGTTCTGTGTGGAGTTCCTCAAGGAACCTGCATCCATCTCAGTCAGAGGTGTAGTGTTTTGTTTAAGCACCAGAGCATGAGTCATCCTTTGTTTCTAATCTTGTTTGACCATCATTCAGCTCTAATTAAGCAAAGTGATCAAATGTCAGAATGAATTTAAGAATATGAAGTCATCTGTCTGACCATCCTCATCAGTTCTTCCATGCTGCTCACAGCTCTCTCCCTCCCTGGTGTCTTTTCTCTCAGTCTTTCCAACGTTGCCATCTCTCTACTTCACTTATTTCTGCTGAATTTTTAATTCTGCATTATTCTCATCACAACATGTGAGTAATTAAAATATCACTAAAAACCTCATAGTAATGCCAGAGTACCTCAAGTTTTTTTGTTGGTCAGTTTGTACATAAATAGTTTACCTGAAATTTGTACCTGTAGTGTAACTTACAAATAGGGTTGCCAACTCCCTGAAAAATAAATAAGGGACACCTCGTGGCCAGGGCCGGGCGACCCAGTTGTCTTCACCCTTCCCAGTGTGGTGAATTTTTTAGCTCTTTTTTTGTGTGTGAAATTATTTTTTTTAACCATTTGACTTGAATTTGATTTAAGTAGATGCGTATTCTTTGTGATATCAACACATGGGAAACAAAAATCATTTAGCCATTTATTTTTAGCTCAAAATGACAACATTAACACAATAAAACAGGTCTCTTTCTTAAACAGAAGCCTGTCATGCTTAACTTTTGATAATAAAAGTAAATCTTTCTTTAAAAGAACTCTGTCCTGCTTAACTTAAAATTATATAAATTAATAGAAAACAATAGAAAGAAAAATATTCTTGTAACAGTGCACATTTAGTGCATTTAGTGCAATTGGCTTCAGCAGAGGCATTATTTCAGCTTTTGCTCCCGTTTGTAAACCCACTTGTTCCCATGATTACGCGTCATAACTCATCATCATTATTCATCTATGTATTACTTTTATGTATTACTCATCTATTTGTTGTAATCATCTATCCTTGCAGTTGTTTATTACACAAAATAAATTATATTATCACACTTCTGGCCACATAGCGCTGATATTCACTGCACATGCCCATTTTAACCTTAACCAGAGGGTTTAAAAACAAACAAACCAGTGTTTACCATATCTGGTTCTGCCGTGGCCTGGTAGACAAAAATTGGTTAAGGGTTCCCCGAGCTTTCACGCCCCTCATGTTCTTCATGTGCCCACCATTAGAAGCACGCCTATGGAAAAAGTGCGCCGGCACACAGTGCAGTGCGCTTTATAGATGTTATCGTGCACTTTTCCAGCCAGGTGTTTTCCTTTTCCCATTCTTCCCTGCACTTTTGCAGCCTTTTTTTCTTTCTCTGAGAGGAACAAACATTGCTGGTCTAATGCCTGGCTCACACTGTGCGATTTTTGGCCCATTTTGAGCCGATTTTTGAGTCGTGCGACCAATTTGGTGATCGGCCCGATTTTGGCCTTCATCGTGCATCGTGTAGTATACGTGGGGTAACGAGAAGGGTAACGATTAACACCTCACGACCAGCTCCCGATCATCAATCGCTCGTGAGGGTGTCACCGCAGCCGCTCACACTGCTCACGCGCAAACACGTAAACGTCGGTGAAAAAGACGGAGCAGCACGGCTGTGCAGCGTGTGATCTGGACTCAAGCGATGGAGGCACAACTTGTAGAACTTTGGAAAGCTCATCCGAGCCTTTTCGATGTGGCATCACCAAATTATCACGACCACAACAACCGTGAAAATAGTTGGATTTACATTGCTGCTCAATCACAGCTGCCTGATCATGTTTGTCATTAGTAATTTAGCAAAGTTGATGGTGGTGCGTGTCTGTGTGAGTGAAAGACAAAGAGGGAGAGCGAGCGACAGATTTTCTGTTATAACCTTCATTTTATGGAGGCACAGTGTGACTCAGGTCGCATCAGAGCATCGGGCGGTATAGTGTGAGACCTGCATCGTGACCTACGAACTTATAACCCATGCGAGCCAATCGTGCAGTTTGAAAATCGCAGTGTTTGCCCAGCTTCAGGTGTACTGTCGTCTGAGACTTGCACCGCAGTGTCGGCGTTTGTTTCCCTGTTGGCCATGCTTTTTGTTGTGGTCATCTGTTGTCTTCCGGTATTTTCTCCGCAAGCGACCTTTCCTCAACCAATGAGATGAGCGGTAATCTGAATTGTCATACTCGAATTGTCATAAGTGTGCTGTCAGCTCATTGGTCACAAAGCAGGGGCGGGGCTGGGAATTATGTTTTCAAACAAAGCGTTAATTACATTAAAACTTATAGACTACTTTTGATTCTCACTGTATTACGGGACAAAGTGCGTCCCTTATTAGCTCAATACGGGACGTGTACTTTTGTTTCTAAATACGGGACGATTCCGTTTTTTAAGGGACGGTTGGCAACCCTACTTACAAATGTTTGCTAATGATATACTTTTATATCTACTGTATTTTTTGGACCATAAGGCGCACTGGATTATAAGGCGCATTAAGGGAAACAATATAAGTAAAACCCTCACGTTAACTTTTATCGAGTGGAAAACTGTTAGCAGTCATCCTCTAGCTTCACTGTGTTTATGCTAATGTAGCCCTGTCTGAAATTATTCAGGCATACAGGGTAAAGAAAAAAAGTCTACTGTTATAAAAAATGGTTAAAATATAAATAGTTGATAAAAGGTTTAAAAATCATATGCTTTGGTACAAATGTATTTCATTTACAGTTAAGAGTCCAGTAAATAAAAGGGTTCCATGATTTAGAGTTCATTTTCTGTGCAGAATAAATATGTTGGGGTGTAACCTAACTTTATTTACCCATTTAATGTCAGTTACCTCAATGTTGTATTGTCATTGGTTGTTTGTGCTGACGAGCCAGTCAATGTCATCTCTGTTATGGGGGCGGGACAAGTGGTAAGGTTTGTGAGAATCTGTGGGAGTGGACACAGGGGCTGTGTCCCATTTCACAGTATGCACGCTTGAAGTACGCACACTACGCGTACTACGGACGGTGCGTACTATAAGTACGGGAAGTGCGGAAGTGAGAGGCTTGTGAAATGGGACGGTATATGCTTCGTCGTGCTGTTCAGGTTGCCTAGCAACCATGATACTAACCGCGTTACATACAGCTTTGTTTGACAGAAATGAAGGAGAAAAATGTTTTGTTGGTCATTCATGTTTGTCATGACATCACTTTGATTAGTTGAGTATCTGAGGCTGAAACCACAGGACTGTAAAACATGATTCAAGGGCTTCATTTCTGTACTGAACAGTTATTTAAGATTAGCTAGTAAACAATAATTAGTTAATGTTGTTCATGAGACTAAAGTCATTCCACTGTGGTAATGTAAATATAATATGGCCAATATTATAGTATTTTCAGATTATTATGATATATATATATATATATATATATATATATATATATATATATATATATATATATATATATATATATATCTCACTGACTTTCAGCTTGTTTTGTTTGTGGATATATGACTGACTTTAATTATCCATAAAATCATCAGATTCTCTTTTGACAGTTCACTCTTTGGCCGCTCCCTTCTTGCGGCAAAATTATCCACACCCACCGCCGCGCTATGAATTGTGGGATATATGGGACCACGAAGCGTGCACCGGATCACGCTTGATATTTGGGGAAATCGACGGCGCATTTGGAGTATGCATTTGAAGTACACTTCGAATTGGGACAGCCGTCGTTGCGTGGCGGTGACGTAACCGCACTTAAAATGCGTACTTCAAGCGTGCAGACCCTGAAATGGGACACAGCTACAGAAGCTAAGTCCGAAGAGAGAGATGTCGTAAGGCAAACGTGGTGTGGATTTTACATCTAAGTGTATCATTGAGGTCGACTACCCGTGGTCCTGATATTACTTATTTGTGATCTGCAAGCGGTAAATGAGTCTGTGTGCCTTGACATTTGTACTGTAACTATTCGTTATAGTGGTAAAATGGCGCGATATGTGATGGTAACTAGCGGCTTGTTAATTAGCGCAGCTTACCGCGTTATGTGCTGTGATGCCATGCTGTATGTTTAGCTCTGTGATTTTTAGTCAGAGCATGCTAATGCTAAATCGTTATGTGATAGCATTTGGTATTGTAGCTCAAGTGTTTTAATATGTTTAGAAGCCGAGGGACGCTCTGAAAGGAGAGGGAGAGAGAGGTTTCTGCCCGAATGGACCCTGCTGTTTTCTCGCCCCTGACTGTCTTCACTACTGGTGAACTAACTGCCCGTTTGTGATTGCCCCACTAACAAACTCATTGGACTCGTGAGTACTAACTGGAACTAAAGTGCACGTATTTTGTTTATGGCTCAGTTTGAGTGAAGCGGCCAACAGTTTTAGGCCTCACCGCACCCGAACTTCGAATCAGGTCTGCAACAAGCACTGTGCTACAGGTATAGTGTGGACAGGTTAAAGTGTGTGTGTGTGGGCCCACTGTTACAAATTTGGTTTAAATTGAGTAAATGTGTAGTTGTAAGCAAAGTTATTATCAAAGGTTGAAATTCATCCCTGTTAAAGATGTGAGCTGTTGTAACCGAAATAACAGTTGGCACCTAAGAACGAGGTATTTTGCTTTGATAATCTTTTATTGAAAACCCATGTAGTCACTTTTACAGCATTTGTGTTTGTTTATTTGAATTCAATTCATTTTATAAAAGTAACTGTTTATTTTATTCATTTCTTTGTTGTCTAAATAAATACCCGGTGAGGGATTTAATTTGTGTAAAATACAGTTGTGGTGGTCCTTATTAATTCAATTAGAGGGTATCAAGTATCATGATTAGTAGCACTATGAACCCAGGCCCAGTCTCATTGTACTATATACTCTAGCTTTACCATAGCTACGTGGGACCTGGGTTACACTAACAGCTGTTTTGCTAGCGATCACGTAGCACAACATTAGCTATGTCCCAAAACGTCGGCTGCATCCTTCGGAGGCCGCATTTGAAGGCCGATTACGTCACAGCCAGGCGACGAAGGCTGTCCCAATTCGTCGACTCCTTCAAATCCGGCCGACAAATGCGTCCTTCATTTCCCCAAATTTGAAGGATGGGTCGGGTGTGTCCTTCGTGGCCCACCATATCCCAGAATTCATAGCGCGGCCCAGCCAAATTTCAGCTGCCAACAATGGCGGCCGCTACTGAGTTTTAAAATTAGTCTTATTAATCTTTCTGGGTCACAAAATAAACTTTTAACATATTTTAAGGCGAAAGTAGCTGTGTAAATTTCAAATATCTGCTTGGTTTATCAAGACATTGCATATTTGCAAAAGTGTGCCGACGTTTTCAGAGACGTCTGTTACCCACCCGCTCGATAGCAAGCCGGGGGGTTCAAAGGTCACTCCAACCAGCGAGAGCAGCGGACTCCCGGCTTCATCGTTTTCAGACCCCCGCTGTTTCGCTACTCAGGTTAAACATGATATATAAGTCACTCGGATAACTTAAAAATGTAATTTTTTACCCTTTTTTGGTGTTTTATTTGTTCCGGAGTAAATCGGTCTGGCTGCGATCAAAGTTATTAGATTAAATAAAACTTTATTAATCCATCGGGTGGGTTAATCCAGGATTTTCACACAGCTGAATAAACGTCAAAATTGATTAAACAGAAGTGTGAGACGGTCAAGAATTTACGCCAGTGTCCTGTTATATTTTAGATAGCAAGGAACAGACGGCCGAGTTTATTAAACTCCACCGACACAGCGGTGACGCAAATCTGAAGGCTAGACCGTCCAATTTCACAGCCTCGCACTTCCGGCCTTCTCGGTCTTCGAAGGAAGACCCGGCCCACGTAGACCACGAGGACCCGGCCCTCGTGGTCTACGTGGGCCGGGTCCTCAGAAGGATGCAGCCGACGTTTTGGGACACAGCTATAATATACCAGCTAATCCAACTTCAGTAACCCTATAAAAGTCACTGCCGTTTAGTTTTCTATCTTCATTTATCTTGGAAGTGATAGCAGAGCTGTACGTTTTAATTTTTTCCAAAATCTCTGTCAGAACATGCTATATCATGTTTAGGTGGAAACTAGCAAGCTAACTCCCTGCTAACTTCAAACTCTGTTACATATAATAAATTATGTTTTCATGGATGCCTGAATGTTAAACTTAATTGTTACACCTAGTAAAGCCGCAATGCTGATCATTTTATTAAAGATGAAAGAATTTAGACAGTTTTTAACTTTCAGCCGCAATGTTTGTAGCTTGTAGTTTGTAGTGTTTATAGCTCTTCACTCACTCCTGACCCTGCATGTTTATAGCTAAGCCCCCTTCTGCTGAAATCAGCAGAACTGAAGTTAACTAAGTTTCAGGGTTTTAGTCTCATTTCTGCACAGAAATGGGGTCACAATTTAAATGTTTTTGTGGGACTTTGTTCAAAACACCATTCTCCTACATAGAACAGGGCTATATGACCAAAAATATTCATCACAATATACATTTGAAAACTTGCGATAATGATATAACTGATGATATAATTGACACTAGACAAAATACTTTACAACGCCACAACAAAAAAATCAATTTATTTTCACTTAAACAAGCAGCTGTTTTTTATGTGACTTAAAGTTATATAAAAATGTAACAGTGCAAATACAAATTCCTTGCTGACAGTTTAACCGAAAGTCATTTCCATTGGAAATTGGCCGAAATATCCTAAGCATAACTATGTAAAATATCCACAAAACTTAAAAAGAGGTATTACACATACAATACGGTAATATTATGTTGAAGCGCAGTACGTATCACTCTGTGAGGCTCCTGCCTACGATAGCCGCAATGCTCCGACAATCCATCAAGCGCTGCGGGTTCGTAGCTTAGCAAAGTCGTACTAAAACATTTGACAGATTTTCGAGCGCCGTGTACCACATAAAATCGATTTATTTATTTATCGATTTATTTAAGTGTGCCGTATTTTCCAAAAAAAAACACGGTAATAACAATGGCCCGCTAGCATGCTCTATCAAAAATAGTGCTTTGTTGTGAATCTGACGGACAAAAGCTAAACCAGTTCAACACCACTGAAGTTGCAGCATTTTTACAAACCAATTCTGGTTCATCTATTTCATTCAACAATCCACTTTCGCCCTCATTCTGTGTCGCCGGCACGCTTTTTCCGCTATGTGCGTACGAAAACAAAGGCACTGCGCATGCGCGTTTTACCGATATTCTATGGTGATATTTCATTTTTCTTATCCTTGCCAAACATTATATTGAGTTTTTCTTCTTCAGTAACCTTCCCACTCACTGAGTGTTAATAGACCTGTCTGCATTGAATTATACTTGTTATTAACCTCTGTCTCTCTTCCACAACATGTCTTCTGTCCTGTCTTTCTTCTCTCACCCCAACCGGTCGCAGCAGATGGCCGCCCCTCCCTGAGCCTGGTTCTGCCGGAGGTTTTTTCCTGTTAAAAGGGAGTTTTTCTTTCCCACTGTCACCAAAGTGCTTGCTCTTTCACATTAGGATAATTTACCAAGAAGAGCTTTAACTGTTCCTCTTCAGTCCTTTTCTGGAGTAAGATCTGCACTCGATTAACACAAATTGTTGTGTTACAAACTATATAAGATATAATGACAGAGAAGGGTTTTTTTCTGCTAAGAGAAAGTGGACTCAAATCTTTTATAACCTTACATAATGGAACAGAGATTTACATCACAAAAAGTGCAAAAATGCTGGGATTACAGCTGAATTTGGGGGGAGACACATGAAAATGTGACATGTAGCAAAGACTCAGAGACCAGTTTGATTCAATGCTTAAGATTTTAATGATGCACAAGATCATTAAGGAGAGTTCATTATGGAAAATAAAATGCTACTGAAACCATTATTTCCATTACACTTTCCATTTGTGCCTATTAAACAATGCAAGTAATAAAAGTAAAGATGTAAACTGAAAAAAAGATCTTTCGTGTAACATATGAGATTATTTGGCTTTTTGACTTGTCAGATGTGCCACGTCTTCAAATCAGCCCAGGAATCCTCACATTCTTCTAACGCAGACAGATGGAAAATTTCCCTGGCAATTCTGATCATTCATACACTTGTTACCTATAAACACACAAACACACACAACAATAGCTCTAATGGACACATACATATCCAGACTTATATGCTATATATTATATATTTATTTATTTAAATACAATGAACTTTTTGTTTAATATGGTACAAAATGCAAACACTGGTGTAGTAAAAGTAAATAAATTGAATATATTTGTATTCAATCCCAAATTCCAAAACTGTTGGAAAGCTGTCACTTGAAAATGAATGTAAATTCCAATGTTTATAAAGATGTATATTATAAAGTTTTATGCTTCTGTATGGCCTAATCTACCAGTATGTGCAAACTCTTTTTTAAGTCTCAAATATAATTTTTGTTGTCATCCACCAAATTTCTAATTTGCTTATTTTTTATTAAAATGCCATATTACGGCTATTTACTTGCATTCCTGAACAGAAACACTAGTTGTAGTGGTTAAATGTTAAATGTTGTCCTCACAGAGATTTCTTCAGATTCTCTGAATTTTTGATGCTATTATATACTGTAGATGATGAAATATTCAGATTGGATTTTATGTTGAAGAATAATATCCTGAAATTTTTTAACAATTTATAGATGTAGTATTTTGCAGATTTATGAACATGTGCCCAATTTTGCTTCTGCTTCTCTTTAAGATGCTCTTTTTATAACCAGTCACGTTACTGATCTGTTGCCAATCAACCTAATTAGTTCCAAATGTTGCAAACATAATTGTCTGGTTACATTTCCAGCTCTTTATGGCTCTCTCCCAACTTTTTATACATTATTTATTTGATTTACCTGAAAAATTCATCTCCATGCACCCCTCGTTGCCTTTATGGTTGTTTGGCTCTCCTGAACACCAGTTTGTATATTGGAAGCCTGTTCCATCAATCCAAAACCAATAACCGTCCTAGAACACAAAAAAAACAAAAATAGGGCAATAATAGACTGAAAAGCAAATTACACTCCCAAATTATACATTTAGATATATTTATATATCCACACACACACACACACACACACACACACACACACATATCTAGATAGATAGATAGATATAAGAATTTATGACAATACTGTATATAATATATAATATATTAATATATAATATGTATATAATAACAAAGGAGTTTTTCTTCTCATGTTTGCTAAAGCGGTTGCTCATAGGGGGTCATATGATCGTTGGGGTTTTCTCTGATGTTGTTGAGTCTTTACCTTAGAATTAACTTTACTTGTTGTGATTTGACACTACAGAAATAAAAATAAAAATGAAATTGAGAGCTTGGACCTAGTTTACCTGTTGGGCATCAGAGCCTCCAATCCATGTTCGTCCATCCGCACCACTTGCATCATATATCACCTTCTGAATCAACTCATATTCCTCGAGGCTGTGTACAGATGCAAGGTTTGCATTCATGTATTGACAGTTTCTCTGCAGTGGAGAGACAAAAAGACAAGCTGACAAAGAAACAATACAACTTTAAAGCTCGCACCACGGCAAACATGCAGATCATTGACAGTTATTTGTATTATTATTATTATTATTATTATTATTATTATTATTATTGTTGTTGTTGTTAGTATTATTATTATTATTATTATGATAAACATAATTTAAAATCTATTAACATTATTCAAATGGCTATTATAAACCAGCACATCATTTTTGAAAAATTTGTTGTTTGTTTGTGATGTTTGTTTATGATTGCGGTTCAACTTAAAAAAAAAAAACAACAACGTTCATTACTTGGACAAAAACAATGTTTTGTAATCATTAAAAAATGCATAATACTTTTTCCATTTTCATGTGCCAAAATCACCAAAAAAAGTGTTACTATTTCAAAGATAAAAAATAAAAAGATAAATAATAAAATATAAGACATACACAAACAATTTCACATAAATCCTGACTAATGACTAATGATGAATAAATACTATTGTCGTTTCCCTTCAGCCCAACTGGCCACAGCAAATGACTGCCCCCCCTTTAACATATTTGTGGCAGCAATTTTGTCCTGTTAAAGGGGAGTTTTTCCTTCCCACTGTCGCCAAGTGCTTTCTCGCAGGGGCTCATCTGACTGTTGGAGGTTTCTCTGCATGTATTACTGTAGAGTCTTTACCTTACAATATAAAGCACTTTAAGGCAACTGCTGTTGTGATTTGGCCCTACATAAATAAAACTGAATATAATGTTGTTATTGTAAAATAACTGTACACTAAAGTGAGATTAATTAGCAGCTCACAGTTTATAGACAGTTAATTACTATAAGGTTCATTCACTGTGACACATGAGTTCTAATCTTTGCCATTACCTGAGCCTCAGCCCAACTCATGGTTTGGGACACATAGATGAAGCACTGCGTATAATACTGGGTCCAACCAGAGGAACAGCACGGGGATTTCTTCACAGCACACCAATCCTCTGAAGACAAACAAAGAACACTGTGGGATGTAAAGCCAAGCAATGCCACTGTACACTAATTATATTATTGACAATATTTTTTACGTAGATTTGGATTCCAAAATTTATTATTTTCCTTCTTAAGATTTAAAGATATTTTTAAATACATATGTTTGGTCTCATTTTAGCAGATGTCTGTTTCAAGGCTGTTTTTTTCCCACAGGCTGTTCACATTGGGTGAAAATATTATATGCTGACACTGCTACATGTTTTTAATATGTGTGCGTTTTTTTGTTTTTTTCAAACATACACTTGGAATCAGAAAAAGAAAGGATACTGTTTCATGGTAAAATAAGATATATATCATTTGTTTTACTTTGAAGTTTGGGTATAGCACAGGTATTCCAGATGTGTTTTTGCATTTTTCAACAGCTCAAATGTGATTGGAATAAAAACAGAAAATGGATCAACTATAAATTTTAGAGAAAAAATGTTACATTTAGTTTCAAAAGCTTTTATAGGTGCAATATCAATTTTAAAATCTGTCAGAATTAATGCATGTAAGATTTACATGTACCAAGATACTGCAGACATACTGTAATACTCACCAGCAGCATCGGCCAGAACTGCCATTGCACAGAGAAGTGCAGACACAGTCAGAAGCTTCATGGTGATGTTTAGTATCTGCAGGCAGCAGCAGAAAAAGAAAAGTGACTGTTAGTTTAGTGAAGAAAACACAGAAGATCATCAGGATGATTGTAACACACCTGTCGTAGGATATCGTCCCGCTTTAGTCTCAGCCTGCAGCGTCAGACTTCCAGTGTGGAGATGTGTTATAGAAACCTGAAATAAAACCGAAGCTTTTAATTTGCAAAGAGGTCAAACAACAGAGTGCCCCAGCTGTCTGTGTAGCATTTGACTAAAAACAATAACGAGCACCAAATTATTTATAAGAATAAGTTATCTATCCATGGTCACTTGCACAGTTAAGTCTACTGTGTATTTAATGATTATATAAGGACAAAACATGATACCATGGAGCCTTTTTATTCGGTCAAGTCAGCCTGACACAGAGAAAAACTGAATCTTGAAAATTTCCATCACACTGTTGATCCTATATCGATTTATTATCAAATGTTTGACCTTAAAATCCAAACAGGTTCTATTAAGGTAATCACTGTGTGCCATAAAGAAAGCACTTTGCTGTTTTTGCTGGGCATATAAACCCACTGGTGTTAAGAGCAAGTCACCCGGAAGCTGCTTGGAGTCAGGCGTCTGCTGAAACAAATGGGCTTAAAGATAATAATCAATCGGCCTCATTAGTATCAGCCTAAGACCCCGAACAGCACATTAGAGAAAATGTTAGAATGACAAGCACAATTAACACTGGGCACAATGAGACCAAATATTTAGCTTACAATAGAGATTTTGGTTTTACTTGGGTGTCTGGGGTGGGTACCTGTCAATCTGAGGCACTGATAAAGAACCTGTATCACAGCAACAATCAAGGTATTGATATTTAGTCTTTCCATGGTGCACACAGGTAAACCAGTCTGTTTTACTGCTCTGTTGCCCTAGAGTTGGCCAGTGACAGGGACTTGGAGTTTGAGCAGAGCTCAATCAGCACTCCTCCATCACCACTGAAGCAACAAAACAGAAATGACACTTTTCTCTCCTAACCTGATGTTTGTTGACACAGCCTCATCTGCTAGTTTCCAGATGGAGGTGGAACTCACTGATAACAACACAGGTGAACCCATGGTTCTCTTTAAGTGACCTTCACCACTGAGTTTGTTGTCAGGGGCACCTGGGATGTGCGTCCCACCTTTTGGACCTCCAGCGTTTCCTCTGCAGGTTCCTAACCACATCTTTTCTCACGTAGAAGTCTATGAATAACAAGCATAGAAAACCATTTTATCAAAGTGCCATGGTCACATAATGCAGTCCGAACATGTCACTTAAACACATTGCGCATACTTTTGAGGAAAAACATACAAAGCAAGTAGCCTCTGAGCTCGCAAGTAGCCTCTGAGCTCGCAAGTAGCCTCTGAGCTCGCAAGTAGCCTCTGAGCTCGCTCAGGACCTGAACCTAGGACCTCTCACACCCCAAGCATGAATCCTAAACCTATATCAACAAGCTACAAACCCCCTTCCTATTCCTGTCTAAAGAAACTTGCAGCTGATCCACATCTAACATAAACTCGGCCTCAATCTCACAGCCTAGATGTTGTAACAAATTCTATGAATCTGATTTAAAACTGACTCAATACCAAACACACGTTCCTCCAGCTCCATCACTTGTATTTAATGCTGCACATTGCATTTTAAGTAGTGCGCCCCTGTGTGAAGAAACACTGAGCTGATTTGCACCATAAAAAAGACGAGAACTTACAAAATCAAATTGACGTGGTTAATGAACGGCTCCAGATCTATCAAACTTTCAAGGAAAGATGCCTGAAACTGGAGTCTGAGGAAAAAGGCCAAGCAGGTAGTTCACTGTTTATAGTCATACTAAGGCCGTGAATAATCATCACAAGGAAGCAAACTGGAGACAGAAGTGACATAAAAAAAAGTGGTTAATGTCTTAATGAAAAAACATGGGATAACTCAAGAAACACATAGTTTAACACAGGAGTACACATATTTGAAAGGTTTTATTGAAAATTATAATTCACTGAAGGCAGAGAAAGAGACTAAACAACCAAAACAAACCTCTGGAGAGAAGTGTGAGAAGCTGACATCAAGGTTTCTAAGAAAGAAGCTTTACAGGAAAACATGATAAACTAGAATTTGAGACTAAACAACCAGACAATCTAATCGGGTCAGAAAAGCAATGCTGTGCTTTTAATGAGCAGCTTTGACAGCGACCAATCAAACACCAGCAGCTTCATGCTGACAAAGTCATACTTCAATCAACTGCGTTTTAGCCACCTTTTGTGAGAATTCAGACTTTAACATGTTGTGTTTAAAGCTGCTCCCTTTGATTAAATATCAAGGAGAGCAGCCTCTGTCAGTGCGCCCCAGGGTGGCTGTGGCTACAATGTAGTTTGCCATCACCAGTGTGTGAATGTGTGTGTGAATGGGTGGATGACTGAATGTGTAAAGCACTTTGGGGTCCTTAGGGACTAGTAAAGCGCTATACAAATACAGGCCATTTACCATTTTACCATTTAAATAGACACAAGTAATCAGTTGAACAAAATATTAATTAAACAAACTGGCATCAGTCAATAGTTAGGCAAGCAAGCAAAATAATTTGGCAAGTTGGCAAAACAATCAATCCATCAGTGGAAAAAAAATATTTACTTGTCAAATTATTAAAACATCAAATATGTATCATTTGTGTAAATGTGAAGGAGTGTCTTCCTCCCCTCATCCCCAACCAGCAGATGACTGAACCTCACTGCACATGGTTCTGCTGGAGGTCTTGTCCTTTTAAAATTGAGTTTTTCTTTCCCACTGTCACCAAGTGCTTACTCACAGGAGGTTCTTTAAATGTTAGGGTTTTCTCTGTACTATTGTAGGATCGGGATTGTGAAACATATGAAATAAATGCATACAATTTGATCTTGTAATAACAAATAAATAAATCAGAAAACAACCAGAAAAACATGCTCAAAGTGCTGAGCTTCTTTATTTGAACTATACCAGACTGAGCAACTCATCAGAATTTGACTTTCTGCAGCAGAAACTTTAAAATGTTACATCTAAAACACATCTGATACTTTCTGATATTGAAGCAGGATTTTATCAAATAATTCATCTGTCTGTTAGAGCAGATTAAATGTGAGAAAACAAAAAACTGTCTTCATTATTTCCATAAAATTACCATATCTTTAATATGACTTCACTCAGCTTTCTAAAAGTTTCACAAATTAAAACTAGAACACAGTGTGGTTATGAGCAGTTAGAGGCTGAATAAGTTTGAATCGGTGATCATTTCAAAGAATTTAAAGGATGAGCTCAATAATAATCCCTAAGAATCTTCTAATCAAAACTCAAACGAAAAAACGTCAACGATTTTGAGCCTGTGAGGGGTTTTTAGACTCAGAACTGCATCCTCTGGTGGCTGTGGGAGGAACTGCAGCTGAGTTTAGTAGAGCTTCATGGAGGCCTCAAAGAGCCGACTCAGATCCAACACCGTATGCGCTCTGGGAGACAGCTTGGTCACTCGCTCCTGGAAACAAACCAGAAGACATAAAACATAAATCAACACATGTATCCAAACAAATATCTCCTTAAAGCCATGTTACAAATAGCACCTCCTTGTGAAGGACACGGGGCCAGGTCTAAACCTGCTCCACCCTGGCCCTGTGTCCTTCACTATCTCACATTACATCACATTTGCAGATATGAAATCAGCTAATTCAAAGAATCAAAGAAGTCTATGAATAACAAGGTCACATAATGCAGTCCGAACATGTCACTCAAAAAATAGCTTGCACAATCGAGCATTAAAAGATTACATGGGGACAAAACACAATACTACGGGGCCTTCCACTCTGTCTGGACAGTTTAATACCCTTCTAACATTCAAACCAGAAAACAAATTGCACATGTTTTTGAGGAAAAACATACAAAGCAAGTAGCCTCTGAGTTCGACCAGGATGTGAACCCAGGACCTCTCACACCCTAAGCACTAAGGTCTTGAATAATCGTCACAAGGAAGCAAACTGGGGATAGAAGTGACATCAAAAGAAAGAGGTTGATGTCTTAATGAAAACATATGGGATGACTCAAGAAATTCACAGTTTAACTCAGGAGTTCACATATGAAGGGGGACTCTGACCCACCTGAGGGATAGTTCCTTTCACTAGTGCCGGGATGTCGTCTTTGGTGTATCCCACAGCTCCCAGTCCATCTTCCACATGCAGGTCTTACAGAGTCTGACGCAGCCTGTCGGCCACAACGGCACCTGCAGTGTTGGGGAGTAACGGAATACATGTACCGCCGTTACGTATTTAAAATACAAAATATGAGTAACTGTATTCCATTACAGTTACCGTTTAAAAATGTGGTATTTAGAATACAGTTACTTTGTTGAAATAAATGGATTACACGGCGGTACTTCCCTGTTTCATATTGTGGCGGGTCAGGCCTGTTTGGGTTTTGTTTGACAGCTATGTTCTGTTGTTCCAGGCGGCAGCGTTACGGTTGCCATGGTTACAGGGTGACGCTCTCTCTCTGCGTGTTTCCTGGGTGAGAGAGCGCCTGTTGTTGTTGTGCTAAGCTAATAGGCGGAATGCTACAGGTATAGCTCTAAAGAATGTAGCATCATAGGCAGTGTAGTCCGTGCTGCAGGGAGAATGGACTGCCATACACGTTATGTGTCTGTGAGCGAGGGAGGGAGAAAAAGGAAAAGTACGAGCTGTCATCAAGCAAAAACGGGAGCTGGAAGCATGTAAATATAATAATAACCACTGCAGCCAAGAAGAGAGCCTGACGAGCCCAGTTGTAAGTAAGCTATTAAGACTCGACTGTACACTGTGTTCGTGTTTTCCTCCAAAAACAATAAGTTCCGTTGGAGCAGCCTTTCAACGCCTCTCTGTGTCTCTCGCTAGCAAAGTTGACCCAGACAACAAAGTAAAGCTAGTTTTCGGCTACGAGCCCGACACAGAACCCACCGTATTAGCCAGAGGTGCCTTTACTACGGTTCGGAGCCGCGGACCTTCAGTAACAGTAATAAATCACAGCAATAGTACATTCATGTAGTTGTAAACAGCATGATAATATATTAAGTAATCCAAAGTATTCAGAATACGTTACTCTCATTGAGTAACGTAACGGAATACGTTACAGAATACATTTTGGGGCATGTATTCTGTATTCTGTAATGGAATACATTTTAAAAGTAACCTTCCCAACACTGGGCACCTGCATCCTCCCTCTTCACCTGCCGGATATCTGCACCTGAACATAGCGCAGAGAAAGTCTGTTACTGCATAATTTTTAAAGAGTGATGGCAGTTTTGGTGAATTTGGATATTTTCTATTGATAGCTGAAGAAATAAAATGCTACTACCTGCAAAAAAAAATAAATAAATAAAGAAAATAATTTTTTTTTCTATTTTAGACTTCTTTAAAAAGGTACAAAGAGTCCTTAAAAACCTTATTTTTGAATACCTTCAATATTCTTAAATAACTGAAAAGACTCTCAATGGAGGCATTTAAGGTCCCGCTGACTGTCTTGGATGTTTGATGTTTCACTGTTTGTGTGCCCTGTTGTTGTTGGATGTTCCTCTCCAGTGTATTTCTTTCTTTTTTTCTAACTGGGTGATTTTATTTGGCTCATTGAAGTCTGGAAACCTTTTGGTTTGGCTGGATAAATAAAGTAGACATTCCACACAGTCTCTATTATACTAAATCTAATATGGCCTAGTGTGAGGCGTTCAGGTACCGAGGATCTCTGCGGCCTCAAGGTGGCGCTCCGGACACATCGGGGCTGTGAAGTTGAAGACGGCCGGAGACGTAAGGACAACGGAGAGCCCGTGAGACTGAAAACACAAAGTTCCGCAGAACATTTTATTTAAAAGCTGCACAGGTCGAGTATGAAACAAAGTAAAGTTCTGTGTGGAGTTCCTCAGGGAACCTGCACGGGTCCATCTCAGTCAGAGGTGTACTGTTTTGTTTAAGCACCAGAGCATTGGCCACGTTTGAGTCATCCTTTGTTTCTAATCTTGTTTGACCATCATTCAGCTCTAATTAAGCAAAGTGATCAAATGTCAGAATGAATTTAAGAATATGAAGTCATCTGTCTGACCATCCTCATCAGTTCTTCCATGCTGCTCACAGCTCTCTCCCTCCCTGTTGTCTTTTCTCTCAGTCTTTCCAACGTCGCCATCTCTCTACTTCACTTATTTCTGCTGAATTTTTAATTCTGCATTATTCTCATCACAACATGTGAGTAATTAATAAAATATCACTAAAAACCTCATAGTAATGCCAGAGTACCTCAAGTTTTTTTGTTGGTCAGTTTGTACATAAATGATTTACCTGAAATTTGTACCTGTAGTGTAACTTACAAATGTTTGCTAATGATATACTTTTATATCTACTGTATTTTTTGGACCATAAGGCGCACTGGATTATAAGGCGCATTAAGGGAAACAATATAAGTAAAACCCTCACGTTAACTTTTATCGAGTGGAAAAATGTTAGCATTCATCCTCTAGCTTCACTGTGTTTATGCTAATGTAGCCCTGTCTGAAATTATTCAGGCATACAGGGTAAAGAAAAAAAGTCTACTGTTATAAAAAATGGTTAAAATATAAATAGTTGATAAAACGTTTAAAAATCATATGCTTTGGTACAAATGTATTTCATTTACAGTTAAGAGTCCAATAAATAAAAGGGTTCCATGATTTAGAGTTCATTTTCTGTGCAGAATAAATATGTTGGGGTGTAACCTAAATTTATTTACCCATTTAATGTCAGTTACCTCAATGTTGTATTGTCATTGGTTGTTTGTGCTGACGAGCCAGTCAATGTCACTCTTCTCTGTTATGGGGGCGGGACAAGTGGTAAGGTTTGTGTGAATCTGTGGGAGTGGACACAGAAGCTAAGTCCGAAGAGAGAGATGTCGTAAGGCAAACGTGGTGTGGATTTTACATCTAAGTGTATCATTGACGTCGACTACCCGTGGTCCTGATATTACTTATTTGTGATCTGCAAGAGGTAAATGAGTCTGTGTGCCTTGACATTTGTACTGTAACTATTCGTTATAGTGGTAAAATGGCGCAATATGTGATGCTAACTAGCAGCTTATTAATTAGCGCAGCTTACCGCGTTATGTGCTGTGATGCCATGCTGTATGTTTAGCTCTGTGATTTTTAGTCAAAGCATGCTAATGCTAAATCGTTATGTGATAGCATTTGGTATTGTAGCTCAAGTGTTTTAATATGTTTAGAAGCCGAGGGACGCTCTGAAAGGAGAGGGAGTGAGAGGTTTCTGCCCGAATGGACCCTGCTGTTTTCTCCCCCTGACTGTCTTCACTACTGGTGAACTAACTGCTAACTGCCCGTTTGTGATTGCCCCACTAACAAACTCATTGGACTCGTGAGTACTAACTGGAACTAAAGTGCACGTATTTTGTTTATGGCTCAGTTTGAGTGAAGCGGCCAACAGTTTTAGGCCTCACCGCACCCGAACTTCGAATCAGGCCTGCAACAAGCACTGTGCTACAGGTGTAGTGTGGACAGGTTAAAGTGTGTGTGTGTGGGCCCACTGTTACAAATTTGGTTTAAATTGAGTAAGTGTGTAGTTGTAAGCAAAGTTATTATCAAAGGTTGAAGTTCATCCCTGTTAAAGGTGTGAGCTGTTGTAACCGAAATAACAGTTGGCACCTAAGAACGAGGTATTTTGCTTTGATAATCTTTATTGAAAACCCATGTAGTCACTTTTACAGCATTTGTGTTTGTTTATTTGAATTCAATTCATTTTATAAAAGTAACTGTTTATTTTATTCATTTCTTTGTTGTCTAAATAAATACCCGGTGAGGGATTTAATTTGTGTAAAATACAGTTGTGGTGGTCCTTATTAATTCAATTAGAGGGTATCAAGTATCATGATTAGTAGCACTACGAACCCAGGCCCAGTCTCATTGTACTATATACTCTAGCTTTACCATAGCTACGTGGGACCTGGGTTACACTAACATAGCTGTTTTGCTAGCGATCACGTAGCACAACATTAGCTATGTCCCAAAACGTCGGCTGCATCCTTCGGAGGCCGCATTTGAAGGCCGATTACGTCACAGCCAGGCGACGAAGGCTGTCCCAATTCGTCGACTCCTTCAAATGCGGCCGACAAATGCGTCCTTCATTTCCCCGAATTTGAAGGATGGGTCGGGTGTGTCCTTCGTGGCCCACCATATCCCAGAATTCATAGCGCGGCCCAGCCAAATTTCAGCTGCCAACAATGGCGGCCGCTACTGTGTTTTAAAATTAGTCTTATTAATCTTTCTGGGTCACAAAATAAACTTTTAACATATTTTAAGGCGAAAGTAGCTGTGTAAATTTCAAATATCTGCTTGGTTTATCAAGACATTGCATATTTGCAAAAGTGTGCCGACGTTTTCGGAGACGTCTGTTACCCACCCGCTCGATAGCAAGCCGGGGGGTTCAATGGTCACTCCAGCCGGCGAGAGCAGCGGACTCCCGGCTTCATCGTTTTCAGACCCCCGCTGTTTCGCTACTCAGGTTAAACATGATATATAAGTCACTCGGATAACTTAAAAATGTAATTTTTTACCCTTTTTCGGTGTTTTATTTGTTCTGGAGTAAATCTCAACGTTGTTTTCTCTCAAACGTCAAACAGAAAATGGATTAAACAGAAGTGTGAGACGGTCGAGAATTTATGCCAGTGTCATGTTATATTTTAGATAGCAAGGAGCAGACGGCCGAGTTTATTAAACTTCACCGACACAGCGGTGACGCAAATCTGAAGGCTAGACCGTCCAATTTCACAGCCTCGCACTTCCGGCCTTCTCGGTCTTCGAAGGAAGACCGGGCCCACGTAGACCACGAGGACCCAGCCCTCGTGGTCTACGTGGGCCGGGTCCTCAGAAGGATGCAGCCGACGTTTTGGGACACAGCTATAATATACCAGCTAATCCAACTTCAGTAACCCTATAAAAGTCACTGTTGTTTAGTTTTCTATCTTCATTTATGTTGGAAGTGATAGCAGAGCTGTACGTTTTAATTTTTTCCAAAATCTCTGTCAGAACATGCTGTGTCATGTTTAGGTGGATACTAGCAAGCTAACTCCCTGCTAACTTCAAACTCTGTTACATATAATAAATTATGTTTTCATGGATGCCTGAATGTTAAACTTAATTGTTACACCTAGTAAAGCCGCAATGCTGATCATTTTATTAAAGATGAAAGAATTTAGACAGTTTTTAACTTTCAGCCGCAATGTTTGTAGCTTGTAGTTTGTAGTGTTTATAGCTCTTCACTCACTCCTGACCCTGCATGTTTATAGCTGGGCCCCCTTCTGCTGAAACCAGCAGAACTGAAGTTAACTAAGTTTCAGGGTTTTAGTTTCATTTCTGCACAGAAATCGGGTCACAATTTAAATGTTTTTGTGGGACTTTGTTCAAAACACCATTCTCCTACATAGAGCAGGGCTATATGACCAAAAATATTCATCACAAAATACATTTGAAAATTTGCGATAATGATATAACTGATGATATAATTGACACTAGACAAAATACTTTACAACGCCACAACTTTATTAGTGCAAAAAAAATCAATTTATTTTCACTTAAACAAGCAGCTGTTTTTATGTGACTTAAAGTTATATAAAAATGTAACAGTGCAAATACAAATTCCTTGCTGACAGTTTAACCGATAGGCATTTCCAGTAGAAATTAGCCGAAATATCCTCAGCATAACTATGTAAAATATCCACAAAACTTAAAAAGAGGTATTACACATACAATACGGTAATATTATGTTGAAGCACAGTACGTATCACTCTGTGAGGCTCCTGCCTACGATCGCCGCAATGCTCCGACAATCCATCAAGCGGTGCAGATTCGTAGCTTAGCAAAGTCGTACTAAAACATTTGACAGATTTTCGAGCGCCGTGTACCACATAAAATCGATTTATTTATTTATCGATTTATTTTAAGTGTGCCTATTTTCCAAAAAAAACCACGGTAATAACAACGGCCCGCTAGCATGCTCTATCAAAAATAGTGCTTTGTTGTGAATCTGACAGACAAAAGCTAAACCATTTCCACACCACTGAAGTTGCAGCATTTTTACAAACCAATTCTGGTTCATCTGTTTCATTCAACAATCCGCTTTCGCCCTCATTCTGTGTCGCCGGCACGCTTTTTCCGCTATGTGCGTACGAAAACAAAGGCACTGCGCATGCGCGTTTTACCGATATTCTATGGTGATATTTCATTTTTCTTATCATTGCCAAACATTATATTGAGTTTGTCTTCTTCAGTAACCTTTCCCACTCACTGAGTGTTAATAGACCTGTCTGCATTGAATTATACTTGTTATTAACCTCTGTCTCTCTTCCACAGCATGTCTTTTGTCCTGTCTTTCTTCTCTCACCCCAACCGGTCGCAGCAGATGGCCGCCCCTCCCTGAGCCTTGTTCTGCTGGAGGTTTTTTCCTGTTAAAAGGGAGTTTTTCTTTCCCAATGTCACCAAAGTGCTTGCTCTTTCACATTAGGATAATTTACCAAGAAGAGCTTTAACTGTTCCTCTTCAGTCCTTTTCTGGAGTAAGATCTGCACTCGATTAACACAAATTGTTGTGTTACAAACTATATAAGATATAATGACAGAGAAGGGCTTTTTTCTGCTAAGAGAAAGTGGACTCAAATCTTTTATAACCTTACATAATGGAACAGAGATTTACATCACAAAAAGTACAAAAATGCTGGGATTACAGCTGAATTTGGGGGGAGACCCATGAAAATGTGACATGTAGCAAAGACTCAGAGACCAGTTTGATTCAATGCTTAAGATTTTAATGATGCACAAGATCATTAAGGAGAGTTCATTATGGAAAATAAAATGCTACTAAAACCATTATTTCCATTACACTTTCCATTTGTGCCTATTAAACAATCCAAGTAATAAAAGTAAAGATGTAAACTGAAAAACAGATCTTTCGTGTAACATATGAGATTATTTGGCTTTTTGACTTGTCAGATGTGCCACGTCTTCAAATCAGCCCAGGATTCCTCACATTCTTCTAACGCAGACAGATGGAAAATTTCCCTGGCAATTCTGATCATTCATACACTTGTTACCTATAAACACACAAACACACACAACAATAGATCTAATGGACACATACATATCCAGACTTATATACTATATATTATATATTTATTTATTTTTTTAAATACAATGAACTTGTTTAATATGGTCTAAAATGCAAACACTGGTGTAGTAAAAGTAAATAAATTGAATATATTTGTATTCAATCCCAAATTCTAAAACTGTTGGAAAGCTGTCACTTGAAAATGAATGTAAATTCCAATGTTTATAAAGATGTATATTATAAAGTTTTATGCTTCTGTATGGCCTAATCTACCAGTATGTGCAAACTCTTTTTTAAGTCTCAAATATAATTTTTGTTGTTATCCACTAAATTTCTAATTTGCTTATTTTTTATTAAAATGCCACATTACGGCTATTTACTTGCATTCCTGAACAGAAACACTAGTTGTAGTGTTTAAATGTTAAATGTTGTCCTCACAGAGATTTTTTCAGATTCTCTGAATTTTTGATGCTATTATATACTGTAGATGATGAAATATTCAGATTGGATTTTATGTTGAAGAATAATATCCTGAAATTGTTTAACAATTTATAGATGTAGTATTTTGCAGATTTATGAACATGTGCCTATTTTTGCTTCTGCTTCTCTTTAAGATGCTCTTTTTATAACCAGTCATGTTACTGATCTGTTGCCAATCAACCTAATTAGTTCCAAATGTTGCAAACATAATTTTCTGGTTACATTTCCAGCTCTTTATGGCTCTCTCCCAACTTTTTATACATTATTTATTTGATTTACCTGAAAAATTCATCTCCATGCACTCCTCGTTGCCTTTATGGTTGTTTGGCTCTCCTGGACACCAGTTTGTATATTGGAAGCCTGTTCCATCAATCCAAAACCAATAACCGTCCTAGAACACAAAAAAAACAAAAATAGGGCAATAATAGACTGAAAAGCAAATTACACTCCCAAATTATACATTTAGATATATCTATATATCTACACACACACACACACACACACACACACACACACATATATCTATATAGATAGATAGATAGATATAAGAATTTATGACAATACTGTATATAATATATAATATATTAATATATAATATGTATATAATAACAAAGGAGTTTTTCTTCTCATGTTTGCTAAAGCGGTTGCTCATAGGGGGTCATATGATCGTTGGGGTTTTCTCTGATGTTGTTGAGTCTTTACCTTAGAATTAACTTTACTTGTTGTGATTTGACACTACATAAATAAAAATAAAAATGAAATTGAGAGCTTGGACCTAGTTTACCTGTTGGGCATCAGAGCCTCCAATCCATGTTCGTCCATCTGCACCACTTGCATCATGTATCACCTTCTGAATCAACTTATATTCCTCGAGGCTGTGTACAGATGCAAGGTTTGCATTCATGTATTGACAGTTTCTCTGCAGTGGAGAGAAAAAAAGACAAGCTGACAAAGAAACAATACAACTTTAAAGCTCGCACCACGGCAAACATGCAGATCATTGACAGTTATTTGTATTATTATTATTGTTGTTGTTGTTGTTAGTATTATTATTATTATGATAAACATAATTTAAAATCTAATAACATTATTCAAATGGCTATTATAAACCAGCACATAATTTTTGAAAAATTAGTTTTTTGTTTGTGATGTTTGTTTATGATTGCGGTTCAACTTAAAAAAAAAAAAAAAAAAAAAAAAAAAACTTTCATTACTTGGAGAAAAACAATGTTTTGTAATCATTAAAAAATGCATAATACTTTTTCCATTTTCATGTGCCAAGCTGACAAAGAAACAATACAACTTTAAAGCTCGCACCACGGCAAACATGCAGATCATTGACAGTTATTTGTATTATTATTATTATTATTGTTGTTGTTGTTGTTGTTGTTGTTAGTATTATTATTATTATGATAAACATAATTTAAAATGTATTAACATTATTCAAATGGCTATTATAAACCAGCACATAATTTTTGAAAAATTAGTTTTTTGTTTGTGATGTTTGTTTATGATTGCGGTTTAACTTTCATTACTTGGACAAAAACAATGTTTTGTAATCATTAAGAAATGCATAATACTTTTTCCATTTTCATGTGCCAAAATCACCAAAAAAAAGTGTTACTGTTTCAAAGATAAAAAAATAAAAAGATAAATAATAAAATATTTAAACAATAAAATACACAAACAAATTCACATAAATCCTGACTAATGACTAATGATGAATAAATACTATTGTCGTTTCCCTTCAGCCCAACTGGCCACAGCAAATGACTGCCCCTCCTTTAACATATTTGTGGCAGCAATTTTGTCCTGTTAAAGGGGAGTTTTTCCTTCCCACTGTCGCCAAGTGCTTTCTCGCAGGGGCTCATCTGACTGTTGGAGGTTTCTCTGCATGTATTACTGTAGAGTCATTACCTTACAATATAAAGCACTTTAAGGCAACTGCTGTTGTGATTTGGCCCTACATAAATAAAACTGAATATAATGTTGTTATTGCAAAATAACTGTACACTAAAGTGAGATTAATTAGCAGCTCACAGTTTATAGACAGTTAATTACTATAAGGTTCATTCACTGTGACACATGAGTTCTAATCTTTGCCATTACCTGAGCCTCAGCCCAAGTCATGGTTTTGGACACATAGATGAAGCACTGCTTATAATACTGGGTCCAACCAGAGGAACAGCACGGGGATTTCTTCACAAAACACCAATCCTCTGAAGACAAACAAAGAACACTGTGTCATGTAAAGCCAAGCAATGCCACTGTACATTGGTCATTAACTAATTATATTATTGACAATATTTTTTACGTAGATTTGGATTCCAAAATTTATTATTTTCCTTTTTAAATACATATGTTTGGTCTCATTTTAGCAGCTGTCTGTTTCAAGGCTGTTTTTTCCCCACAGGCTGTTCACATTAGGTGAAAATATTATATGCTGACACTGCTACATGTTTTTAATATGTGTGGGGTTTTTTTTGTTTTTTTCAAACATACACTTGGAATCAGAAAAAGAAAGGATACTGTTTCATGGTAAAATAAGATATATATCATTTGTTTTACTTTGAAGTTTGGGTATAGCACAGGTATTCCAGATGTGTTTTTGCATTTTTCAACAGCTCAAATGTGATTGGAATAAAAACAGAAAATGGATCAACTATAAATTTTAGAGAAAAAATGTTACATTTAGTTTCAAAAGCTTTTATAGGTGCAATATCAATTTTAAAATCAGTCAGAATTAATGCATGTAAGATTTACATGTACCAAGATACTGCAGACATACTGTAATACTCACCAGCAGCATCGGCCAGAACTGCCATTGCACAGAGAAGTGCAGACACAGTCAGAAGCTTCATGGTGATGTTTAGTATCTGCAGGCAGCAGAAAAAGAAAAGTGACTGTTAGTTTAGTGAAGAAAACACAGAAGATCATCAGGATGATTGTAACACACCTGTCGTAGGATATCGTCCCGCTTTAGTCTCAGCCTGCAGCGTCAGATTTCCAGTGTGGAGATGTGTTATAGAAACCTGAAATAAAACCGAAGCTTTTAATTTGCAAAGAGGTCAAACAACAGAGTGCCCCAGCTGTCTGTGTAGCATTTGACTAAAAACAATAACGAGCACCGAATTATTTATAAGAATAAGTTATCTATCCATGGTCACTTGCACAGTTAAGTCTACTGTGTATTTAATGATTATATAAGGACAAAACATGATACCATGGAGCCTTTTTATTCGGTCAAGTCAGCCTGACACACAGAAAAACTGAATCTTGAAAATTTCCATCACATTGTTGATCCTTTATCGATTTATTATCAAATGTTTGACCTTAAAATCCAAACATGTTCTATTAAGGTAATCACTGTGTGCCATAAAGAAAGCACTTTGCTGTTTTTGCTGGGAATATAAACCCACTGGTGTTAAGAGCAAGTCACCCGGAAGCTGCTTGGAGTCAGGCGTCTGCTGAAACAAATGGGCTTAAAGATAATAATCAATCGACCTTATTAGTATCAGCCTAAGACCCCGAACAGCACATTAGAGAAAATGTTAGAATGACAAACACAATTAACACTGGGCACAATGAGACCAAATATTTAGCTTACAATAGAGATTTTGGTTTTACTTGGGTGTCTGGGGTGGGTACCTGTCAATCTGAGGCACTGATAAAGAACCTGTATCACAGCAACAATCAAGGTATTGATATTTAGTCTTTCCATGGTGCACACAGGTAAACCAGTCTGTTTTACTGCTCTGTTGCCCTAGAGTTGGCCAGTGACAGGGACTTGGATTTTGAGCAGAGCTCAATCAGCACTCCTCCATCACCACTGAAGCAACAAAACAGAAATGACACTTTTCTCTCCTAACCTGATGTTTGTTGACACAGCCTCATCTGCTAGTTTCCAGGTGGAGGTGGAACTCACTGATAACAACACAGGTGCACCCATGGTCCTCTTTAAGTGACCTTCACCACTGAGTTTGTTGTCAGGGGCACCTGGGATGTGCGTCCCACCTTTTGGACCTCCAGCGTTTCCTCTGCAGATTCCTAACCACATCTTTTCTCACATAGAAGTCGTGTAGATGAAGCTTTCAGTGTTTCATCCTTTCTCCTGAGCATTTTCCTTAGCGTTTTTAATGTATACATACATATATATATATATATAAAAATAATATTTTTTATGTTTTCTTCCAACTGCATAAGGTGTCTCGGGCTGAATGTTTGTCCTTGTGGAAAATATTTTATCAAACATGTAAATGGCCTGTAGCGCTTTACTAGTCCCTAAGGACCCCAAAGCACTTTACACATCCAGTCATCCACCCTTTCACACACTGGTGATGGCAAGCTACATTGCAGCGACAGCCACCCTGGGGCGCACTGACAGAGGCGAGGCTGCCGGACACTGGCGCCACCGGGCCTTCTGACCACCACCAGTAGGCAACGGGTGAAGTGTCTTGCCCAAGGACCAAACAACTGAGATTGTCCGAGCCGGGGTTCGAACCGGCAACCTTCCGATTACAAGACAAACTCCCAACTCTTGAGCCACGATCACCCCGAGTAAAGACAGTAAAGAATTTAAGAAGAAGTCTATGAATAACAAGTATAGAAAACCATTTTATCAAAGTGCCATGGTCACATAATGCAGTCCGAACATGTCACTTAAACACATTGAACATATTTTTGAGGAAAAACATACAAAGCAAGTAGCCTCTGAGCTCGCCCAGGACCTGAACCTAGGACCTCTCACACCCCAAGCATGAATCCTAAACCTATATCAACAAGCTACAAACCCCCTTCCTATTCCTGTCTAAAGAAACTTGCAGCTGATCCACATCTAACATAAACTCAGCCTCAATCTCACAGCCTACATGTTGTAACAAATTCTATGAATCTGATTTAAAACTGACTCAATACCAAACACACATTCCTCCAGCTCCATCACTTGTATTTAATGCTGCACATTACATTTTAAGTAGTGCGCCCCTGTGTGAAGAAACACTGAGCTGATTTGCACCATAAAAAAGACGAGAACCTACAAAATCAAATTGACGTGGTTAATGAACGGCTCCAGATCTATCAAACTTTCAAGGAAAGATGCCTGAAACTGGAGTCTGAGGAAAAAGGCCAAGCAGGTAGTTCACTGTTTATAGTCATACTAAGGCCGTGAATAATCATCACAAGGAAGCAAACTGGAGACAGAAGTGACATAAAAAAAAGTGGTTAATGTCTGAATGAAAAAACATGGGATAACTCAAGAAACACATAGTTTAACACAGGAGTACACATATTTGAAAGGTTTTATGGAAAATTATAATTCACTGAAGGCAGAGAAAGAGACTAAACAACCAAAACAAACCTCTGGAGAGAAGTGTGAGAAGCTGACATCAAGGTTTCTAAGAAAGAAGCTTTACAGGAAAACATGATAAACTAGAATTTGAGACTAAACAACCAGACAATCTAATCGGGTCAGAAAAGCAATGCTGTGCTTTTAATGAGCAGCTTTGACAGCGTCTAATCAAACACCAGCAGCTTCATGCTGACAAACTCATACTTCAATCAACTGCGTTTTAGTCACCTTTTGTGAGAATTCAGACTTTAACATGTTGTGTTTAAAGCTGCTCTCTTTGATTAAATATCAATTAGAGCAGCCTCTGTCAGTGCGCCCCAGGGTGGCTGTGGCTACAATGTAGCTTGCCATCACCAGTGTGTGAATGTGTGTGTGAATGGGTGGATGACTGAATGTGTAAAGCACTTTGGGGTCCTTAGGGACTAGTAAAGCGCTATACAAATACAGGCCATTTACCATTTAAATAGACACAAGTAATCAGTTTAACAAAATATTAATTAAACAAACTGGCATCAGTCAATAGTTAGGCAAGCAAGCAAAATAATTTGACAAGTTGGCAAAATAATCAATCCATCAGTGGAAAAAAAATATTAACTTGTCAAATTATTAAAACATCAAATATGTATCATTTGTGTAAATGTGAAGGAGTGTCTTCCTCCCCTCATCCCCAACCAGCAGATGACTGAACCTCACTGCACATGGTTCTGCTGGAGGTCTTGTCCTTTTAAAATTGAGTTTTTCTTATCCACTGTCACCAAGTGCTTACTCATAGGAGGTTCTTTAAATGTTAGGGTTTTCTCTGTACTATTGTAGGATCGGGATTGTGAAACATATGAAATAAATGCATACAATTTGATCTTGTAATAAAAAATAAATAAATCAGAAAACAACCAGAAAAACATGCTCAAAGTGCTGAGCTTCTTTATTTGAATTATACCAGACTGAGCAACTCATCAGAATTTGACTTTCTGCAGCAGAAACTTTAAAATGTTACATCTAAAACACATCTGATACTTTCTGATATTGAAGCAGGATTTTATCAAATAATTCATCTGTCTGTTAGAGCAGATTAAATGTGAGAAAACAAAAAACTGTCTTCATTATTTCCATAAAATTACCATATCTTTAATATGACTTCACTCAGCTTTCTAAAAGTTTCACAAATTAAAACTAGAACACAGTGTGTTTATGAGCAGTTAGAGGCTGAATAAGTTTGAATCGGTGATCATTTCAAAGAATTTAAAGGATGAGCTCAATAATAATCCCTAAGAATCTTCTAATCAAAACTCAAACGAAAAAAACGTCAACGATTTTGAGCCTGTGAGGGGTTTTTAGACTCAGAACTGCATCCTCTGGTGGCTGTGGGAGGAACTGCAGCTGAGTTTAGTAGAGCTTCATGGAGGCCTCAAAGAGCCGACTCAGATCCAACACCGTATGCGCTCTGGGAGACAGCTTGGTCACTCGCTCCTGGAAACAAACCAGAAGACATAAAACATAAATCAACACATGTATCCAAACAAATATCTCCTTAAAGCCATGTTACAAATAGCACCTCCTTGTGAAGGACACGGGGCCAGGTCTAAACCTGCTCCACCCTGGCCCTGTGTCCTTCACTATCTCACATTACATCACATTTGCAGATATGAAATCAGCTAATTCAAAGAATCAAAGAAGTCTATGAATAACAAGGTCACATAATGCAGTCCGAACATGTCACTCAAAAAATAGCTTGCACAATCGAGCATTAAAAGATTACATGGGGACAAAACACAATACTACGGGGCCTTCCACTCTGTCTGGACAGTTTAATACACTTCTAACATTCAAACCAGAAAACAAATTGCACATGTTTTTGAGGAAAAACATACAAAGCAAGTAGCCTCTGAGTTCGACCAGGATGTGAACCCAGGACCTCTCACACCCTAAGCACTAAGGTCTTGAATAATCGTCACAAGGAAGCAAACTGGGGATAGAAGTGACATCAAAAGAAAGAGGTTGATGTCTTAATGTAAACATATAGGATGACTGAAGAAATTCACAGTTTAACCCAGGAGTTCACATATGAAGGGGGACTCTGACCCACATGAGGGATAGTTCCTTTCACTAGTGCCGGGATGTCGTCTTTGGTGTATCCCACAGCTCCCAGTCCATCTTCCACATGCAGGTCTTACAGAGTCTGACGCAGCCTGTCGGCCACAACGGCACCTGCATCGTCCCTCTTCACCTGCCGGATATCTGCACCTGAACATAGCGCAGAGAAAGTCTGTTACTGCACAATTTTTAAAGAGTGATGGCAGTTTTGGTGAATTTGGATATTTTCTATTGATAGCTGAAGAAATAAAATGCTACTACTGCAAAAAAAAAAAATAAAGAAAATATTTTTTTTTTCTATTTTAGACTTCTTTAAAAAGGTACAAAGAGCCCTTAAAAACCTTATTTTTGAATACCTTCAATATTCTTAAATAACTGAAAAGTCTCTAATGGAGGCATTTAAGGTCCCGCTGACTGTCTTGGACGTTTGATGTTTCACTGTTTGTGTGCCCTGTTGTTGTTGGATGTTCCTCTCCAGTGTATTTCTTTCTTTTTTTCTAACTGAGTGATTTTATTTGGCTCATTGAAGTCTGGAAACCTTTTGGTTTGGCTGGATAAATAAAGTAGACATTCCACACAGTCTCTATTATACTAAATCTAATATGGCCTAGTGTGAGGCGTTCAGGTACCGAGGACCTCTGCGGCCTCAAGGTGGCGCTCCGGACACATCGGGGCTGTGAAGTTGAAGACGGCCGGAGACGTAAGGACAACGGAGAGCCCGTGAGACTGAAAACACAAAGTTCAGCAGAACATTTTATTTAAAAGCTGCACAGGTCGAGTATGAAACAAAGTCAAGTTCTGTGTGGAGTTCCTCAGGGAACCTACATCCATCTCAGTCAGAGGTGTAGTGTTTTGTTTAAGCACCAGAGCATGAGTCATCCTTTGTTTCTAATCTTGTTTGACCATCATTCAGCTCTAATTAAGCAAAGTGATCAAATGTCAGAATGAATTTAAGAATATGAAGTCATCTGTCTGACCATCCTCATCAGTTCTTCCATGCTGCTCACAGCTCTCTCCCTCTCTGGTGTCTTTTCTCTCAGTCTTTCCAACGTTGCCATCTCTCTACTTCACTTATTTCTGCTGAATTTTTAATTCTGCATTATTCTCATCACAACATGTGAGTAATTAATAAAATATCACTAAAAACCTCATAATAATGCCAGAGTACCTCAAGTTTTTTTGTTGGTCAGTTTGTACATAAATAATTTACCTGAAATTTGTACCTGTAGTGTAACTTACAAATGTTTGATTCTCCTACAGTGTCTTGTTTCTATTAGACTCATACACTTCAGATAGAAATGTGTATCAACCTCATCTGTTAATGTGACTGTGTTAAGATAAGAAGGAACTTTATTGTTCCACGTGGCCAAACAGTACTAAATATAGCAGCACTTCCATGTGAAAACCAGCTCCAAAACTCGAGAAGAGTAAATTACTTATCTAATTAGTAAAAATTTGTTTCCCTTAATACAGCTCCAGAAAACATTCAAGTACATGATGATGTGACTCCAAAGTACAATAGATGTTGGGACAAAGGAGATCTTATAGCGATTTGTTTTACAAATACTTGCTGTTTACTGGGGCCGAGGGTAATAAGTCATACACTGAAAATGGATCATTAACAATTTTATGAGCCTGAGGAAAAATCTGATTTCTTGCATCTTGATTGGAGAGATTGGTGCTGTTTCATTTCTATGTACGCATATTTTCATTGCCGTTTTTACAGTTTAATCTTCATTCTTGACTTTACTGTAAGTAAACCAAATCAAGCTGCTGCACCATGTCTAATCAAACTTAAAGCACTGCATTATAAAAAAAATACCCATAACCTTATTGCTACGAACGATGTGTGTTAGACTTGCACCTGCAGAAAAATAAAGGCACGCAATTGTCCACATGTCACAGTAACAGCACCTTCATGTACTCAGGCCTAGAATCAGCGATAAGTTGTGTTCATGGTACAGGCCAGCTGCTTCACACAGAGTTCTGTTTGTAATAATGCTTTGGATAAATCCTAAATAAATAACCATGGAAATGTTTTTTTTCCCTCTTGGAAAATGAAAATCATCACTCCAGCTGCACTACACCAGTGATCTCAGCTAGAGATGGCACGATACCACTTTTTATGTCCGATACCGATACCGATATCATAAAATTTGGATATTCTGCCGATACCGATATGAATCCGATATAGTGTGTTTTTAATCAATAAAACGTTTTTTTTTAATATCTTGCTGCATTTTGTATAAGTTTATACTCAAGTTTAAATAAATAACAACACTAAAGCTATTCTGTTATACCTGTATGTAAAAAAAAAAAAAAAAATACAACAAAATATTTCATAGTTCAGCAATACTGATCAATCTAATAAACTTAAACCTGCACCATCCTCCCTATTCTGGTATTTTAAAGAGTACTTAGCAGAATATCAAGCAACCTAAACTAATAGGGTTGCAAACATCCCAGCAAAAAAAAAAAATAGGGAACCACCCTCCAGCTCATGATGCTTAATCGATGTAATCAAATTTAATTTGATGCAGGGGGAAAATGCACAGAAAGAAATTATTTTTCAAGAATAATTAAATAGATTCAACATCTTTCTTCAACAGAACTGCAGACTGCACAGATGGTATCTTCCCAAAGGAAAAAGTAGTATAGCTTACTAGGGTATATTAGACTTAACAGTTATTATATACAGTAATGGACTTCTATATATTTTACATCAGATTAAAACTTTGGGTGTAAGATTCAGATAATTATTTATTAAAAGCTCGACATTTTAAATGAGAATAAGAAAGAAAGTATGTCTTTGTGCCCCCTTTTCCCTGTTCATGCCCTATCGGCCCCCCCTGGCTAAACTTTGCTAGATCCGCCCCTGCACAGTTACAGCCGTCAGTTACGTAGAAAAAGATCCTGGTGTAGAAAGTAATATTAAATAAATTCTAACAACAGCTTATCAAGCTTAAACGTGCTGCTGTTGTTCAGCCGCTGGTTTCCTCTTTCTGGTGCAAAGTGGGCCAAAAACTAAGAAGAGAGACGGACTCGCGACAGAAAAGCCGATCAGCTGATCATTAAGCAGTTTCACGATCGAAGTAGCAGCAGGAGAAAGAGAGAGAGAGGCAGTCGCTCCATATATCTGTTGTTAAGCTTAACGTGGGAATGCTTTACAAACATTCAGAGATGAACTTACACACTTGCTTTACTTCTCTCTGGGAAAACTTCCTCGGAGATGAAATGCTGGTTTGCTAGCAAGGCTACAAATACACACAGCGGCTCTATCAGTGACGCATACTGCTGCGACGTGCTAAGGTTATGAGCCGAGTTACGCCGTGTAGCAAGTTTTGTGAGGTGCTTTTCTGATATTTAATGGATCGGATATACATTTTTTATTTCTCGCCGATATCCGATCCAGTAATTTGGGTCAGTATCGGACCGATACCAATACGTAATATCGGATCGGTCCATCTCTAATCTCAGCCAAGAACATCTGTTTGCAGTGCCAGCTGTCAGTAGCGGTTTTTGATACGGGCGACATGGGCGGTTGCCCGGGGCGGCATCGTGGTGGGGGGCGGCATCACGGGCATCGGCAAAAAAAAAAAAAAAAAAAAAGTAAAAAAAAAAAATTGTTCGTACTCATGCTGCCCCGACATCAGCCAGCGCATATTGGGAATGGCATAGGTACCGATCGGCTTTCTACTGCGGCTAGCTTGACTGTGACTTCGTAAGTGAGGGCTCACTTGACCGCGGTCCCATTAGCTGGGAGTTTGGGCGCCCTCCGTTTGCAAGGTGCGACTGTTGCTTGTGTCACAGGGAGGAGGGGACGGGGCGGCGGGGGATTCTCTGGCTGGCTGGAGCTCGCAAAATAAAATAAAAGCAAAACAACAACACGAAGACACCAGACATTATGATACAGACTTGTAATTTGCTGTTGTTGATGTTTTTTTGAAATTCTGTACGCTGGGGCGCAAATAGAGCACATTTCATTCATAATGTTGTAAATCCAAGCCCATTGTGTATTCCTGATTTGAATCCTGGGTTGTGCAAAATTCCAGAAATACACCTTAGACAAAGCAAATCTGTGAACTAAGATGTAGGTCTATTAAGTTGTGGTGATCGTCGAGTTGGGGGACTTATGTTCATACTGAAGTGCAAAATTAAAACCAATGGAAGATGGACAAGAAAAGTTCAAAGTCATCAGGTGCTCAGTTTAGAAAAAATAGAAAAGAAGAGGAAGAGAAACGAGCAACAGATACAGGTAAGCAGATGTGTCATTGGATAATGGCAGGTCATCCTGAAACAATCAGAATCGGGAAATAATGTGGGTTACAGTTGCTCCAAGAAGAAATGGTAAAAATAGTAACAGTAACAGACTAAACTCCAAACAATATGTTACAGATTTTAATATTAATTAGTCATTGTCAATTGTTGATTTGTCCTGTTCTCATTGTATGACGTATTATGATGGCTGTTTGATAGCTGTTTGCATACTATGCATACTCTCTCTAACTTCATGTGTATGTGTGTGTGTGTGTGTGTGTGTTTCTCTGGTGAAATTCAGTATGGTTCCGACAACAGTTTTATATTAATGTACAATCCTTAATATGCTTTATGTGTGTGTGAGTGTGTGTGTGTGGCGCCCAGGGCGCCAAACAAGCTAGGACCGTCACTGCCAGCTGTGATGTCCAGTAATGATCACTCACCACTAGGGGGTGCTCCACGTTGTAACCCTTGGCTGAGTGAGTCTTGACGTTTCCTGCGATGGGGTAGGACATCCCGTGACTAGAAAGGAGGGAACCGCAAACAGGTTTATTTAGAAACGCTCACGCAAAGGTCTGGATCAGTTTAGCTCAAATAGGAAATTATGCACGTTGGCTATGAGAGCTCAAATAAACTGCAAAATAAGAAAAGTCCAGCAAATAGAAAAACACTACAAAAGCACACAAAACACATTGCGGGAGGGGGCAGTAAAGTTGTATGTCTCAATCACATGAATCATACAATACTGCAGATACATGTTTGCTATTAGCTGTATACCATTAGCTTGTTACTTTCATCACATGATTGACTCCACAAAAACACTTCTGGTTTGTTATCTGTTTTTTTTTTTGTTTGTTCTTCTGCATCGTCTGCTGGTGTTTCTACATTTTCAGTGCATTTCATCCACTCATCACTGTAAATAAGGCCTTAAACTGTCCCTAAAGTTTCAATGTGATGTCACCAAAGTGTTAAAGAACACCTACAATCACAGGTGACATTTTAAAACCACAATCAGCTGTCTGTACTGCAACGCTGCAGAAAGAGATCCATGAACTAATGAGCTAAAAACCCTCTTCAAAGCCTGATTTCCTTTCTCACTGATGAAGTTCAAGGAAACGTTTGCAGTTTAATAGAAACAAATTAAATAATTAAACAAATTTCAAAAGAAGATCAGCTGATGAGCACAAACAGCCTGCATGCAGGATTACAGGAAATCTCAGTCTTAGTCTTACCACAGATGAACCCCGGCATTCCCAAAGCCAATCCCGGCAAACACGCTGGCCAGGTGCATGCTGGAACGAGCCTCCAGGTCCTCAGGGTCTCGCACAGCTCTGTAATCAATCAATCAAGACTTATTTCAATTACAAATGAATTCAGTTGGATATACTTTAGTTGTAGTTGGGGTCGTACCGTTTCATGTACTTGGCAACCACGTGGAGAGCATGGCGGGACCAGACATCGCTGATGGGGTTGCTGCCCTGGTAGGCTGGGCGGTTGATGGGGTTTGTAGGGCAGGGGCTCCTCTGGTCGTAGGGCAGGGCGGTGTATGACTCCAGGGCATGACTGAAAGGCAGAGATCAATCAGTGTGATGGAAGTGTCTCACATCAGGTTGGCAGTATCTCTACCTCTACGAAAACATGAAGGGAACACGCCACCATCACAGCAAATAATAATTATATTAATACTAATAATATAATGATAACAAAAATAATGATGATGAATCAAAAAAGACAGAAAATGCAGAAAATGAATAAATGTCCTTCATAAGTACAGACAGACCAGAGGACGTCGAAGCCACTGTTGGCGGCGACTCTCTCAGGCATGCTCAGTGTGTGCGTCGGGTCCACGATGCCCAGTGTGGGTCTGATGGCTCTGCTGGCAATTCCTGAGCATAAACAGCCAATCACAGCTCAGGGTCCATCATAAGAACTTGGATAATGAATAACAGCTCCCGCAGCTTGGTTTCTATTGGCTGATTTATGATTTCTATTAAATCTTCACTGACTGTCTTTCTAAAACATCTCAAAGGGGAAAATCAACTTCTAATATGCTTTTATATCCCTATTTTTATACCTGTTTTGGCTTTTAAGGGCTCGTAGTCGAAAATGGCGACACCTGTGGTCTCACTGCCGGTGCCTGCAGTTGTGGGAACTGGACACAAAAACCCAAAGTTAGCCACAAAGATGGAGGAAGAAGGAAAAAAAGTGGGACGCGTTATACCTGCAATCAGCGGTTTCACAGCTCCACTCACTGGCTTCCCTTTGCCAATCGGAGCATTGACAAAGTCCAGGAAGTCGGCATCGGGGTGACACGCGTACAGATTGGCCGCTTTACACGTGTCGATCACTGAGCCACCGCCCACCGCCACAAACACATCAAAGGTGTGGTTTTTAGCAAAGGAGATGGCATCTTTAAAGCTGAAATTCAGCAGAGATCAAGCTGAGGTCATTTCATCTGATAAATTAACTTATTCATTTACTTACTGATTGTCTGCCATTAACACACTGCTTAAGTATTTCAGCACTCTGATGTGCACACGGTTCATTCTGTGCGGAGGAAGAGTCATGTGACCCTGTGAAACGCCCCTATGTAGGTATGTGAGCAGACTCAGAGCCAGGAAAAAGCCTGGCTCTGATGAACTTTCTTCTCTCCTCTCTGATGAGACATTTTGGACACAAAGACATGTTTTTTTCTCTTCATCTGACAGGCAATCATTAATCAGACCGTTACTTGTGACAGCGACCTCATTGAATGCACCTGGAGTCCGTTGGCTCGACGCGGACATTGTCATAGACTTTGTACTTGACTCCGTTTTTCACTAGAGACTCCAGAACAGCCTTCATTGGAGGAAGTTGGGACAAGTTCCTGTCTGTCATCACGCAGACGTTTTTTGCGCCGAGGTTCTGCAGGTCCTGCACGCAGAGAACAGCGAACAGCCACAATGATAGGAAGGACAACACAGAGAGCCACATTGGTCACTCCTTCTCAATGCATCACATTAAAAGAAGAAAGAAAAATTCCTATCTGATCATCAGATGACAGCAATGAGGAGGATGAAGATGGTTACCATGCCGATCTCTTTGCTGACTCCTTCTCCATAGCGGATGTTGGAACTCGCCATCTGAAGGAAATAAAAAGAAAAGTGAGTGCAGTACCTACCTGAGTAGGTGCTAATGGAAAAAGGGATATAAGTGTGTAGTTTATCAGTCTGTTTTTCATTGGGGTAAAGACTGTCCACACAAAGACGAGCAAGTCAAGACTGATGGTGGTACACATAAAGTTGAGGATTGTTACCTCACTCACAGAAATCCTTATGACCCAGTGACCTTACGCATTTATCCAAGATAGATGCACCTCTAGTATCAATCTGAAAATCCTATATCGCCTCATTCTTGAGTTACTGTGTTCACAAACTTGTGGGTCTATGCCATGACCTGTCCAACAGGGTGCCAATAATACCCCATCAGCCTTTTACGGCTAAGGGGTAAAAATGCCACTGTGCAGACTTTGCATGAAACAAAGATGAGATGAGCAGCATCAAAGAACTTATACAAACTCAAAACTTGGAATTTTTGACAACCTCAACAGTCTGTAGGTGGAGGTTACAGGTGTCAGTTCCCGTTAATGCACCACAGGAAATACAGATATGGTGGTTTGGGAGTTAGTTCTAGATCAGCAGATCCATATATAACATGCGAGCCGCAAAGTTTGTACTAAAATAAGCTGTGTAAACATGTTGGGACTATTTCTGCTGGAAAGTTGGACATGTCAACATTGAAGTCTATGGGGACTAAGTTACTCCTTGAACCCTCTGCTGGATGTTAGAAGAACTGCAGCTTTTATGCTGCTTTGATTTTTAGTCTCTCCTGTATTTGTACAGGTCAAAGCGTCAAATAAAATTCAGTGCATTTTCAGAGCAATCCCACAGACTAAAGGAACTACTTTGTGGGTGTTAGAAAAGTGAGGAGCTCAGTTTGGAGAGCTGACAGTTTTAGCTACTTCTGCAGATGAATCCAGGAAAACATTCAAAACTTTAAGTTCTCATTCTGTGGTTGGTTGAATCCATCAGTTGATTAAAAAAAATGAAAGAAGCTTCATTTGAATGTGTGAATGTGAGCTGAACTCTGAGCTGACACACATTAATGATTTACATCTCCTAACAGCCTTCAAGCTGAACTTCTTAAATTAGACACCTATTAAAAAGAGTCTGGTGTGACGTTACCTCAAAGGCATAGTCAGTTTTCCGGACGGTGCAGGGTGCCGCTCTGACACCTGCAGAGATAGAAATCAAGCCATCAGTTACGTATCCACATTGATCAGGATGCACTTGTCTGCCTTTTCAGAGACTCTGATGAATACATGAATGATTTGTAGATGAGTGCAGGTTACCCTGGTGGAAGGTGTTGGAGTGAGCAGGACATCTGCACCTGTTCACACAGAGCAGAAGTCATGTCACAAATCTGCACATTTAGAGAAGGTTCAGCAGTTGACTTGTTGCAGTAGCTCCTGAACATCTCATGCACAGGAAGCATTTCCTTGTCATTCTTCCTCCAACCTGACAAAGATCAGTTCAGTATTTTAACCCAAACTGCCGATGTCCACTCATAAAAACATCCAAAAAGGAAACCATTAGGTTTTTATGTTAGTGTCACGATGTTTCCACGTCCTATGACTCCACTACAATGTGATTGGTCATTTGCAATGTTGAACCTGGACAAAGATTAGTTTTGTTGATTCAGGAACAACACCAACACAACGATATCAGAGCGAGCATTAGACGTCAAGCTGTTAGAAACTGTGCAAAATGTGAGGATGCACTGACAATTTACATGAGAGAATGTGAAAGGGGCTCTAAAAGCATTAGATATTCCAGGTGCAGCTTTACACCTGTACCTGGTCACATATGCTCCCAGAAATCACTCAAATTTCACTTTTTTTTTTTTTATCGGAAATGTATGGAGTCACATTTGACCACAGGTGACTAGGAGTTTTAATTTAAAAAAATCTTTTAGTGAAACATGTTTTTCCACAGGTGAGCCGGATTTTAAAGAACTCTCCTCTGATCCAGAACGTGTGGCCTCCTGAGCTCTTCCCTCAATAAAACTGAACTTTAACCGGAAAACTCAAAAACTCTGTTATCTTTGAGCGGACTCTGGCACACTCAGTCTCCGCCCCTCGAAGGAAACCAGTAACAGTTCTTTTCAGTCTGGATGAATCTATTTCCGGTTCGAATTTAACTTACGCCGCGCGCTCGAGTTGCCTAAGCAGGTGAACGACCCGGTCCCGACCCGCCATGTCCAAGATGTGAATGACCCTCTGCAACGAGCAGCCGACCCCGGTCAACAGGTTGCTTCCGCCTCTGATTTTCACAATAAAGGCCGCTCAGACACATTAGAAGCACGAGGACAGACGTAGAAAACACCCGTTGGGCTGTCATTAATATTATTATTATTAGTATTAGTATTATTATGACAAAATAATGAAATCAAGGCAATAATTCCTCACATGGTACAAAAAACTTTAACACAAAAATACTGATATGAATATAAATATAAATTACAATGTTTAGATATAATTTACTGTGTATGAGAAAGTAAAATGTTTAATACGTGTATATGCTTCACACATTACATTACATTCACAAATTTACAAATACCCAGTAAGAAATAGATATAAGAAGAAAAATCATGTGCATGGACTGAACATGAGGTATCTGCAGGCCATGTGTATACATATTTTATGTATATCCTGAGGCTTTTAGTTGTTTGCAGTTGAGGAGTACAAAGTGAACTTTATTTACATATTATAAACTGTAGTAGTTACGTGGGCAAGGGATAGGATGTGGGATTGGGCAGAAGACTGTTGCACATGAGGGTGGTACATAGGTGCTGCGGTGTCAGGTTCAGGGGTGCTACAGTCCTAGGGAACAAGTTGTGTTTCAGTCCGTTTGTGTGTATTTTGGCTAGTTTTTAAAAATGGAAGCAGCGTGAACAAATGGTGTCCTGGGTGTGTACCATCTTCATGGATTCGCCCAGCCCTCTTCACACAAGTGGTGTAAAGATGACCCAGAGATGCCAGCTGTTAGCTGACTATGTTTTGTCCTGTTTCCACAACACGCTGGAGGGCCTTTTTGTCACTTTTGGTGCGACTACCATACCGGACAGTCATGGAAGTTGTTAGGATGCTCTGTAAAGTTGACCTCCAGGAACCTGAAGCTGAAGTGAATGTACGAATATTGGTTTTAATTCTCATCAGCATGCAGCAGCACAGAGGACTTATTTTTAGATACATGTATTAAATCACATTCAGGATATTTTCCCCTTTTCTCTTTTTTAACAATAAATCAAAGAAACACAAAGAGTGATGCGTTGTAGTGATGATGTATCAGAACAGGGACTCAAACTAGCAGCCTTCAGCCTCTTCTGTATTTAGGCTTGCTCATTCACACCTATTGTTTCTAGCTGCCCACCATAACATCTCTGTTTACAGTCAGTACTGCATTTTACTCCATTAGCTGCAATTGAGTTGAAGTAACACTTAAACAAGTTTCTCTTCTGATGGACTTTGCTTTGTATCACAAAGTGGCTTGTTATAGTGTCACTACTAGTGAAGTTTTCTACTCAGCTTCACTAGGATGCTCATTCATTAGTGTCCATGGTTGTTGCTGTGGGTGTGAGAGGTCCTGGGTTCAAATACCGGACTCAATCCTGTTACCTATGAATCAGCGCTGGATGAAATGGGACGTTACTTGTCATATTCTCCAGAATCAAAGACACTGCTCTATCCTTCATCTGTCTGGCTTTTAAAAGGTAGAAACTTATGTGGATCAAGTGCTGTTCATCGTCTTTCGCTGTAGGGGTCGCCACAGCTCATCATATGCTTCCTTTCACACTATCATTGGCGTCACACCTCTGCGTTGGGGTATGAGTCTCGCTACGGCTGGGTCTCAGGTTCAAATCCCGTACGAGCCCTCGCAATTTTGCGTCAGGGTTTCTTCATGTAGTCTGTTCATGTTATCAAGTTATGTCATGTTATTATGTTGTGTTTAGCACAAATGTGTATGTCCCGTATGTGCACGTCTGTGTGCCCCCAGTACAGGTGCAAATGTGCGGGCGAAATTCCAGTTTTATTTTGCATAAACGAAATGTGCAAAACACAATTTTAAAAATCTGAGCAAACAGAGGTCTCCTGTTTTCCAACGTTTTCCTGGAGAACAGGCAATGTGAGGTTCACACACAAGGGTACAGATGAAATTATGTCGCTGTTAATTAAAAAACAGACAGAGTTTGTCGTGCGGAATATTTGTGACAGCATGGTCTCTGTGGCGCAATCGGTTAGCGCGTTCGGCTGTTAACCGAAAGGTTGGTGGTTCGAGCCCACCCAGGGACGGAAGTTTTTGCTATAAATGTTAGATAGGCATTAAAAGCAAGCCAAACAGCTTTGCGATAACACAGATACGTCCTGTTTGGTTGGAAATTAATTGCTGGCACAAAAGTTGTCTAATATTGTGTTTTCTCTGAGTTCATCTGATTAACTAAGTAAAACTCTTAGATCATCTAATTTAGCTTTCTGTGAGAATAGCATAAGTAACAGATCACTACTAATCACTAATTCAAAGCCACTTCTTGACATAACAGGTTTATCCAGGATTTGATTCTTGCAAAGTGAGAATGATACTCCTATAGTCACAAAGGCCTACCGTTACTTTCAGCTGTCTAAAGAAATGTTCTTAAACAGAAGGAAAGTCAAGCATACACAGCGGCTCAGCTGCTCCATTTTCCAATCAAAATGTAAATACATCTTTTTATGTTATACAAATAAACAAATAACAATGTGGGAGAAAATCTAATTATGTCAGCCTCTCCGGAGAGAGGAGCATTTATAGGACCAATATCTTCTAATTAAAGTGATTGAAGATGTTGGGTGATGCACACAGTGTCGTTAACAGATTAGAAACATTCACAGCAGTACACACACGCATACACACACAAATTATTTTTATCCCTGCTCCCTCAAGTCAGCATGCTTCCCGTAAGCTCTCTACATGCTCACTCTAAATGTGTAGATGACTGCAGCGCAGTGGGTAAAACTATAAATAGAAGATAAACAAAATCCCCCCATGTCTGTTTGCAGCTTGACCCCATTACTGAACATATGCAGGGTTTTCTCATATAGTTTTATTATTTACTGCATTATATATAAGCTTCTGCTGAAGGTTTAGCTGGTAGAAGAGAAGCAAATTCCAAAAAGTCCCAAGTTCAAATTCCTTTGCTGCCTTCTCTCATTTGTGAGTTGGTAAAACTTTAGTCATGCGAGGCAGAGACTGGAATGAAGCCAGTCACATGAAGAGTCTTAACGTCTAGATTGCATTGTGATTCTGTTCACTGAGTCGAACAATATTTAGTGTTTGACTCAATGATAATTTATGCATGGTGTAAAGTATCACACTCATTCTTAGTCTGACTTTATTTGGAATTTAAAAGTGCATTTATCTAATCCCAATATCTTCATCACTCATTCCAAACACTTTGGTGTCCCCTTAGAAGAAGGTCTGGTCATGTTTTCTTACACTGCTACCCCCAAGACCCAGACAAGCGGAAACTAGGAAATTGATTGACTGATTTTTCTTAATTGCATTTCTGCATTAAAACGTAAGTGGAAACATAATTTTGCATGGTTATTTTCTGAAATAGTCAGAAAAATTCTCTCTCTCTCTCCCTCTCTCTCTCTCTCTCTCTCTCTCTCTATATATATATATATACACATATATACATATATACATATACACACACATTTGAAATTCCTGATGATATGAACCAAAGCGTTCTAATTTGGACTTATTACTCAATAAGGTCAGATGGTTTTTCGAGTTGGTTTTGAAGTTGGTTCAATGGAGTAATTTGGCACACCTCAGCCTTATTCTCAGTCTCTCTTCCTTAAAAATGGCATGCCAATCTTTGGCTAACTGCATTTTAGGAATCACCTTGTTGGCACAGCGCTGTTGTTTTATGCTTGTCAAACTGTGCTATTTTTGACATTTACCTTAGGTAATTCATGGGAAATCCACAGATTGTGACAGTGAACCCAGCAACTACACCACCTTCAAAGATCGTCTTTGATTGTACTACACTTTGCTTTGTTGCATCTGCATCGACTGGCACATTTTCTAGCCGCCCATGTGTTGGTTTAAGTTGGCAGTGTTTGAATGCTGATTTTGTTGAGGTAAAAAAAACTAAAGGCCATTGTGTTTGTGTGTGTGTGCATAAGTGTGTGTGTTTGTGTGCCTTACTGGCCCTTTAAGCCAGCTGTGATTGAAAGGACAGTGTGTGTGTGTTACTGTCTAGCTATCTTTGTGAAGATCGAAATCTGCATTGTACTATACTTGTGAGAACCAACAGTCACTTGTGAGGACACACTCACCGGTCCTCACAAGTTTGAAGGCCTTTTTGAGGCTCAAAATGTGGTTTTAGTGTCAGGGTTACAATTAGGTTATGGTTAGGTTTAGGGTAAGGGGCTAGGGAAAGCATTATGTCAATGAAGGTCCTCACTAAGATAGCTGAACAGGCTTGTGTGTGTGTGTGTGTGTGTGTGTGTGTGTGTGTGTATGAGTCAGCTATAGTGCACTATGGTCTGTGCTACGTTTGTCTCGCGTTTGTGGGGAGTGAGGGAGACAGCTGAGAGCTGCAGATAGACCACTCGCTCTCTCAGTTCTGACTTGTGTCTCTTATCCTCATTTCACCCTCTCTCTTTCACTGCCATGGATCTCTTTTTATTTTAAGGATACGTTTTCTATATTGTCACCCTCATATGGATCACAGTGTGCTTCTTGCTCGGATTTGATAGCTGTGTGTGTGTGTGTGTGTGTGTGTGTGTGAGCCATGCTACGCGTGTTCATTCTGTGTGCAGAGCGGTTGCAAACGCCGGACGATGACATCAGTGATGCCTACTGCAGCGTCACCTATGAAGGTATGGACGGCTTGTTCAGGAGGCCTGAAGGGAAAAAAAACAGTTGAGAAGTTATTATTTGAAAGTGACCTCTGATTATCTTTCATGGGGTGGGGCAGAGAAAGAAGAGCTTACAGGAAAAAGAGACAGACCTAGAGGAAGAGGGAGAGAGGGGAGATGAGGATGTGAGCAACACGAAGAGTTAAAGCAGTCCAGAAAGTATGCCGACTGTGTTTCCAGTAAAGCACTTCTGTGTTTATAGATACCTGCAGTCTTTCAGCAGAGTTTATCTTATGAGGCGCTTCCTCGCTCGGCTTCAATTACAGCTTCAGTTTACACTTCAATTTAAAGTAACATCCAGGTTCTTATATTTAGGTGACCTGATAAAAAAAATTAATCTTGTTAAATGAACTGAGATTTCACACAGTCATGGTCTACATAAAACAAAGAAGTTATTCTTGTACATGACAAATGTCTGACTGTCTCTTTTGTGCTCACATGAAATTGCCATTTGTGGTTATGAGTGATCTGTCGTGATAGCCGTTGGGCTGATAATCTTGAAATTTAATCCACTCATTTACTTCCCCCCTTAGGATGAATTATAATAGATCACTGCAACATTTCAACTGTCCAATAAATTGGTTTAATTTATTGAGCAAATTCTAGCTTACCTTCTAACAAGTTTAAAAACTTTGGTAAACATTAAAGGCCTGTATGCTAATGTTGTTACTGTTAGCTGTTATCTTTAAGTAGAGGAACTGAACCCTGAGCCTGAAACCTGAACTGAAATCTGAAACTTCAATTGTAAGTTAAAGTAGAGTGCATTTTACTTCCACAGGCCTCAGGTTTATAACCACATACCAGCAACATTTCGTCCGGTATCGTCTGTAAACATTATTTAGTTGTGATTAGCAGATGCTAAGTAGCATGCTAAGGTTTGGAATTGCTAACCATTATCATAATTATTATTCTGTCCTATTATTCTGAAACATTTGTATTATTTGAGAATTAATTAATGTAGATTCAAGATATGTAGAGTTTTCCATGGATCTCTTTTGGATCACACTTTTCTATGTGCCTACAGGTCATTTCAAAGAGCTTGATGTTTAGCTGCAGAGCATTCAGATGTAACCTGACTTCAAATCTGTACATTTTTGTACTTTGTGCCAAAATGGTGTGGAGTACAGAAGTTTCGATCTAATTTCAGGACACTGGAGGCACACTTAAAAATAATAAAACCAGTTCATGAAGGATTCATTTAAAGCCCCAAAAAAGAAAATGCAAAACTCAAATCCAGAAATAACCAGTGTTGGGTAAGTTACTTTAAAATAGTAACTTAGTTACATTACTAGTTACTTCTATCAAAAGTAACTCAGTTACTTCAAGTTACTCGTTACTTTCAAAGTAACTAGTTACTAGGGAAAGTAACTTTGGTTTTACTCAGAATTCTCTTGTTAATGTGTTGCTTCCATAACTTTGCCAGTCTTCTAGCTTGCTTACTTGCCACAAGTGCACTGTGCCACCTACCAACAGAAAGGAAAAGATAATACATATTTCCACGAGAGAAATCCCACGCCTGGACCGTCATTGACTGCTGCCATGATTCTAGCCTACGTCACAGTGTCATGTGCGCCTTTTACATCCAACACAAAAAACTGCAGTCGTGGTGCTTTGATTGTACTCAGAACTCGGAAATTCTGCCTTCTGAATAGGAAGATGTAGGTAACACCAGACTGCAGATGAGCTGCATACAGGGCTGGACGGGGACAAAAAATCGGCCTGGGCATTTTGACATTTTTCCATTATAGGAAAAATCATAAAGCCTTTGAATGAAAACAAACGCTGTTGTGACAGTGATGTTCACTGTTTTGATGGTATATATGCATCAATCGTTTTTTGTAAGATTCAGATAATTATTTTTTAAAAGCTAGACATTTTAAATGAGAATAAGAAAGAAAAGTATTTCTTTGTGCCCACCTCTCCCCGTTAATGCCCCACCTGGCGCCCCTGGCAAAACTTTGCTAGCTCTGCTCCTGCACAGTTACCAGCTGTCAGCTACCTAAAAAGGATCCTGGGGTTATCTGTCTCTCAGAAACAGTTCATAACTTCCCTTCAACTCATTTATGTCACCTAAAAGGTAAACCTGTATCTCCATCACCTGTTCAGCTCTGATGATTCAGTAAGGACATCTCCTGGTTTCATGTTTCCCTCTCACCAGATAAACAAACCGACATCATGACAGCAGCTTTTTTGCAGCTGTGGCTCCAGCAAACATCAGCTGATACTAGGAATTAATATTAAATAAATCCTAACAACAGCTGATCAAGCTTAAACGTGCTGCTGTTGTTTAACGCGACATCGGCTGGTTTCCTCTTTCTGGTGCAAAGTGGGCGATAAACAAACAAGAGAGCCGATCAGCTGATCATTGATCAGTTTTCATGATTGAAGTAGAAACGGGAGAGGGAGGGGGAGAATGAAAGAAGAAGAGGCAGCTGTGCAGCAAAGACACAGAATAACTCCAGCTTTGTGCCTTTTTCAATGTAGCTGAATTACGGGACAAACTGTTCCTTTTCACCTCAATAAGAAACGCGTAATATTTTCTCTGAATACCAGACGGGACGGTTGGCAACTCTAATAACTTATGAACAAAATAAAGTTTAACATCGTTAACATCATAGCACCCACCCAGCTGTATAGAAACTCCGTCATGCTAGCTAGTACGCAGTACGGAAAAAGTCAGAATAACAAAAATAAACTCCACCTAAACTTGGTTTATATCTGACCCAGATAGACTGCAGGTCATAACTTCTTACCTGAAGTTCAGTTCACACTTGGACCGGCGGCCGCCTCGGGTCTCTTTTCCTTCTCTTCCACCTGCTGGCCTCCAACACTTGCTAATGTTATTGAATCTGTGGAAGTTCCGCGATAGCCACCACACGAAGTAACGAGTAACGACCCTATCTAAATCCCAGTAACGACTAACGCGTTCCTGATTTTGGCATAATAACTAGTTACCGTGCTCGTTACCACAATAATAACGTAGTTACTGTAACGCGTTACTTAATAACGCGTTAGTCCCAACACTGGAAATAACCAATGCACAACACACACTTTGACCAAGACTGAAGGGACAGCAGGGCTATTTATACACTGAGGGCTGTTAGGCACTAAAACGATTGTAATGACTGAAGTCCGTATTCACTCCTGTTAACAGGACTGCAACACATAAAACATAGCAATACCAAGGACCACAGCATTGTGTCATTCTGCTCAAGTGTTCAGCAAAAAAAGACTTTTGAGCTTGGATAACTTGTTACTCTGAGCAAATTTAAAGTATCTGGAACGTTTGTCTATGTTCAAATTAACAGTAAACACGTTGGTACTAATCTTGTATCCCAGCTGAGGAAAGTATTTAATTCATTTATTTGCTTTTATATAACATTTGGTTTGTTTTTTGTTTTGTCTTAAATGTGTCATGAACTCTTGACACTATGACTATGCACAAATGTTTCCCTGTGTGATATAGGCCACACACACACACACACGCACACAACTTCTGCAAGTCCTCTTTGCAATCTGTTTCAGGACAAACAAGTGTATTAGACTCGCAGTGTGTTATTGTGCATTCTTTTGTTTTAATAATTTCTGCTTGGTTTTTCTAAGCAAAGTAAACTTTTTCACTGGAAGCACAAAGATTAATGGGTACTGTAACGTTTAACAACAATTCTTAATATAGTAGTGCTGGTATAATTATTTGTGTTAAGGTTCTAATGTTGGGTTTCGACTTTGATTCTACATATTGTCATATGTGTTTTTAGTGTTTGTTTTAGTGTTTTAGAACAGTTTAAAGATTTGGCTAGCAACAGGCCACTTTGATACTTAAGTTTTAATCCTTAAGTAATGGTCACTCAAAACTATAAAGTTAGTGTAACTTGCCTCTCTTAAGTTGAAGTGAGTTATTTTTTCTTTTGAAGCAGTGAGTTTCCAGTTATCCATCCATCATCTCCTAGTTATCCATAGTTGGATCATGGTGCATGCCGGATAAACAGGGTATTCCAGACATCAACACTCTCCAGTTCCTTCTAGAGGATCCCAAGACATTCCTAGGCTTATGGGTTCTTTATTTACAATGGGATATTCCAGCTGCATGTCTGGAAATCACCCTGAACAGATGGATGAGGAACCTCAACTGTCTCCTTTTAACATGGAGGAGCACTGATTTCAACATACAAAACTGCAGGCTTCTATGCACACTTAAAAACGTGATGGCATGATGACTTCCTGAAAGCAAAAAGATGAGATGCTTGGTTCTATAGTCTTTGGCTTGAAAAAATGAAAATATTCTAATACTCTAATATAGATCACAAAAAAAGAGTTAAATTTTCCAGCATGCAGATAGTTTATCCTGTCTTGAGGTCCGCAACATTTGCAGGTGAAATTCATGTCTAGTTAACCATTGGAGACGAGAGAATTTGCAGTAAATGGTCAATCAGAAATTCATATTTTCTATAGATGTGGATCTGATGTTGTGCAGTATAAAATGTTGCCTTACATAAAATCTGCAATATAATTTTATTGGAGAAAAATAGGTGATGCTCTTAGGATCATGCAGTTCTTGCACAATCTTTAATGCATCACTGAAATCACTGTTTTTAAAATGTGACCATTTGGCAGATTTATGCCTGACTCATAGTAATGGTGAAAACCATAATCAGACTTTGTGTAATTATCAAAATTTGCAATACGATATAGTCTCTGCATGCAAATGAAAAAGTGGTCATTACTGTGGTGGGTTGGGACAAAACTCTGTGGCTGCTCAGTGAAAACATTGACGAACAGCTGAACACTCGGGTTGTTTTTGAGCTTCTCCTCCTCATTGATACAGAGGAACCCCGACTTACGAAATTAATTCATTCCCGAGGCTCTTTCATAAGTTGAAAATTTTTGTAAGTCGAAGCACTCATCGCACCTTTTGAGTGAACGATAGGCTATAGGCTAATTGCTAACTGCAACAACAATACGTCGTTCAAGTGGAACAGCAAAGCACAAGTATGAAAGCCAAGGGGGTTGTCACTTGATTCGGAAGGCCTTGTGGGCATTGTAGGCATTCTGGGCTCAGCCAATTAGAGCCAGCAGATTTTCATTAGGCGGGCATTTTGCCGTAACACGGGAAGAAATATTGCCGTTAAGTGCCTTTGTAACTTGAATTTTTTGTTAAATGGGGTATTCGGAAGTCGGGGTTCCACTGTATCTGACACTTGTTCTGCTTTAACTCATCTGCTCCCCCTGATAGCTGAATGCTGTCTCTGCTGCGTCTGCTCCTAAAAACTGCTGCATCATTTCTTTGAATCAGTAAGGCCTCAAATGCTACTGAAGAAGAGAGGATAGTAACAGATACCCTGGCTTGGAAAGTGTAAGCTCATTAGATTATTTCGATCGTTTCTGTCCTAACATCATCTGGTTTCTCTGCAGTAAGTCTAGGATTGTGTAAAGGCAGGAGACTGGACCTCAGAAATGAAAAAAATGCAGTTAGAGACTTTCATCTGGGAATGAAGGGGAATTTTATTGCACCAAATCAGATCTCCAAAAAGTTGATTCTGTTCATCTGGACGTACAGAATCAACTTTTTGGAGATTTACTTTCCTGGATGATTGAGAATGCATCAAAACCAAATCAGATCCTACAATAACACACAAATCAACTGACAAGCATACCACATTCACTGTATTGTAAAGTCAGGATGGCTAACATGGTACGAGAGCTAATCACACATCTGGCTGATAAAGAGCATTGTAGTTTAATGGATCTATAGTGTAACTGGTTTAGTTCAGTACTTAAACGTGAAACCACAACCTTTGAACCTAATGCAGCAGTGCAGTTTTGATTCCATCATGAGGTCCTTTGTCTTTGTTTTCAGCCAGTTACTTCCAGTTTTAGTTTGATTCTTTGTTGTGTGCCTTTAGTTTCACTTCCCCTTGTCATCTTGAATAGTTTCAGCTGTGTCATAGTGGAAATACATGAACGTGCCTGTATTCCTTTGTTGTGTCACACTGTGTTCCTCCCATATTAGTTCAGTTAGTATTTTTTCCCTGCTGGTGTCGGCTGTATTTTTGATCTTCATTATGTTGTATTCTAGGTTATCATCTTTCTTTTTGGTCTCTTTAAGTAGTGATGGTCAAAGGCAGGTCTGAAGCTATTTTGCTGGAATTGTACGAGGTTAATTTTATATACGCATAAAATAAACTGAAACTGTGTTTGAGTTAATCATATAATCAAGTGTAATTAGATCTGCTGACTGCCTCAGAAGAACAAGATGTGTGAGCAGAGGCCAGATGAGAGGATGCTGCAGGAAAAGAGACACAGACTGACATGGCTTAGTTTATCAACACAGTTTACCTACATATGTGAACTTCCTTTCAATTTTATTTAAGATCAGAAAGTTTTCAATTACATTGTACTTACGTGTTCAGCTTCTTTACAGTTTGATAATGGTAACAAAGCAGAGTTCAGACAGTTTAATCTATTACTAAATTTACTTTAGATAGTGATATAGGGTGCATACAATTTAAAAAAGCAGATATGAAGTATGAGAATTTGATGTTACTATAGAGAACTATGAGAGGACTATTTTGAGAATATGGGTTCAGATGACTGAAAAGCTGTAGCTGTTTAATGTAGATGTTTAAAGGTGATAATTAGTTACACACACACAAAAAAAAGAGTTTTGTGTCTGTTTTCTTTGAACAGCTGGGTACATTTGTAGGTACCAAAGTTCATATTTACTCAAGTGCTGGTCTCAAAACTCTCAGTAACATTTTATCTTTGCAGGTTGTTGCAGTTTATTTTCTGGCATGGTTTTGGGTCGCAGTGTTTGTGTTTTGGTCTTATGAATCTTTTTTGGTTATTGTTGTTGATCTCAAAGAATGGGTTACATTTACTAGTTTAGTTTTCTTGTGCTTTTGAGTTTTCTGATTGTATTATCATCTGTTGTGGTTCAGATGATTTTAGGTTGTTTAGTTTCCTTTAGGTTTTCCTTTCCTCATGTCCTGTCCTTAGTGTTTCCTGTGGAAGTCAGTCTTGTCTCCGTGTTTATTTACATCTCTGTTTCTTTCTCTTTCGCTCTCTCTCTTCTTCATCTCAGTCATGTCTCTGTGTTCTGTCTCGTTACCTGTTCTCATGTTCTTCTCTTGGGTGTTTCATCCTTTTTCTCTTGAGTCGGTTGTGTGTTTGCATGTTTGTTTAACCTCATCTTAGTGTCGGTGTTTGTGCTACTTCCTGTTTTATTTTGACAGTTTTTGTCTCTTGTGTGTTATGTTCAGTTTTGCTTCCTCTGTCTAATTACGACCAATTTGTTCACGCTGTGTTCAAATGTGTTCCCTGATCTTCCTGATCACTCATCAGTGTATATATTGTCTCTATTTTCCTCTGTTTTTTTTTTGTCAGTGAGTCTGTTCATCTACATCTGTGTGGCTATGATCCTGGTGGGCCAGGGGTCCCGGTTTTCCCAGTTCAGTGTTTCTTGATTAGTTCGTCATTCAATCTGATTTTCCTATTTTTATACTGTTTTGCCTGTCAGCCTGAATAAACGCAGTCTCTACGCATCTGCATTTGGGTCCTCTCGCTGCTCCACTCAATCTGCTGCTGCAGATCATGACACTTTCTTGGATACATGCTGATAAGTAAAGTCTTATTTGTTTGTTTAAATTGAATTTTTCTACTTTCCTAAGGATTCTGTCAAAAAGGCCTAGAGACCTGTTGGCAACCGGCATCAACCACACATCCTTAGGGATAAACAAATTGAATGACCGGTTGGTGTGTGGTTGCTGACAGTTCCTAGGTGGTGATGTCTGCAAAAAGGGTAGCAGATTCACACCCATAATTTTCATTTAAAAACAAAAAAAAGTACATTTGTCCTGTAAAAGATAGCAATGTCAAGCAAACAATAACCAGTAATTTGGGGAATAGACATTTTTCCCTATGGTTGTCAGGGGACCACTGTGTGAACTCTAGGGTCATGTGACTGAAACCAAAGGTTTCATAGCAACCTTAAGCACATGCTTGCCAACCGGTCAGGACATACATATTTTTTTTGCCTAGTAAGAATTGGCTTAAAGGGGTTGCTGACTGGTCTCTAGGCCTTAAGTACAGATAATAAACACACTGGTGTAACTAGCTGCTCTTGAGTAGTTTGTACTTGAACTTATCAACTTTTAAGATTGCGTATAATCAGCTTCAAAGATCCAAAGTTATCTTAAAGGATCAAAGAGAAATTGACTTCACATGGGACACACTGAGTTGAGACTGAAGGCAGACAGAGATGCCCCAAAGTAAAAGAAATCACAACAACAACAACAAGTTACAATTACAATATAAAGAAGAACTGATGTAAGATGAAAACATTTTGGACATAAAGTATAACATTGATTAAACAGCAGCATGGATACACTCTGGCAATTTTCAACATTTAATCAGAGGGTGAAATTTTGTAAGTATCCTGAGAAATCAGATGAAACGGCGCCCCTTTCAGTTACTGAATAAGAAGCATACTGACAGCCTACTTCTGTTAGTACTTCTCATGCAGATGACTAGTTTATTTTCTCACCACTTTTCATAAAATATCATTTTAGGAATCAATTATAAATATTGTAAAGCTTGTGTTAAAAACCTTTCATTAAAAAACAAACCCATGAACTAGTTGCACGACAGCTTGTAGGACCCTTTTATTAACAAGTGACTCATAGATTACCAATATTTCTTATTGTTTTATTGCTCAACACCTCATATTTTTTTCAAAACATTTCAGTATAATGTTTACATTATGAGGAATAACTTATTGGAAGGTGATTCAGGTTTTCCTGAACCACACTCACTTTATTCCAAATTTTAAAAATTTGGGGTATGTGTGTCCCCCACTTTACATCTGCAGGTGGTGCTATCTCCCTGTGCATCTAGCTGGCACTGGAATTTATGTGTCTTAGAGTTAAGGCTCACAACTCTTCAACTCTGCTGCAGCTAGCCTACATTTTTCTGACAGAATATTTAAATTAACCTTAAATAAATGTTCCACAACTTATCTCAGTGCAACTAAAACTTTCGGATTTTTCAACCTGATTTCGCTGCGAAGGGCACACATAGACCCTAGTTGATCATTTCAACCAATTAAGATCGTGTCTTTGTACAAGAAAATGCCAATTTTGAATTGATAAATCTAACTAAACAAAAGCCACTGAAACTCCTGGAATTATATGCCAGTTAATTTTCTAGGATTTTGAAGGAAATCCAGAACATTGTTCCAAATTCCATAAGAACTGTTGGTTTTAGCAAAGGTGACAGTTTACTGAAAACATGAGAGAGATGGAAGCAAATAAAGGGATTAAGAGAGTGACTGAAGTGAAAGAGGTGTGCAGGAAAATATTTGGGCAAGACAAGGAAATAACCAGAAGACGAGAGGAAAAGAGCACAGGAAATGTTGAGATTTCCTTTGGTTGTTGGGTTCCTGACATATTTGCTCACTGCCCTCTTTCCCTCCGGGAGTGTTACAGTGAGAAGAAAGAGACATCTCCGACTGAGAAGAAGAGCTTTTATTTTGTAGTTACTGAAAGAGGGAGATGTTGTGAGGCAATGTGGAGAAGCTATCTGAGGATATTTTCCTTTCTGATTTTTCTGGATTTTCATTCATCTTTCTGACTATTTTTCTTTCATGTTTTTGGTCATCACTTTTTGGCAAATAAGGAAATAAGTTACTGATTGATTTATCTCTTCTTTTTGGTCTTTACCTTGTGACTTTTTTGCCGTTACTGCTTTGGTTGTTATCATTACAAACTTCCTGTAGTCATGTAATCAGCGGTTCTTTTGGCACTGGATCCCCCTTATATTAACCCTGTGACAGCGGGATTTGATTTTTTCCTTTCTGAGTGAGTTTTTACAGCCTTTCAGCTTTCAGGATCGTGCTGTGTTCAACATGTTACGCTGTATTATTCAGCGGGCAAACAACTTGAAACACTCTGACCCTCAGGCCAGTGTCATTTTCAGAGGTAAGAGGATTATGGGACGTTCAGGGCATGCATAAAGTCAGGGAATAATAGGATCAACTTGGAAAGTTGCCTGTTAAAAATATCAAGTAACGTGTTCAAAATAAAACTGTTTCAGTTCTCTTAGCTTGTTCTTTGGTTTTTGGAAATATCTGTTTCTTTGGCTGCTGAAAGCTCAAGCTGATTCCAGTGTGTGTGTGTGTGTGTGTGTGTGTGTGTGTGTGTGTGTGTGTGTGTGTGTGTGTGTGTGTGTGTGTGTGCGCGTGCGTGTGTTTGTTGTGCTTTTTTTACTTCATTTGACTTGAAAATTAAGGTGTCATATATGTAATTTGTAAAATTATGTTACTGTAGAAATAACAGACATTGAGTTGATTGTAGTATTGCTGATGTCCAAGTTGAGTTTCGAATGAAAGACACACAATTCTTGAGTCTGTGTGTCTGGATGAATGAACTAGACATTTCACTGCAGCTATTGTACACAGTTTTTATCCAAGAATGATGAAATGCTGGGAGTTGAGGCAAATGCTTTTGAATGGAAAATGTCTTAGCCATTTATGTGCTATTTCTCAATATTTAGCATCACTGAATGAACAATGGGCTGGGAGGTCCCATTCATTCAGCTGTCTTTGATCAGTGGTTGTTGATCAATGGTCATGAGAATTTGCATAATCATGATTTAGAAACTGACCTCCCAGCCCATTGTTCATTCAGTGGTGCTAGTTTCATGCATTACTGTTTATAAGATTGGGGAAACCTGCAGTCAGCTGAGATTGAAGAAGTTACTTGGATGAGTGACGAAACGTTTCTCCCACTGAAAACGCTACGTACAGATGAACAGAGTGCACTTTTGAACACTCAAATATAAGTTGCTTGAAATCACCTTTTATTATTTATTCAGGACTTAAAGCCAGAACTGCAGCCTCCAGTTTAGACTTTGTGATGGTTTAAAATCAGAAAATACCTAGAACGCAACAAAGTAAACAAACAAAGTTTTGGATTGTCATGTCATGATCCTGTTGGTTTTTGCCATGATTTCAATATTGGATCAGTGCAGAAGGTCAAAGATTCCCAGTTTATAGAGAGGGAGATGTTGCAACACCTAAAAAAGATGGAGAAAACAAACAAAATAAATCTTTTTCTACTCTTGTACCAGCGCTCATAGATTTCTTTCTGGTTGGCGACACCTATTGTTCAGTAGAATACTGCAGCATGTGGGACACGCCCTCTTCTCCATTATACATGGTGACAGGGCTGTGGTGATGTCACAATCAGTGACAATAAATGAGCTCTTAGCTATTTTGCCTCAGCGGCATTCCTGTTTTCCGATTTGATTTTCCTGTAGGCCTACTTTCCATGACTCAGTATCTGCCTCCTTTATGAAGAGAGCTCTGCTTTCTACTTCCTGCCTTTGTCCTAACAGTTTTTTCGTGCCATCACACAAATACTTGTATCGTCGTCTTACCTCAATCTATTGCTAATTTTAAATTGAGTGCACAGATCAACAGCCCACTTTTAACAAAGACTAGTGTAAGTCTCTTTCAGGGTTTAATAAGCAACGTGCCAGCAGATGTTTTTCCCATTTTGTTTACTCATGCATATCTCACCCTCCTCATACACTCTTAAATTAAGTGAATTTGGTGCAGTGACTCTGCATCTTTTCAGCCAGTCGACTCTGATGTGTAGAAATTGATTCAGTGCAGCAAAGTGAAACTGAAACTACTCTGTTATGTCTCTTTCCTCCCACATCCACATTCATATTATGGCTAAACAGCAGAACTTCTTTCTTATTGTGGGGGAAAAAAAGCTTACTGAACTATAAAGTGATAAAGCAGTGCCTTAGACACCTTAAGCATCAAAAATGAATGTTATAATGCATTTATATACTTAAAAAAAAGCATGGAAAATAAATGAGTTGGTGGCTTTTTTTCCCCCACAAAACTGAGTTCCAATAACATGAAGAATTTAGAGTTCAGAAAGAAAAATGACAGAAAAAGTGAAAGAGAATTTCCTCCCCTCAAGAACACAGATACCATGTCCATTTTTAGAAATCAGAGATGTTAGTAGTTGACGCAACTGTTATATGAACTGACTAATCTCAACAGATCCAGAGGGAAGGATATGCATTTTCTGCATTTAATGTATTCAAAACGGTTTGTGGAAATGTATCCCAGAGTTTCCAGAGCAATTCTGACCTATAATAGTGACCAATACAATAGACATTTTTATGAAAACTCTTTCTTAACTCCTTCTGCACAAGGTTATGATGCACAGACAGATGACTGTTTTTTTTCCTACGCTGTGTTTGTGAGCAATGGGTCTATGGGTGCTGTGATTAAATCTGGCAGCGTGTGCTGGTGTTTGTGTCCTAAAGGCAGGATTTCCGGCCAAAGTGTTGTTATTGTCACAGTGAGTGTTGTCCTCAATCAAAACAGAAATAAAAGCTGGCAGCACTGTGCTATTTATAATGTGGATCAGACTCAGCTGCTGGTACTGTTCTCAATTACGCCACACAGACACTCCTTAACCAAGACCGCAACAGTACTAAACACTTAACACTTCAAGTCTACAAACTGTGACATAGTCTCTATTTTCAAAGTCACTTCTTGAAAATAATAAAACATAGTAAAATTTACACATAAATTTTATATTGTTCAGTTTCATATTACTGCTTTAAATTGTCAGTATCAGTCATCAAAGTATCATTGGCTAAAATACAGAACCATGAGTTACTCCTAATGGATGAATGAGAGACACTGTAAAAGTGCTCAAACAGAGTGCAAATGCACACAATAAGAACCTAGAAAACACATCAAATACGTAAACTGAGATATTTCATTATTTCTAATCTCTCCAAATATTATTGGTCCAAATATATCAGGCTCTGAAAACTACATGGGCGATTGGTTGTTCATGTGACCATAACTCCTTAAACTTTGAGCTGACTTTAAAAAATACATGTTCACACACACAGTGAAGGTCTAAATCTAGGTTTCCTATACGTGTCTGAAAACCCAGAGGGCTGCACTATTCTATTCTCAGCTCATAATAGAAATGTGCCAAGCTGAACCGGGAAGTTAATACTGTGCCACTTCCTCTCTGCAGGTTCCAAACTGTGGCACCAGCACTTGGGAGATTTCTAGAGTTGACACGCACAACACATACACATTCACACATGAATCAAATGTAACCTCTCAACCTTTCTGTGGAAGGGTGGAAATGTTTTTTTTAAATCCCACAAGAACGGAGGCACTCTTACGTAGGTAATTTGTGTGTGTGTGTGTGTGTGTGTGTGTGTGTGTGTGTGTGTGTGTGTGTGTGTGTGTGTGTGCACTTGCTTGGGTGTGTATAGTTGAATTAATGGTTTTATTGCTCTCTGTTTGTGTTTGTGTTCTCAAACTTGGTGATCACTGTAGGGAAAACAGGAAGGCAAACAACTTTTGTCCGAGTGTGTGTGAATGGAGACAATGTGAGTGTGTGTATGTGTGCATACTGGGAATACATGTATTAAAAATATTAATTGTACTCCAGTTGAATCCAAGGATATGTGACCAATGACCTTTGGTTTCCAAACGGTCTGGAAATTTTTAGACAACCAGACTTGCATGTTTAGAGCGCTAAAAAAAAGTGTCCACGCAGAAAGAAATTCGCAGAAATGTGGCGACTAGAGACTAGAGAAATTCAACAACATCAGTGACTTCAATTTACTATGCTATCAGGGCAATGTGAAGTGGGAAGGTTCCAAATATAGACAGTATGTATAGACGACTGACATAAGTACTGTGACATCACCCACTGGCTTCTGAATTTCTGTTTTGAAGCCTCGAGATGACTGCTTCCACCCTAACCATGTTGGAAAAGCTAAGATGAGACAAACAAGTGTCGATCTGACTGTAAAAGCCAACACTCATTGGCTAATGACTCGTGATTGACAAGTCATAAGCGAGCATGTGGTTTTATAACACAGATAATACCATTTTATAACATTGTATGACCAAGATTGATAAAACAGTACCTCATTTTTTATTTAATATAACCCCTAATAAATGACTGAACCCTTCAACTCAGCAGTTTAGCTATGAGATTCGATTCAATTCAATATTATTTATTTCATGAAAAATCACAACAACAATCATCTCAAGGCTCTTTTTATTGTAATGCAAAGACCCTAGAATTTTAGAGAGAAGCCCCAACTATCAAACCGCCTATGAGCAAGCACTTGGTGACAGTGGAAAAGAAAAACTCCCTTTTAATAGGAAGAAATTTCAGCATAACCTGGCTCAGGGAGGGGCCACCGTCTGCTCCAACCGTTTGGGGGTGAGGGGAAAAAATGGGATGTTATTTTCCCACGTACTGCTATAGGACAACAAGTCTTTGTTCAACTCAAGTTATCACCATAGTGTGGCAGGTTTTTAGGCACAACTGCATTGACTTAATTTTTTTGACCTGGAAGTTATGTCCACGTTTGATACACCCTGTGGTTCTAAGATAAACTTATGTCAACTTTGAGTTGGATGATATGGCAGGGTGATGAATCCAGAAGGTTACCAGGGCAAGCTGAGCCTAGAATGTTGTTGGTGACCAAACCTAAGCAACAAAATGATGTGCAATGAACAAATAGATTCCTGTGTGGACACCCTTTTACTTCCATTTTTAGCATCTCCTATCCTCTTATTACATTTTTCTGATTCTCTTTTTTGCACATTTTATGCACCAGTTGTTTAAGTTATTCATTCAGCGTTTTTTATTTATTCATGGTTAAAAATCTGTAATTGGTCATATTTGACTTTTGTAACCCCCTGACCTTTCTTGTTTTATTTTCACTTGCCTTTAAAATACATCATAATGTAAAAAGCATGTCTGTAGAAGCTCCTCAAGAATAACTTAAGTAATTTTTAAAATAATCTAATCTAATGGGATTATCAGATAAACAACTGCAGTCAATACATGCAAAACTACCGTCATTTGTATCAGCTTCAGCTGTCCTTGGTGACATTTACCAGGAATTAGCATGTCATGGAAATGAAAAGGTAACTTCAAAGATGAAGACAATGACCATTGACTCTGTTTCCTTTTATCTGGAAGCACCAGTTTAGTCTCTGTCTCAATCAATTCCTGTTTTACCAAAAATAATTGGAAACTGTGATAACTGCCCCCCTGTGTGATAACTCACATTATCACAGGTTTGTACACATATTGTTTCATAAGTGGCCTTCAGTATTTGAGTACCTATTCTGGCAGGGTATTAACCTGTCTCACCTCTCACTTCTGGTTAAAGCTGGCTGACGGCGGGCAGGAAATCAGAGCTCCGAACTTCATGTTACAGGAAGCCATGGAAAGATAACACACATATACAAATAAACCTATTGTGTGTCAGTAGTTATTTTAGAGCAGAATATTTATACCACTGTTTATGTGCGAACTTGTTTCTATAGTGCACCTTTTGGAGGAATTACAATAAAATGTATGTCAGTAATCATCACACAAAATGAGCTGACTAGAATTGATATACTTATATTATTTAATCTTTACAACAACTTAAAATACAGATAATAAAAATTACATAGTAAGTTCAATCTTTGCAATAGTCTTAATTTTGTTTACCAAAAATAGTATATATTTCAACTTTAAACTCTGACTTTAGTATTTTTTTATGGAGAAGGGTAATTTATTCCAAAGTTTTAAGGTGCAATGTGTAAAGGTTTTTTTTTGTTCTTATGTTTTAACATTCATAATAACTTCATATCTTTGATTAGCATAACCATGAACGAGCGTAACAAAAGTTTCATGTGATGGAGCAGTTCTTCCTATCATTATACAGGTACATGAGTGGTAAAGATAAACAATCCACTCTTACTGGAACATTTAACTATTTTATTCTACACCTTTCATTAAAATGTTTGTCAGTGTGGATAGTGTAGGATAGATAGGGGTGACTCCATAGACTTTTTTGAAGGCCCATACTGAGTTATTATTATGCTTATTCAAAGTTGGAGTAGATCAGGACACAACTTTTTTTTTCTATTGTTAAAAATATTTTTTTCCACTAATCTGATTTTTAAAATTTGTTTTTTAAGATGGCTATGCTCATAAATGTTGGTCAAAACTTTACTTTGTAAGTAAAGTTTGCACTATTAGTTGAGCTAATAGCAGAGCAAATATATTTGACACACAGGTTTCTAACTTGTTAAGTTGTTGGTTACTGCAAAAAGGAGACTTTCAGTTTTTCCTAGATGGCGTTAAAATTTATTTTTCTCATTTCTGACACAACTTAAGGTCAATATCTGTATTGACCTTAAGTTGTTAATATCCTAAGTTGTAGGATTATCTTCATATAGAAAAATTACAAACATTACATTTTCCATTTTCTATATCTGTTTCAGGGTCCAAGAAGAAGACAAAGGTCATCAAAAACAATCCTAACCCTGTGTGGAATGAGGTAAGTCCCCCATTAAGCCACAAATTCATCAACCCATCATCTGTTAAAGTTCCTAGGTGTGTGATAATGCAATGTCAAATATTAAGTATATTTTAATTATTAATGTGAGAATAAGTTATAACCTAATTTAAAAGTAAATCATTGCTTGATCTCTGTAAAGGACTCAAAGTGGAAAATGCAGGATGAGTCTCTTGCATACAGTCCTGGATCCTCATCAAAGTGAAGCAGCCATAGATTCATATAGAAACTCAAAATAAAGACAAAAATAACTGAAAACAAAAAAAAAATCTAGTAAAGATATAAAGATAATGTTTTATTTGTTAGAATGGCAGCAGTCTTGCAATTTAGGTAAGTCTGTTGTTATGTTACATTAATCTACCATTGGGTCCTAACAATGCTAGTTTTGACTGCTTCTTTATTCATATCTGGTCGCAACATCAGGCCGCTCAAAGTGAGTAAAATAATTTGCTACCTGAAAGTTAGATCTGACTTGGAAATTTGTAATAATTAACATAACTGCTTAAGATAGAAATTTGCTGTATGCAGTCAGCAATTTGCAATTAACATGAAAGTTAACATTAGCTAATGTTAGTCAGAAAAAAAACCTGTTTGATTTTACTTACACAAGCCTGTACGAATGATGTTTTGGGAATTCAAATCAACCGTGAATTGACTTTCCCCTGGGTTAGCTTACCACCTATCTAGCATACCCTAAAACACATTCAGTGCATTTAGTAAGTTTGCAACATTATGAGCTGGTAAAATTGTGACAACATCTCTGTATGGGAGCAAAATAACCAGACCAAAAAATTATTTGCAATACTGCAGTAAAGTTAGAAGTACTTCACAAATATAAAGCAATAAAGGTGCAGTAAGGATATTACAAAATATCATCATTAAAATGTTCTGCCTATAAGATCCCATTTTCACTCTTTTTTTTTAAAACATTTCTTTCCTTTGTGTCTGTCAGGGTTTTGAGTGGGATCTGAAGGGGATTCCTCTGGACTCTGGAGCTGAGATTCACTGTGTTGTTAAAGATCATGAGAAAATGGGGAGAAACAGGTACTGTGTGCTATGCTAATTATATGCATTCAGATGGGGCATCAAAACACTGAAGAAATATAAGGCATTTCATTTACACAAAATGACCCTGAAAAAACTTCTTTAAGTGGTTTTCCTTTTATAGGCAGGCAAGTGTCATAACTCAGATGGTGACAGATCTTATCATTAGAGATTTCCAAAAAAGAGGCATAATTGTTTGAAACAAGAAAAATGGATCAAACCCATAAATACAACTGAAGAGTAAAAGGGATAGGTCTGTTTTAAACTCCAAACATAAACGGGCTATATTTACTTTTAATCACTCATCACTGGCAGCTGTTTGTAAATCATTTTAAACCTTGTGCTGGCCAACAGACAGATAAAGAGGCGATATGTACAAATCACCCCTGGGATAATAAATTTAGGATTGTCATACTAAGTTTGAATAGATGGAGCTGCACATTGTCACAGTAGAGATGTGGCCAGTGGACCCCTCGGTGGGTTATTTTTGGATTGTTTCACTCGATCAAGATGTCAGGCCAGTCAGAGTTCTTTCGGAAGGGAAGGGGCAGGAACGAAAGAATCAGGTCTTCCCCTCATTGTGGTATTTATTCTGCCAAATTCCCACCCATTCACTCTCTGTTGTGCTGAAAGATGAATGGATCCATAAATCAGCCACTCAAATTACAGTGCAACTTGACTGTGTCTCAGCTCTCAGCATGAATCCATTATTGTTGTACTGAGTATTTGTTTTCTAAGGAGCTTCAAGAAAAGCGATTGGTCGTCTTTAAGTTTCCTGAAGACGTTTCACCTCTCATCTGAGAAGCTTCTTCAGTTACCCACTACTGATCATGTGCCTCACCACATGAGCCAAAGTGTGAAAAAAGGCATGGGTCATGAGTTTTCCAATGAAACCATTATGAGACCTTGCTACACCCTATCATGTGACTTATTGAGATCACCTAAAGCAAGATGGGATTGGGGGTTGAGGCGCCTGTGGAAGGGATCTCAAAACCGCGTTGTAGGTGGCAGACCACCTCCTCTAATCAAAGATGGTCATTCACAGTGGGGATAGATAGCCTCTTGAGGGACAACTCCCACTAGAGTTTAAATGCCATTTGGTTTTAGGACTGCAGGAGTTTTTCAGATGAGACATGAAACATCTTCGAGAAACTTAAAGAAGTCAAGTCGCTTTTTGTTTCATAGCTGGATAGAGTACCATGACCTGGATGACTGAGAACTTACACAGCATTTTTGTTTGTTTTTTTTGTTGTCGGTGATTTTCTATTCACCTGGACTTAACGTGTGAAGTACATATTTGTCATTTTGGGGTGTATTTGCTTTACCATTTTCCTTTGATCTCTCTAGGTATTACAACTTTGCTTGACAATGTTGTACAGTAACAAAAATAACCACCAAGGTTGGGGAATAAATGTTGTAAGATGTCAGAAAATGACTGTGAATGGGGAAACAGGGAAACTAAGAGTTTATCAGAGACTAGGCACAGGTGCAACACCGTTAGGGTCATGTGGTAAGAGCTGTAATTCAGTCCTTGAAGTCTATAACAGATGGATATCACCAAATACTGGGTTTCCTTCTTTGAGATGCTTTGCCAGATAATGCATCTCATTATTGGAGACTTTGGCAATGGCATGCATGCCTCCTCAAGAGTGTTCGTGCTTTGGCCAGATGTTGGGAAGAGTTTTTTTTGTTTTGTTTTTTTAAAGAAGGAATGAATTTTGGAATCATCAACTTTTCTTGGTTGTTGCTGAGCTGGTTAGTGCATTCCTAATTTTTAAGAATTTACCAGTCCTAAAGTTTTCTCTCTCTTTCTGACATGTTTATTAGATTTTTTTCAGCCCAATGGTGGCTGACATATTAATGTTGTCATTTCTTTGATTCTCATACTGGGAAAATGGGGAAAATGTACTTGGGATCAACTCCAGCTGTGTCTTTAAAGATGTTATTTTGTAAATAACACAGTTGTGTTTAAGATCCATCTCTGTGTTTCTGGTGTGTGTCTCTTTCAGGTTTCTGGGGGAGTGTCGGCTAGGTCTTAGAGATGTGCTCAACTCTCCCAATTTCGCCGCCACCTTCACCGTCTCCTTGCTGGACACCAAGAGGAACAACACAGGGGTGAGCACACGGAACTGCACTGACTGATTAATCTGCAGCCTAACTGCGTCACACGTCGATTATAAATGACTCCAAGTTTCCTCTTTTGAGCTTAAAATAAAGTGAGCAACATTTCTGAATCATAGTTGATTTGTTATTTCCTTCTTTGGGATCCTTAATAAAAAAAAGAAGAATCAGAAACACAAAAATGTCTCTCCACAACAAATAAAATGAACTATAAATAACTGCAATTGATTTTATTAGATGGTTCTTTTGCTAATCTGCTGACTAAGGCTGATCAGGTCTGTAATGTCAAGAAAAATGGTCGACAGGTGGTTAGTGGGTGGGTCTTGGACTTGATGAGGCACTGATGTGGTCATGTGCTGCTGGGGAAATCCAACATGGATTTTCTGTATCACCCTGGATACGTTTATATTTCTTGTACTTTTTTGTTGGAAAATATGAACTCATGAGCTCAAAATTAGGCAAAGGTCTTGCTGGAAGTAAGAGATGTTCTTTATGTTTTTCATGTTTTTCAGTTTGTTCCAAGTATGTGATCAGCACTATTTATCTTATATCAGCAAGGTTATGTCAAATTTAATTAACTCTAGTAAGCACTGGTACCACACTGCAAGAAAGTCCTAGCTTGCATGTTCTCTCCGTTCTGCATGTATTCTCTGAGGGTCCTTATGGCAGCTGAATGTTGTATTCTAGGTGTTTATTGTTCATTGCTCATTGAAAAGACACCTAGAATACAGTATCTATTACTGGCTAGTATTACTGGAGCCTTTTTCTTTTTTAAAATAAAAAAACACTTCTAATGATGAGAAACCTGATGGTTATTCAGTGATGAAATGCTTGATTTTCTTTTTCCTCTAATTATGCAACATTGCTCTATGGAGACCCACATTGACATGATACAGGTGTCGCCTAGAAAACCAGTCATCACAGCTACAGGTCTAACCCAACACCAACTAAAATAAAATTGTTCAGTAGTTTTAGTTTCCAAAAGAGCTCAAACTCAAATTGGTCTTTTAGTAGAAGATGCAGAAGTATAAGATCTGGGCACGCACACACACACACACATGCACGCACACACCTTGGCAGCCAAACCTACAGTGTTTTATAGCAGCAAATGAAACACTGTTCTCTCTTCCCCATCCTTGCTTCCTGAAGCCAAAACAAAGTCTTCCTGTCACTGTCAGACTGGACCTGATTGATGCCACATACATGTGTGCACACCCACACCCACACACACACTGTATGGTATGGACAATGTGTGATTTATCAGGTTTTTTCTTCATTAGTCATAGAAAGCAAACTCTGTTATAAACAAAAATGAAACTAATATTATTTCTTCAAAGATTTCTTGATGCATCTGCCCTTACAACTGTTTGCTTCCACAAACAAAATCTTACACAGATTCAGTGAGATAGACCCAAGAAAAACATGTCAAGATATTCACATGCTTAACATCTACTCCATAGAAACTGTAGTCTGACCAGAGTTGGACACGCCGAGTCTGATGAGTTTGTTTACAGAAACATAACAGCTTATCACTTAAGCTGCTTTTTCCTGTTGAAGGAAACAGTAGAAGCCACCCCTGTTACCACAGGGTAACTCATCTTGATTACAGTGTGCAGGAAACAGGTCTTTTCTGGTGGTGGTGGTGGTGGTGAGGTTAAATGCCACTTTGAGTTTGGGTAGAGAACCATAAGTGAAGAACCGTGGGCTCGTCCAGGATTTAAACCAGGGACAACTTGCACTTTAAACTTGAACCAGACCAGTGAAACGGTTCTTTCTGCCAGTGTGCAGAAGTTTAACTACATATTTAATCCCTGAGATATCCTATATACAAAAGTAAAGTACTATTTCAACTGAAGGAAAGTCAGCACAACTCTTTGAGCTTAAATTTTAAGAATTAAACGTGTTAAACTACAGAAATCTATCATTTAATTACTTTGGTGAAATACAAATGGCTACAGGGGAGGTCTTTATCAGTAGGAAAAGTTGTAACTTTTCCTACTGATAAAGTAACTAACTATACAATTACACAATTAAAAGTCCAAATATTATGTTCTCCTTTGCATTTTTCCGAAAGCGATCCAGTGTCCCAGACTGGAGTCTTTGCCAGGCCAAGTCATGTTTGACACCCCTGCCCTAGACCAATGAGCCACATGTTTTATGCATAATTTGTGCTGAGGTGTATGATGAAGTGAAATTCTCTAAGTTTAATTAAAACCAACTTGTAGGGCACAAAAAACCCCAAAACAAATAAAACTGCTAAAAAGTGCTAAAAAAAATAATTGCAGTTCCTCAAAAGGCCTGTAGAGGCACTAAATATAAGTCACGACTTCCTGTCTTAAAAGCTTAAACTTAACAGCATTAATTACAGCCTGGTTTAAATAACTGTTTTGGCCTCGTTGGATAGTTTCCACCATCAAAACAACTGAACACAGAGTGAAATGCTTTTATAACTCAGTCTTGCATCAGTTTTAGTAAATCTGAAGGTAGGGTGGCTAACTCTGTCTCTAAGCCTAACCCTAATTTAAGGATGATACAGGTGAATAGCATGAGTAGCATAAAGGCCACTGCTGTTAAGTTACTTATTAAGTGCCATCCGCTGACCTGCTCTTCCATCATCTTTTACTGTACTTATGTATATGTCTCCAGAGACATATACAAGTGTCCAATGCGTTCACTTCCTCTTTGCCTTCTTATGTATGATTAGCTCCAGCTGAGTGTGCACCTGTTCGCCCTCCTCTCGTTATCCTGCTTGTGTATTTAAGTCCTCAGTCCTCAGGCCGCAACAACAAATGGTCCTCTGTTTGTTGTTGTGTCCTGCACATGGGGTCCTCATGAAATGTCAAGTGCAAGATTTTTAGTTCTAGTTTATCTTTTCTTTGTTTTCTTTCAGCGTTCGTATACCTAGTTTTAGTTTGTGTTCTCCAGCAATAAAGCTGCCACCTTTAGTTAAGCATTTTGTCTCCAAGTCCTGCGTTTGGGTCCTACATTCTGCCTGCCACACAGCCAAACATGACAGATCTACAAATTGTGTTTTCTGCCTCCCATAGGCCACGCTGACCCTGCAAGTTTCCTACCTTCCTCCTCCAGGATCGGCTCCGATGTTTCAGCCTCCTCCCCAGCTGGAGCCTCAGCCTCATAACAATCCTAGTGTGGAGCTGGACACAGTCACAAGTAACCTCAGCGTGTCATGTAGTGAAACAATAATTGCAGTGGTGTGAAAAAGTGTTTATCCCTTTTGAGATGCTGTGTTACTTTTACAGCAGATGTAATGACACACACACACACACACACACACACACACACACACACATTTTGGTCAGCTGACCACTCCTGGGGGGGTCACCACTGTTTCAAGTTTTCTCCATTTGTGGGTAATGTCTCTCACTGTGGTTCACTTGAGTCCCAAAGCTATAGAAATGCTTTATAACCTTTTCCAGACTGAGAGATCTCAATTACTTTGTTTCCCATTTTTCCTGAATTTCCTTGGGTTGTGGCTCCATGTCTGGCTTTTCGTCTACACCACTTTGTCAGGCAGGTCCTATTTAAGTGATTTCCTCAATCACGTTTTCACACAGGTTTTTTCCTCCTTTAATAATAAACACCTTCATTTAGAAACTGAACTGCATTTTGTATTTACTTATTATCTTTATCAAATATTTAAACTTGTCTGATGATCTGACACATTTATGTGTAAAACAAAAACATACAAACACACTGGAAGAGTGCAAACACTTTTTCACACCACTGTATGTTTTTTCCCCTTCTTCGGTTTCCATTTGCCCAACCCAGTGTCTCCATTTTGTTAGTTTACCCCAAGATTTATTTCCTGGGACTACTTTCTGTGCAGTGATCTCTCTGGATACTTTGGGCGAGGAGGATACAGAGAGTATGATGATGCTTGAGCCCACAGAGGACCAGGGAGCAGATGATGGACGCTCCATGGTGATAATTGGTCCTCAGGGGCCCCCAGGCCAGGAATCCCCCACCGCCCAGACGCCCAAGCGTTCACCGCCATCCTACCACACCCAAGGAGGGCTGAGGAAGAGGAGGAGAGGAGCCAGCAGTCAGCCCAAACAGCTACCCAACAAACCACAGGATCTACAGGTTAGTTACAATACTTAAAAAAGACACATTAAAGGAATACTTACACTCCATACATGTTGCTGTACACACGTGTCCTTGTCCAGATTCGTGTGCGGGTCATTAAGGGACGACAGTTGCCGGGCATCAACATTAAACCTGTTGTTAAGATAGCAGTTGCCGGGCAGTCCAAGAGGACCCGAATCAGAAAGGGGAACAACCCAGTATTTGATGAGGTGAGTAAATGTTTTTGCCAGTATGCTTGTCTTGATAACTTTTTTTGCACTGTACTGCTTTTTAGTATAACTTTACATGTTACTTTTTACTCAAACTTCAACTTGCATTTATTTCCCTCCACAGACTTTCTTCCTGAACTTCTTCGAGACGCCCTCAGACTTGTTTGACGAACCCATTTTCATCACTGTGAGTGTGACGTTTTTCTCTCTTTTTTTATTTGTTTACCTTGAGAAATTCAACACTATCAGCGTTTTCTTATTTTTATCAGAGTTATAATCTTTCTCTTTTTCAGGTATGTGACTCTCGTTCGCTTAGAACTGATGCCGTGATAGGTGAATTCAAGGTAAACTGCCAGGCTTAGAGCTTTAACTTGAGTCTATGATTTCTATGAATATTGAACTACGGTGTACTGTGATAAATTAGGAGGGGGGGGGGGCACATGTGCTTTGGAAATTAGAAGAACTCAAACATCTGTCTCTGTGTTCTGTTTTCCACAGATAGATGTGGGCACCATCTACAATGAGCACAGTGAGTATATGTTTGTATGATTTAAACATTTTTAGGCGTATTTGCTTGAAAAAGATTAAACAAAGATCTAAATGCTAAACTGTAAATTATGTCAGATTGATCATCAGTCTGATGACATTTTTCATTTACTTAGCTTTTAGCCATTTAGTCAGGCAGCTAGCATTCTCACCTCACCTCACAGCAAAGGGGTTCCTGGGCTTGTCCCCTGACTTTTTCCCTTGTGATAGCCGGGAAAGGCTCCAGCATCCCTATGACCCTGATTTGGATATGTGGTTATGAAAAAGGATGAGTGAAGAGCTGTTCTCACACATTGGCACTGCTGCTGTTCTACACAACAACCTGGCAAATGAAAACTTGACAAATGTTAAAACGGTCTTCTGGTTTTCTGAACCACTTTTTGAACCCTCTGTGGTAATTGTTTTTGCTGCTGCCATGCTGTTTTTTGGACCAGAAATAATAATATATGGATAAGAAGTTCGAGTGCGAAGTTATCAGCTAAAGCTAGCAAGCTTGGATGGAGAGCTGTATTCATAGACCTCACAAGCTGTAACGTCTCACTTTAAAGGGTCCAGCAAACATTTATACAAGTGTTAAGAGAACAAAAAGCAAAACTAAACATATTTGAATGTATTATCATTGACTGTCAGGACAGTCAAAATTAAAATATTTGAAGATATATTCATATCAGTGATACTGATGTGTTAAAATCCATTAAGTCTGTCAAACAATGATGCTTACAGCTAAATAGGAATCCAGGGTGATGATTATATATAATATTTAGAAAATCAAGATCATTTTTTGGTCCATGCCAATCAGGAAGCCATGTTTTTGTCACATGCCCCACAGGTTGCAGCTTGGTGTCATTATGTCATGCTTTGTGTGAGAAAGGATAACTGTGAAAAGTTTCTCCAGACGTGTGTCAAAGCTGCTTTTGTTAATCCTGAATTTACAAGCTTCTGGCTTTAAACCTCTCTCTTCCTCCCCTCTTTTCAGGGCACTGCTTCTTGAGGAAGTGGCTTCTGCTTTGTGACCCTGACGACCTCTCTGCTGGGGTCAAAGGCTACCTGAAGGTCAGCTTGTTTGTCTTAGCAGCTGGAGATGAGCCACCGGTGAGTTTCATACTCTTTTACAAGATAGTCCTAGAAGGCTATGAGGTCAATCAAGTAACATGAGTTGTTCTATTTTTACATGGTTGTGCTTTTTCTGTGCAACTCATTATCACAAGTGAGTATTTGTACTTTAATGTGATTGCAGGCTGATAAACGTGAGTGTGTAGAGGATAAAGAGGATGTAGAATCAAACCTGTTGAGGCCTGCAGGTCTGTCTTTGAGAGGAGCCTCGTTCAACCTGAGGATCTTCAGAGCTGAAGACCTGCCACAGAGTGAGTCTCTGTTGTTATTCTATGCACATTTGATAAGCTTGAAAAATATATATATATGTATAGAGATTCCTAATATGCTTCTCTGTCTGAAGTGGACGATGCCTTCATGGATGGGATGAGGCAGATTCTTGGCTTTGATAGCAACAGGAAGAATCTGGTGGATCCTCTGGTGGAGATTCACTTTGCTGGCAAAACGGTGCATATGACTCTATAGAAGTTCATTACATTGACTAAAATGATTGTTAGTCAACAACCAAATAAAATAAAACTGGAAAGCGAATACGTTTTTAGTTAATAAAAACAAATGTGGATTGTCTTTTTTTTCGTGGTCAGATTTGCACGAAGACTTTGGAAAAGAACGCCAATCCACAGTGGAACCAGCGCCTGGCCATGCCAGTCAGAGTAAGAAATAAAGACAGACAATTCTTGTGCCAAGAAGTTGTATTTTCATTGTCACTAGAAAGTACATGTTTTTTTTTCCTTTCTTCTTCCCAGTTTCCTTCCATGTGTGAGAAGATGAGGATCAGAATTCTGGACTGGTGATTTTCAGCTAAAATCTCCCTTTCTCACATTTGTTCATCAAACTTAGCATCATTATCAACATTATTTTGACCTCTTTATAAGATGGGACTGTTGTGGAGACCCACACCAAAAAATAGGGGTGGGCAGTTAATTTTCCACATGAGGAACTGGGACTGTTGTGGAGTGCCACACCAATAAGCTGAACTCAGTTGTGCTCAATATTAACTTTATCTCTTTACAAGCTTCAGTGTGGCCCACCACAACAGTCCTAGTATTTCATGTAGAAATAGAAAAATTAATTATCCCACCACGCGCATTGAATCCTTCTATGGCTTTCTCATTTTAGGGATAGAGCCAGTCACAACGACGTTATCGGCACCACCCACCTCTGTATGTCCAAGATCTCCGCCCCCGGAGGAGAGATAGATGGTGAGTAACAAGTCGCAACCAGTCTGAACTAGACTCTACCTGACCAGATCAGATTGGGCTGGTTCAGGCTGGATTTAAACTGCACCAGAGTGTTGAAACTTGCCTGGTTTGATTACTGACATCCAGTGATAATTACACTGTTTGAAGTGTTTAACATCACATTCAGCTCTGCCTGAAAGCAGTTAGCATTAGCTTAGGGAAAAAGCCCAACCTGTTTTAGAGATATTTTCAGCGAGGTTTCAGCTGATCATACAGGTCAAAATAAGGTTTTTATCAACTTTAACTTCAACTTTATTCTTGAGCCACAAAACTATAAAAACCTTAGTTCTATCTTCTATTTATATAAATATGTGTAATTTGACCGGTTTAAACACGAGTGAAACAGCACTGTCTACACTGACAGCCTGCAGCCTGCTTGATTTTGTTTCATGGATTATCCTTGTGCTAGTTATTACCAAACAGACCTACAGTGGTCGCTGCGGTACAGTTTCTGTATGGCAGACTACAGTGAAGTTCTACACCCTACAGGGTAAAAGTGAACACAGTACTATAGATCAAACACTGAGCTTTATTCGGTTTATTTTTTTAACACGTCAGCTCAGGAAATGACCCAGTTTGATCGGTATGGTCAATACTCCCTGTAAACACTTAAGCTATTAACTTAGTACCCTCAGGAGCTTCAGCCTGAATCAGTAGATGCATCTATTAGACTTTAAACAACTTCTGCCATGGTGTGTGTTGTTACACCATTTGCTCACACGTTTACTTGAACCTGAACAATTAGACGTGATAACTGTTTGTCTCAGGTGCTGCTGTCTGTGTTCACAACAGACTTTTCCACTCGCTCTGATGAAATGTTTTGCTAACCTTGTTGACTGTGTGCTTCGACAGCAGTTCTACTGGATAAGTTGTTTTTGAATGAGCAAAACCATCCAAGTGGTGCATATTATAGGATTTCCCTTCCCCCTTTGTTGTGCACACAACACAATTAGTATTACTGACACTATTAAAACTGAGATTTTGACTGTGTTGAAGGAATGCCTTCAAGTGTGTGCAGCTTTGAAATACACCACTTTAACTGAATGCATCACTTTATAGTTTATGGCTTTGCTAGTGTGTTAGTTTTCATCAGGATCTATTAAACGTACTGTCTTTACTGTTGTAGTGACTTCCAGATGTGCACATCTCAGTTAATGTCTTTGTTTTAGCGTTTGAAAACTTGAAGTGTAAAGTTTTGAAACACCAAATGAACCCGTGGTTTGTGAATAAGATGCATGGATGTTTCTTCAGTGGCATGCATGAAGACTAACTCTGTAATGTTTGTGTGGGAAACACTGACACTGCTTGAGTTTTCAGTCTTTGATGCCCCCAGCTGCAAAAAAAGAGAAAGTGCATGAGCTTTGGTCACTGCTTGTGGTAAATGTAATTTCTTCTTTGTCTGGAATACGTGAATAACAATGAGCCATTTTAACCAGACCATGATAAGGAAACACCAGAAAAGTAATATAACATTCCTCACCAACCGGCCTCAATCAGTTCGACTCCCACCTCTCCCCTCCACTGTCACTCAACATCGGATCACCCCAGGGCTGCATTCTCAGCCCCCTACTATACGCCTTGTACACATGTGACTGTACACCAACCCACCCAACAAACGTCATCGTCAAGTATGATAATTACACCACTGTTGGTTGGGCTCATCTCTGAAGGAGATGAGACAGTGTACAGAGCAGAGGTAGAGAACTTGTCCTGCTGGGACTGTATGCTTCTCTGAGCCATGGTCTGAGTAACCTTCATCACTCAGGCAACTCACATACAGACTTTATACTCAGATCAAGTATTTTTGCACTACTTCCAAGCACTTTGCAACATGTTCTCTAAAGTGTTTTATATACATTTCTCTTGTCTTGTTTATATCCCCGTATATATTTCTCACCTTTGCTATTAATTCCTGCTGTCTACCATTTATATTTATTATTTAGTGTGAAGCACCCACAATTTCATTGTACGTGTACATTGACAATAATAGGCTATTATGTTCTATTCCATTTTATTCTATTGTATCAGTGCAGTAAGCTGTGTCACTGTGCCAGAAGTATTGCAGTACTCAAGAAAACTCTATGTTGTATTCTACGGTGCTGCAAAAAAGACCCTTTTTCATCCACTACATCCCTCATTACACCTGGTTTGAAAAAAAAAAACAAGTTGGCAAGAGCAAAAATGTTTAGCTGTAGGCTTCGAAAGAGGACTAAAGGATCCATGGTGGCTGTGTTCATCTTTAATAACCACCCATGGTTAAAAGTGATTCACTCACCTTCATGTTTTTCATCAGCTCTTTTCCTCCTTTCTTTATCTTCTGTTGCCAATAACTGTGAGTGATTTCCTGTTTCATGTTGTAAGGCCATCAACCAGATTTCCCTCTAAATCTGACTCACACATAGTGTTGATGCTGCTTCTGGCAGCAAGGGTCTAACTTTATCAGCATTGTTTATGTGGTAAAAATAACAATAATCAGGGACAAAAATATTTAATCTTTCATAGACTTTCTAACGTTTTTTTATATTAAGTACCTTTTTCTGCCATTACTCTGTTGCCCACCTTGTTTAAAGTCATGAACTTCAAACAAGCTAAGCTGAAGTGTTTTGCATGTCGTGTTTGGGCTTTGAGTTTGAATGGCGTTCAAAAGACATCTGTTTCCTCTTTTTCTGTGATTCTGAACCATCCTTCCTCTCTACGCATTCAGATGACTTGACTCCACGGAGCGTCCACTCTGGCAGTACGTCCACCATCCTCTCTGTACTGTAACGCTTTTGTGTGCAAGAGTTGGGCAGTCATTTGCACTGTCTTACTTCACTGTTGTGATGTTCTCTTCTCTTAACTCGAATCTCTTTCAATCATGGCTAAATTTTGGAGAAATCTAGAATATAACTGATCACTGTAATTGTATTTAATCATACTTTCTTGATTCTAATCATAGTTCTGCATCTTAACCCCTCCATAATAAAACATTATGTCCTTTTTGTCCCCACAGTGGATGACAGTCTTGGTTTCCTGCCAACGTTTGGTCCGTGTTTTGTAAACCTATACGGCAGCCCCAGAGAGTTCACCGCCTTCAATGACCCCCATGAGGCTCTTAACTTGGGAAAAGTAACCTATTTATCTTTGTTAATGAGTTCATGATCTCCATGGCTAGTTTCAAGTCCTTTTGAATTCAATATCATGTTCATTTTGTAAACTATGGACCCATTTGGAGCACAAAAAGGAGAATTAGACAGAGAATTAGCCTGCTTTTGGGCAGGCCCAGTCTGTATCAGATGAGCACACAGTGTCCCTTGGTTTTAAAATATCAAGATGTTGTTGGATCAGAGCATTCAGCTCAAGGCTTCATTAGGAATGGTGTCACATGTTTTACAGTATATTCAGGCTGTGGAGGTGTATTTGTTTAAAGGTTATCTATGGTTATCTACACAGACTGGGTTTGTAATGACAAACTGTGACAGTGCCAGCGTCTGTCCCTTTTTTCTGTCCGTCAGGGGGAGGGCGTGGCATACCGAGGCCGGGTTTTACTGGAACTTACCACGAAACTGGTGGACAAGCTGGAGCAAAAAACTGAAGACATACCCTCAGATGATCTTTTGGTGGTGGAGGTGAGAGATTAGAACCTGATTCCAGATAGAAAGATAGATGGATAATTAGACAGATACACTGATCCCTCTTTTCACCGCCCCTCGCCATCATGCAGAAGTTTCTCAGGAAGAGGAAGTTCTCGCTCTTCGTTGCGTTTTATTCGGCCACGCTCCTCCAGGACGTCGACGACGCCATCCAGTTTGAAGTCAGCATCGGCAACTACGGCAACAAGTTCGACTACACCTGCCTTCCTCTGGCCTCCACTACTCAGTTTAGCAGGGCAGTGTTTGACGGTGAGTCAGAGGTCAAAGGTCAGGCTGGAACCGGTGTGACATTCAGAAGGATAATATTCAAAATATAACTTGTACTAATACAAGTAATATGTACTAATAAAAGAAAATTTAAACATTTTCAAGATCCCAAGGTGTCAAAAAATGGTTGCCACTACAGACACGTACTAAAGCCTGTGGTGATGCACTTGGAACCCCAGGTGAAGCAGTGTAGTTGGCGTACGTCAACAGTATTTGCCATCCAGACGAGTGTAGTCAACTTCTCATTTGAAACTTTGTTTTCCTCAGTTTTCACTTGCTGGCTAGATATAGCCATGAAAAACATCAATGCTAAACATATTACACTTACCCCGTGTGTATATTTATGATGCCTTTGCAATCTTCCATATGGGACAGATTAAGATGCCAATACACACCTTATGTTTATCTGTGAGATACCAACAACTCAGAGTGTTTGACACTCTGGAAACTAAAAAGAACTGAAATCATGAGCTGTTGGGTAGTTTATGTCTGCTGTACACCTAAATGTGTGTGCAGAAAAACAAGAGAAATGTTCAAATGTAACAAAGTGGTACACTTGAGCAGTAAATGAGTGAAAATAATAATAACAATTACGCATAAATAAATGATATACAGCGTATGTAGTGAACAGAGAACCATGTTTCAGGTAGTATGTATTAGTTCTCAAATCATAAAGTCAAATATAGTTTACAGAGGATGATTGGTGTTCAATGATCAAATTCAAAATTCAAATTTTATTTGTCACATACACAGTCATACACAGTACAATATGCAGTGAAATGCTTACACAACTGCTCGTGACCTAAAGAAAAAAGAAAAGGCTATGAATAAGATAGGAAATAAATATGAACATAAAAAAGGGTAAATTTAACTAGGAAGGAATAAAATTAAATATAAAAATTAAAGTTAAAAATGAAATAACTGTACAAAAAAATACACAGTATAGAAATATATAAGAATGTATGAGAAATATAAATATATATATATACTGGATGGATCTGCAGTTCAGATGATTAAAAATGTGTATTTTATAACGCAGATTAATTTCATGCAGATTGTGATTTAAAAACTGTGATTTAATTGTTTTTACAGCACTGTCTCTATTCTTACTGCCTATATAAATGTATGTGCGTATGTTTCAGGTTGCCACTATTACTACCTCCCATGGGGAAATGTTAAGCCGGTGGTTGTTCTCTCTTCTGAGTGGGAGGACATCAAGCCAAGGATCGAGGCTCTCAACATGTTGCTGGCCATCACAGACAGGCTGGTGTGTGCCCGAATGTGTACTTGTTACAACTAAATCAAGTTGAAGATTTAAACACTTTATTTTTTATGCAGATATTTAAACATGAAAATAATAGTTATTTTATGTTTTTTTCTTTTTTTTAAATCTAAAATTACATTAAAAAAATCTGTGTTAGTAATTTAACTCAAAGCTCCCTGGAGTCGGTTGTTAAATTTATATGCTGAGCTTTAACTGAGTGAACGGGTTTGTCTGTCCAGGAGGCGAACCTGCAGAGGGTGCAGCTGGCAGTAAAGGCTGGTGGTGATCTGGAGGAGGTGGAGCTCAGAGTGGTGGAGTTGTTGGATCAGCTTATCAGTGACTGCAGGTAAACTCAGTGTTATTTAAACTTATTGTGATCCACTTATTCCCGAGTGTTCATATGTGCTTCATTGCAGGGAGGGAAATCCAGGGAAGTTTTTTTTTATTTGTTAATGTGTCATTAAGACTTTGCTGGAAAAAGTAGTTACATTCCTTTCACGACAGATTTTTGCTGGTTAAATTATAGAGTAATTAAAATGATCTCTATCCAGGGAACTGACTCAGTTTAAGTGAGTTCATGTAGATGCGTCAACATCAATACATAATATTGAGCTAAGCAGCAATCATCTCTGGAGCATTAAAAGTACATTAATTATTTTTAGTAAACAATAATCTTTGTTCTTTGTTTAAAAAAAGATATTTATCAACCAGCACGTGCTGCACACATTAGCCCCGTGACTTCTCACTGGTGACCTCTTCATTTCCTGCCATGTTTGCTTCCCGTCTTTTTCGCTCTCTTTTCCCAGTGATGAGCTGCCCTCACTCGATCAGTGGCAGTGTGCAACGCCTCTGGATCGCTCGCTGAGGCACGTTCGTACCCTCCACCTGCAGCAGATCGCCGCGGCAGCGCTGGCTCTCAAACACGGCCCGGAGACTGAGCTCTCCACGATGCTGGAGCAGGCTGAGGACTGGGCCAACAGGCTGAGGACAATGACTGAAGAGGTGCGTTTAAATAAACTTCTACAGTTTGAGTCAGAAGCTCTTGATATCTGGTGGGTGAAAGTGAGCACAGGAGACTTCTAGAGCTCCAAAAAGTTTTAAAAATAAATGAATTGAGTCATTTTTAAGCAAACGTCATATAAGTTTTCTCCTTTTCTTGGTCTTCCTATAATGAATTCAAGTATTAATTTTAAAAGTTATTCAAGGTGATGAGCTTTGAAAAAAACAAGCTAACCAACCATTTCCTCTCTGAAAGTTTATCTGGCCTAGAGATGGAGGCATAGACACATTCTCCATAAATTATTATTCATTTAAATTATCCTTTAATGAGAAAACCAGTTACCACTAATTTCTCTCTCTTCCTTTACGTCAATCTTCCAGCCCCAGAACAGCCTTCCAGACATCGTGATATGGATGTTGCAGGGTGACCGCAGGGTAGCGTACCACCGCATCCCAGCACACACTGTCATCTTCTCCCAGCAGCACTGTGGGAAACACTGCGGTCAGCTGCAGACTGTCTTTCTTAAGGTGCACACTCACAGTCGAGTAACATCAGAGGACATTACACCTCTTACTTTAATCAGCTTCTTGACACAAAGTGTGACTCACCGTTTGTATGTGTTTGCTGTGCAGTGTCCACAGAGCAGTGGAGGAGAAGCCAAACTTCCCGGTCAGTTGAGGGTTAAAGTTTGGTTTGGATTGGCTGCTGATGTCAAACACTTCAATGAATACGCTGAAGGAAAACTGTCTGTCTTTGCCGAGGCGGTAAGAAGTCGACACAACTAGAATTAAGTCTCATAAAGAAGTCTTTAAATATCAGCAATGATCCCAGCCTGCCTCTTTCTCTCTGTCTGTAGTATGAGAACCAGACACGGCTCGCCCTGGTGGGCAGTTGGGGAACTACAGGTTTAACCTACCCCAAGTATAGCGACATCACAGGGAGAGTTAAATTGCCCAAAGAGAGTTTCAAACCCTCACCCGGCTGGTCCTGGGCTGGAGACTGGTACATCAGCCCCGAGAGGACGTGAGTCTGTGCCTTTAACCTTTCACACTCTCATTATTCTGTGATTAACAGTTTAAAACTCTGGGCTTTGTTGTGTGCTGAAGCTGTTGGAAAGAACATGGGAATTTTGTGGCTTTAACTGATTTTTAGAGGCACATTTATATATATATATATATATATATATATATATAATTTTTTTTTAAACACTTAAGGATTTAGTCTGTGGATTTGCTTATTTTCACAGGTGCAGCCCTGAACTTTTCTAGACATTATAATATGTAAACAGACTGAACCAGACTATTTCCTGGTGTATGCTACATGTGTGAAAGGAAAGCTACGGCAAATAGCTTGATGTGATTCTTTCCAAAATTTTCAGAGGCTTTCTTGTGAAATTTATATAATTATCTTGAATCGAAGCAGGGTCAAAAGTATACATACGGACTCAAATATACATACAGTTGCCTAAATCTTTGATTAAGTGGAGCTAAAGGTTCTGGCTGAAGGTCTTAACCTGACAACTTCAAGTCTGTTAAATCACGGTTAGTGATTGAGTGGCAACTGGTAGTTTCTCTTGTCAGCATAGAAAGGATTTGTTTGACAGCACTTACTGGATTGATTGATACTTGAAACAATAAGAAAGTCCAAGCAACTCGGATCAAATAAGGAGAACTCTAGATTCCCCAAGTTTGGAAGGTCTGTTTCCATTTCCTAACAGCTACAGATTAATAGACTGTCATTTCAAACAATTCAACACAAGTTAATCAGATGTATAATGACTTTGCTAAGGTCTGGAAGAAGACCCTAACTGTCACACCAGATGAAAGGAAATTTGTTTAGATGTTTGGGAACAACCCAGAAACGACCAAGGCTCAAGCCTGCCAAGAACTGAAAACTTCTGAAACACCAGCATCTCTGTCCACAGTGAAGTGAACTTTACATCATAATGGACTGAGAGGCTGCAGACGAAGAAAGAAGCCTTTGCCCTAAAATCAACACTTTCAAGCTCAACCTGAAATTTGCAGCTGCCCACACGGACAAGCTTAAATACCTCAAGGAGAAAGGTTTTATGATGAGACGAGACAAAAATTGAGCTATTTGGCCACAATGATAACAGGGATATTGGAGGACTAGAACATTGCATCAGTTGTCAAGCATGGTGGTGGTGCATCATGCTCTGTGGCTGTTTTGCTTCCAGTGGTACTGCTACATTGCACCAAGTGGGTGGAATAATGAAGGCAGAGGACTACCTCCAAATTCTTCAACTTCACCTCAAATCAACAGTTTGTTGGTTGAAACGTGAACACAGTTGGGTGTTCCAACAAACCAGTGATCGCAAACATGCTTCAAAGCTGCGTCTGGAATGGATAAAGCAATCTCATGTTAAGCTTCTGGAATTGCCGTCCCATAGCCTGACCTCAACCCTATTGAATATTTTTGGAGTGAGCTTAAAAGTTGGGTCCATGTCAGGAAAGCAACCAGTTTAAATGAACTCTACAGTTTCTGCCAAGAAAAGTATTCAAATATTCAACCAGAATTGTGCCAGAATCTTGTTGACGGCTAACAAAAACATCTGGTTGTGCTAATGAACATTTAACTAAATATTAGAGTGTGTGGGGGGTAAATGTGTATACTTTTGACCATGTGTAGATTAGAGAAATCCAAAATTAGAAGTCCAAAGTTACCCCAACATTCATGCCTATGATGATGGATGTAAGCTTCTGACCACAATTGTAGTTGTTTAGCAGTGAGTGAAATGTGGCAAATGAAAATATTTAAACATGAAGGTCATTTGTAAATGAATGTGTATGTATCTGTTGCTTTGTGCTGTTAATACTTCAGACTCTTGTTTGATGTGGATGCCGGTCACATGACCTTCACAGAGGAAGTGTTTGAAAACCAGATGAGGCTACCAGGTGGCCAGTGGATCGGCATGCAGGAAGGATACACGGATGTGGTATGTATAAGTGCTTATGTAACATATTTTGGCTTCAGTCATCGCAGTAAATCTAAGCAAGTGTATCTTTGTCAGAACGGGGAGAAGGCGGTGCCAAAGGACGAGATTGAGTGTCCACCAGGTTGGGTATGGGAGGAGGTGGAGTGGAGTGAGGATCTCAACAGGGCTGTGGATGATCAAGGTACACACAGGCACACAATAATACCACTTTCAACAAAAGAGAGTAAATTAAAACTAATAAGTCATTTTCTGTGTGTTCAGGCTGGGAGTACGGCATCACCATTCCCCCAGACCGGCGTCCCAAGTCGTGGGTGCCGGCAGAGAAGATGTACCACACCAACCGTCGGAGACGATGGATACGGATGAGGCGACGAGACCAGCAGAAGATGGACGCTCTGAGAAAGGTAGCAGAAGAGAAGGAAATGAGTTTGACATGAATTTGAACAAAATATACTTCATTCACTGTTTTTTCAGACATATTAAATATCGGCGCGTCAACAAAGCCAAAAGCAGGACAAATGAGTCTGCAATGAACAAAGCGGTGACACTTTATAACAGGGGCATGATAAATAGAGTTTGGGTGTTTTCAGGAAAAGAGATGCAAAATATACTGTAAGCAGTTTTAAGTTCAGCGAAATTTTATGGTAACTTTGCAACAAACCCAACACAATTTCTCCGTCTGACATCATAAATAAACTGCCCATCGGAGTGTGGGCTGTATTATGTTGATGTACATGATGATGTTCTATTATTCACTCTTAGTCGTGGGCCATATTCTGAAGCATTACCAGCTAATTTTGAGGTGTTACATGAATGATTGTCAAATAATCCCATAAATAATACATATTGGTCTCTGGAATTCTTAATCCTATTTCTTCATGCTGCATATTGTAAATTCCTCAAGTGTTTTTTTTTTCTTGTTTTCTAAGAAGAAATTAAGAAGAAATTATGTTGTTTATGGACTTTTCTCACTCTGGGATTATGATACATTCTGTAACACAGAAGATATCCTACTTTGCACCCAATTCTTTTTAGGTCACGGATCCGTGTATCCCCAACATTTCTGCCCATCCTAAGAAATCCGGTGATGTGAAGAAGGCAACCATGATAATAGTCAGAGGAACATTAAAGTCTTAAAGTTTCCATCAGTTTGATGGCTTATTTTATTCCATAGACTGTATGTTTTATTTATTTTTTTGTTTATCTTTTGAGAAGATATCTTTGACCAAAATGTCATGTCAGTAAGGATTTGCTGGCCTGATTTGATGTATAAAGGAAAGAGCTGATGAAGACAAGTGAAAAAATGATGTTAGTCAAAAATGTGGATTAATAGTTTTTCCTAAATTGAATTTTAAAATAAAAAATGAAATTACAAAATTAAGTCATGAACAGCTGAAGTTCCCCATAGTAACCACTAGATGGTGGCCAAGCTCCACAAATGAATTTAGGAAAGTTTGCTTTGAGCGTCTCTTCTGCCCTCATGTTTTTATTTTTGGGGAAAATGAAAAGCTGATTTAAGTTTATGTTCGTGTTCACAGCAGCGTCCAGACGAGGCGGAGAGGGAGGGCTGGGAGTACGCCTCGCTTTTTGGCTGGAGGTTCCACCTCAAGCCCAGGAAGACGGACAGCTTCAGGAGGCGCAGGTGGAGGCGCCGCATGGAGCCGCTAGAGAAGACAGGACCGGCAGCCATCTTTGCCCTTGAGTGTTCTCTGGTGAGGAAGTGCCCCAAATTATGTAGACACCTAAACAATATATAACCCAGGTCTTTTGATTTCACATGTTCAAAACTGCTAATCCTCCTCTGAAAAGTCCTACCCTGAATTTTTGATGGCTGCCTGCAGGCATGTGTTGTTTAACACCACAGGAACTATCAGGTGATTTTTGGATGGTCTCACCTGTAGGACTTCTTTCAGGATTTTTCTCATAGGAAAAATGAAGTGTCTGGACTAGGTTCTCCTGAAAATATTTGATTGGTTAAACTCTTTAAGATCAACCACATAAGAGCCATTTTTAAGAAACAAAGACAACGTCACACAGACCAAATGAGTAGAAACAGACTGATGAGGCAAAGGCTGAGACCTGAAGTGAGCTAGAAAGAAAAAACAAAGTGGCCATCACCCAGACCTGAAGAGCCAATACAGAATGAGAACTCAAATGGGTCAGAAACAGAAAAAAAAAGGTAAATACTCGCACAAGACTGGCGATCCAGGGGTCAAACCTCCAGTCTCCTGATGAGCACATGACCTGCTCCACCTACTGCTGCAAAAAGTTCATCCACTCCAAATTCTGGGTAATTTATCCCTCAATTGGCCTGGCTTTGTGCTTTATCACTGGTATTTGGCGACATACTTGAAGATGGGCTTAAGTGGACAAAATCATCAAAAATGGTACAGATAAAATAAAAAAGTGATTTGTCCTATCATTATTTGTACAGTAAAAGTAACGCAGTCTTTTATTTTGAAGGCCACACAGAAAGAAAGTGCTTGTTGTGCTTGTAAAAGGTTTTGTTTCTGGTCTGCTCCTCTCCTCCGACCCTTCCCCCACAGAGCAGTATAGAGGACAAGAATGAAGACAAGTCGGTTACGACCACGTTTGGAGTCAACAGGCCTACCATTTCCTGTTTCTTTGAGTGTAAGGCAGCTTCTTTTTCCCTCCCTTTCTTTCCCGTCCCTGTTTTTGTGTGTATAATCATGTGTGTACATATCTGTGTCTGTGTGTGCATTTGTATATATGCAGGTGGCACTCGATACCATCTGCGCTGCTATCTGTATCAAGCCAGAGACCTGCTGCCCATGGACAAAGACAGCTTCTCAGGTACTGAAGACAATGTTGTAACTGCTGCATCATCTGGCAGCCAAAGTTGACCCCAAATCATTTTTTCCAGCAGTTTTGATAATTTTACTTTGTTAGACATCTTTAATCTTGCATGTTGTTTTCCCCCTTTATTCCAATCCAGACGCCAAATCTGTGTCATTACCGTATATTTACTGTTTATTACATAAGATCGAATTTTTTGCGTCCCTCCAGGAAGAAATTAGGGTTGTGGTGATTATTGGAGTGTTATGTTTACATAGACAGGACAAAAGTTAAAGGCAGTAAAAGTGATGGTGCTTTTAAAAACATGCAACATGTAAAATAATCCCAAACTGCATTATCTGTAGGATGCCTTCATCTTTCTGTGTCTTAGAAATAGATTTTCCTGACTCTGGGTGCATAAACACACAAAGACAGAACATGAGAGCAAAAACTGAGGAGGCCTGCAGCTGCAAATATAACTACAACATGAAGCAAAACCTGGAACAATGAATCTCCATCTGTGAATAGGATCGAAAGATCAAAACACAAGGATAGTTACAAAATGCACAACTAAAGAAAAAAAAACCAACTAAAGGCCATGACAGGCTCATTGTTGAGGGAGGGTGGATTGTTTCCACTCACTTGCTACTTCATATCAAGTAGTGGCCTGTTTCTGCCACTAAAAAAAGCAAAACAACAAGTATCCATAACTCGAAATTTTTATTTTCTCGAAATTTTTAGTTAATTAGTCGAAATTTCGAGATCCTTTTTTTTTTTTTTTTTTTTGCGGGGGAAACGGGCTTCCATACAAAGAGAGCGAATTATAAACTTGCATTTAATATGTCTCTGCTGCCCCCATGTGGCTGAAAACACATGTTCATAAGTTAAAACATCACTATTGACAAGTGTCTTTTCACGCTTTGTCATTGCTAACAATCCTTTGACTTTTCAAATAAATAAATAAAGTCTTTAAATGCACCGCAGCAGCGAACCTTACGGGACATAAGGAAAAGCCGCGCTGAAAACAGGCGCACAGAATGAGAGAGCAAAGCACACGCACAAAACAACATGTTTTTCTTCCATTCAGAGAGGTCACGGTAACTGCGACTGCTGCGAGCCTGTGTTAATCAGAAACCCACCGCAGACTCACATGTAAAAACAGAGCTCTCAGAGAACAGACGAATGGATGGACGGACAGATGGAGGGGGAAAGCGATGATAGATGGGAGGTTGGTTAAAGACAGGGTTAGAGAGAAAAAAGCTCTGAGAGCATCCTGGCCACAGACTGACATGATGAATCGCTATCACTCTCATTCACTCGGTCTCCTTAGCACGCACACACACACACACGATGTAATGGGTGAGTAGAGTTGATGGATGGGCTACACTTGTGCGTTAATCTGGTGTAACATGGCGTCTGGGCATCCACGATTAAAGACGCTGAGGTCTTTCTTGTTTTCTTTTTCCTTCTGTCTGTTGTCTTTTTCTCTGATTGCCTTTCATCTTTTGTCTGTGTTTCTTTCTGCTTTTCCTGCACATCTGTCTTTTTAAGCTTCTCTTTATAGTTCCCCCGTTTGCCCTTTGCCGTCTGCCTCTGTTTGTTTGCTTCTTTCAACCATCTGAAGCAATTATCTTACCACACATCCGGGCAAGAAACTGCGTGCTGACGAAGCAACTAGTAGAGCAATCAGCTGATTAAGTGTTTCTTCTCTTTACATGTTTGGTTTACTTCCTGCTTTGATTTAAGCTTTGTGCTCACAAAAGCCACAAAGAGGCAAGACTATTTTCTCTTAATAGTTTAATTTCTTGAGGTTAAAAAAAAGCCCTGACGATCCCTTAAACTGCAGTTCCTCAAATGACCACTTGAAGCTGTATTCAAACGGGAGTCCATTCCCATGTTCTCATGTTAAAATGACGTAACTCTTTCGCCCGTAGAGACAATATTTGATGACTTTGGAATTTAAGAACTTGTTTGATTAGATTCTTGGTAGCCCAAGTAGGCTGTACGGGCCTCACTAACTTCTAATACACCCAGGTACTTTATAGAAAGTGCTCTGCCACTATTTCTATCAAGCTGGCTGTACTTTGTTGTTTTTTGCGGTCATTCATGGGCATACTGTCCACAGAAGATGGAGACAAAAGTTAAACATTGCAGGTTTAACTGCCGCGAAGCTCTTTAGTATTTTATTCTGACAGAGTGTCTTTTGTAAGGCTCTGTTCCCTCAAACAGCAGAAATAAAGTCATGAAGAATGCTTGTGTGGCTTGATTCCACTGATTCCCCCTTCTTGAATTTTTTTCATCATTCTTCCTTTAAACTGTATCTAATCTTAGATCAAAATCTCCACATTTAGAGATAATGCTCTTTTCCTCCTGTCCTCTCCTCCCTCCTTTTCTCTGTCTTTCCATTCTCCCTCCTCTCCTCTTTCTCTTTTCCCAGTCTTCGTTTGCTTATGTCCCTCTGTGGCTCCCACTGGGGTCCTGACTACTGCCGCTTCCCCGCTACACAAACATACACACACGCACTCTCACTAAAAACACACAAGCACAGACTTACATAACCCCCCGGGGCTGTTTGTATTGCTGTTTTTATGAGCTAATGGGATGTTGGAAATGGACGGTAATTGAATGGGTCACCATGGGTGGTGTGTCTGTACACTGTGTGCGAGTGTGTGTGTGTCTTAGATATAGGGTTAATTGAGGGCTGGTGGGAAAATGCATCTTAACTTCTGTTTACTCCAATGCTAACGGCTCCACAGAGACTCTTTACCCGGCCTGAAACAACAAACTACTCAGTCTGTGTAACTGTACGTAGGCTACATGTGTTTAATTCTGTGTGTGTGTGTGTGTGTGTGTGTGTGTGTGTGTGTGTGTGTGTGTGTGTGTGTGTGTCTGTGTGTGTGTAACATGGAGGAGAGCGGTTTTAACCTGGAATAACAAACTTCCCAGAGCGGCGTTCCCAGCCCTCTGTCTCGAGCTTGGCATTCCCAAGCTGCTGATGTCACTGTGCAGGACGCCAGGACAGTTTGGACATAATCGTGCATAAGTTTGTACTGCTATACTTGTGAGGACCGTCTTTAAAAAGTCACTCAGCATCTTCAATAATAACCTTGCTCTCTGCTTTGCAAATTAGGGTGGCAAAAGCTCGTAAGCAGCTTCTAAAACCTTCGCCCAGAAGATGTTGCAACCATTTAATTTTCCTTTTTTTTTCTTCTTTTTTTTGGGGAGTGACCAAAATGAGACCCAGTGTGAAAAACAGAAACTACCCTTTCTGCTTATACATGTTTGGTCTCTCTGAGAAGTTGCATTATATTTCATTCTTTCTAATTTGCAAGTGACAAATCTTCTCATTAATGCATCACTAAGGGCCGGCTTCTTGAAACTCTTCAATATCCATCAAGCTAGATGTAACAGTTCACCCATCTCCTAAACCCCACTAGTACGACCTCTGTAGACGATGCAGGGTCTGGAGACGACTCACTCATGACTGTGGTTGAGGTCACTGAGGTAGCAAGAAAACTCTGTTTCACTGGGCCTGTGGGTTGGTTACAATTCACTGTGACTCCTTTAAGGCTCTGGATGTTGAGGGGCTGCCCTGGTTGACACTCCTCTGCAGCATTGGGGAAGTTCTGGGTAGGCCTGTCTGGATTAGCAGATTATAGTGGTGGTGGTGGTAACTTTTTAAAGGAAAAGGACCTGGACACCAACTCCAGGAGGATAATACTCCTTATCCTCCCTGTGAAGGTCCACAGTGGGAGGAAATGGCTGGAAGAGGGCGCTATGAGCTTCCCTTCTAAAATGGGTATTCTCTTGGACCCAGATAAGTGGATGGATGGATGGGACTGTCATGCAAAAAATCCTTTTAATAATCCAGTCTAATACATCAATAACATTATATCTTCCATAGGTAAAGGAAACCGTATAGGTTGAGTAAACAAATATTGAGCCATTAAAAAATAAATGACCTCACTCTTCCAAACGTCCAGACCTCAAGTCATATGCACTCTCACCAAGTTTAAACTAGCAAAAAGAAAGGCTCACAGTGTTTTTCTCTCCCCAGACCCCTACGCGATCGTATCCTTCCTCCACCAATCCCAGAAGACGGTGACGGTGCGAAACACTCTCAATCCCACCTGGGACCAGACGCTCATCTTCTATGAAGTGGAGATTTCTGGCGACTCCGAGGTCACGATGGCCAACCCCCCCAACATTATAGTGGAACTCTACGATCAGGACACATACGTGAGTGTTTAAAAGTCATGAAAGCTATTTAGAGGTCTTTGAACATCTGTTTGTTTTTCTATATTGCTAAAACATGGATGTAACATGTATGTCTATGTTGTGTTTTCATTCTTCAGGGAGCTGATGAGTTCATGGGTCGCTGCGTGTGCCAGCCCTCACTGACTCGGTCGCCACGCCTGGCCTGGTTCCCAATTCGCAGAGGGGACAAGAACGCTGGCGAGCTGCTGGCTGCCTTTGAACTTATACGCAGAGAAAAGGTCAGAGGTCAACTTGACACTTTCACCTACTGGTCTTTTTCCTTCTTGTCATATTCAAAGTTTTTAAAAAGGCACGTGGTTCTGATATGGATGCTTTAGTCTTTGAGGATAAGTCTTGATTTCACTGTTATTCCAACAGCCGTCACTTCACCATATTCCAGGTCAAGAGGTACGTTTATCTCCATTTTTTCCCATTCTTTCTTGAATTTTTGTCTTTTCCATTTAACTTTGAAATATAACTCATGTCGTATCATCTACAGGGAGATTTCCTGACTTCCACCCACGTCTTAGATGAGGTAAAACCACACCAAGTGTTGTACCGTTTTTCCCTAAATTTAAATGTTTGATAGTAAACATGACTGATACGAGACTATCACACAGTCTAGGAGAGTCAAAGAGTAAATATTCATAAAATTTTTTTAAATAACTTGTTTTTTTTCCCCCATTTTTAGGAAAAGTCTCAAAGTAAGCAAACTAGCTAAATCAGAATAATTTATTATGAAGTCCTTTCTTCAGTTTTTCTTTCTGCTGCTTTCTTCATAAACTGTATGTAAAAGATAGAAGGGGACACAGTGATGTTCTATTTTGAAGCCACAACTTTAACATTTTTTTGTAATTCCCTGATCGAGGATCGGATCAAACGTAACTTGTCGGTCACAAAGTTACTACACCATGAACAATACGGTGCTTTATGACCTATTTTACTGTAATTGGGAGCCATAATTGACAAAAGCATCTTGAAACTGGAGATCATAAAATAAGCAAGTGACATCAAAGGCAAATAAAAATTAACACTAATTTCTGCAGTTCCTCCAGTAGCCAGATTCAGGGCACTTCTGCATTTGTCTTCACTTCAGCTTCATGCGTCTTTTATGCAGTATACAGCTTGTCTTCCAACCATATCAAAAACACACCACATGTTGCAGTATATATGTGCAGTTACAGCTCTTTTCATTTATCTTTTGTGCTGAATTATTTTCTTTTTTCTTCATTCTGGCTTCTTCAGCTGATGTTTCCAGGATTCCTCTCTGAAAACCTGCAGCAATGGGTACAATATAGAAACACAAAGTCAAATCCATCCATGGTCATCCCATTTGATGTCTGTGTCCATTTACTGCATACGCTGATAATTTTATCTAACGTGCATGTTAAAAGCCATCCCCTTTTTCGAAAACTTGAAATGTTTATTTACTCACTTTTGATCAGCAGTAATCTAACACTGTGTGGTTTTTACATGTGGTTTGTTGTTTGTTGTATGCAGATGTGTATGGAAGTCCAAAGACAGCATGCATGCAGACTTTAAATCATTTTTACACTTTTTATAGGAGCTCAAGAAAGTTTCACTTTCAGAAGATTCCAGATTAAATTGTATCATTAGTGAGTACAGTTAATTATTTTGTGATCACAGAAAGAAAGAGAACATTATATCATAATCAAATAATGTTTCTGTTAATATAATTACACCTTTTTAGGAAAACATACTGAAGCTCAGAAGGTGAAATATTTACAGATGTTGTCTTTGGTCTTCTAAAGATTCTTGTAGGTGCAAGAATATTTTTGCCTCTTATGCATTTTAATCGCATCTTAATTTGACATATATTTGGATTATGTGGTTTATAAATTTACAATGTAGAAAATTTAATGTGATGCATATTTTTATATTTTTCAGTCAAACTTAAAATTGACAAACACAATGAGTTTCAAATACATTCAACGTGTTTTATATGATTTTAGGATTAACATGCTTGTTGGGTCTTTTACATTACTTTTGTGTTCAAAATATTTAATCCAAATAAATGTTAAATTTACATGCTTTAAAATACATAACAGGCTGCTTGTTGTAAAGTACTATTTTATGCTTTTTAAAGTGCTTTTTTTTAATGTTAAATGTTATTAAATTTGTGTGATGACACTCCAAAACAAAATTGATATACTCATCCTAAACATTGTCATTTAACATTTCTTCATGTTTGTTTCCATAGAACAATTCACCTGGCAGTAAATAGTATGGCAAGCTGTTTAAATTGTTGTGCATTCATGTGCTGCTTGGATGGTTCCAGTTCCCGACCTGGGAAATTCCTCTTCAGAATTTGATGTGTTCTTAAATTTGAATTTGTAAACAGCAAAAACACTACAGAGATTAAAGACTTGTTATCCAGCTAATAAATGTGTTTTCTGCCTAATCTACATTATTGCTCATGGACTGCATTAAACAGTGACAATGTCATATCGCCTTCTTGATTAAACGTTAGCCATATAAATCAATTGATTAGAAGTTTCTTACCTTAAACCAAACCTTTACCAGATTTTTGTGTAATTTCAAGTCACTAAAGCATCAGTCACCCAGAAAAGGGTATTTTCCTAGTCGGGGAGTCATTTCTCAGATGATTCCAATACTCCATGAATGCGCAAATTCTCATTGGTCACTTGTTGATGACCTGCTACTTTCCTGCATCCATATTCACAGCCGGAGGAGTCAGACCTTCCCTACCCACCGCCTCAGAGAGAGCCAAATGTCTTCATGATTCCTCAGGGAATCAAACCTGTTCTGCAGAGAACTGCCATCGAGGTATCACTAATTATCTGCTTTAACTTTTCTGTTTCATTATCACCACCTTCCTGGGTGCTGAGAAACAGTGAAAATTATCATAGTCTTCTGATCCCTGGTACCGATTCTCTATTGTGTTATGTGTGTCTTAATTATAGATGACTTTAGCTTTATTAGTTCCCTTTAGCCTTCCCTTGCTGTTCCCTCAGGCTTGTCTTTGTGTTGGTCTTGTCTGTCATGGTCCTTAGTTTAGTTGTGTTACGTTAATCTAATATTGCTGTTCTGCTATGTCTCTCTTCCTGTTTTATTTTGGTACATGTTGAACTCTGTGTCCTGTGTTGGGTTTGACGTCCTGTGTCTTGTTATCCATGATTTGTTTCCACTGTGTCTCCCACCTGTTTGCCCCTCGCCTCATTACCATGTGTATAAATTGTCTTGTCTTGTCCTTTGTTGTATCATCCTGTTTCCTATTTCTTGCCGTCCCTGTTTGTAGCGTCTCTGTAGTTATTTCTTTAAAGCTGTGTTTCCCACAAGTTCCTGCTTTTCCTGCTGGATTTTTGGTTTGCCTTAAAGAAAGCTTGGTTTCATTTAATGCATCTCTATGAGTCTGGATCTGGTGTCCTCTTCAGTCATTATATATGATAAAAATCTCTTCAACTGAGAGTTTCTGTTGTTTTTCAGTATTAATATCTTTAAATATCTTTATAATTTAAACTCAAAGAAACTTAAAGGATCTTCATTTTGTTTTTGTGTTTTTAATTTTGAATATCTATGAGCAGTTTGATAGATTTAATTATTACAAGTCTAAAAACGACGACACCAACACCACTCTTTCTGTGTCATCCTGACAGATTTTAGCATGGGGCGTCCGGAACCTGAAGAGCTTCCAGCTGGCCAGCGTTACCTCCCCCAGCCTGCAGGTGGAGTGTGGAGGCAGCATGGTCCAGAGCTGCGTCATCCGCAGTGTGAAGAAGAAGCCTAACTTTGACATTAATACCCTTCTCCTTGATGTGGTGAGCTATGCTGTACTATACTTAAACACACAGAGTAATCAGTGCCCACAGCTTCCATGTTAAGGACAGCTCTGCTGTGGTTTGTGTTACTCATTTATCTTCATCAGTGAAACCACAATAATGGCAGAATAGAGAACTTCCTTCTCTTTTTCCAAGAAAATTATAAGTTTCCTTTTGTGCTGCAGCAGATTTTTAAAAATTTATTTTTAGAAAAGTGAATGTTTCTTTGGATAAGAGTTAATTATCTTCCATGGCTATTAGCATAGGCATTACTAATGTACCATAAATACAGGGTGGATATGTTTACCATGGGTATAGTTGAGGGTACAGATGCTTACTGGATGCTCTTGAAGTGGATGTCACTGTAGTATAAGGTCAATAGTAAGCTGATTTTGATGTCAGGTAAATCAGGGATAATACATTTAACATTCTCTGTAGTTTTCTTTGGATAAACCAAGTCTTCATATTTTCCACCACTGAAGAGGCAGACATTTCCACCTTGTTCAGGGATCCTAGAAATAAATAAAATAGGTAGAAGTTTTATATTTGTTAAGACTTTGTGATGGAAGTTATGGTCACATTTGCACATGATTCTGCAAGTAAGTACATAAAAGGGCACAAATTGCAAACCAGCTGACACTGGTAATATCAGGGGTGTCTCACACACAATGCATTATCTGACATGTACTTCAGTTATGGGTTATCAGGTTTTACTAATAGGGTCATTCCATCTCAAGTGTTAGCTAGTTATTATTTGGGTGGTGTTACCCTCTGCACAGCCTTCTTGTTCTCAGTCTTGGCCCCTGTGTACCAAACGGCCAGCACGCTCTCCACCGAGGAGCAGTAGAAAGCCGGCAGGGAGAAAGTGCAGCCGCTGCTGCTCTTTCTTTACCAGGGCATTAGTGTTGTGGGTCCAAGTGAGATCAGCGAAGATGTCGGTGCCCAGATACCTGAAGGTGGAGACAGATGCCACCCGTTCTCCATTTATAATGAGAGGGGAGTGGACCTGTCTGTGCCTCCCAAGTCCATTATGAGCTATTTTGTTTTAAGGACGTTCAACGTCAGGTTATTTTCTGAGCACCCGCAGGACAAGTTCTCTACCTCTGCCCTGTACGCTGTCTATATATACATTAAAAAAACAAAAATAACAACTTTATTTTGGCAGTTGTTGTATCAGGCTACCAATGTGAAGACTACAAGACTACTCACATGAAATTGGCTTCTGACATCTTTTTCATTACTCTTGTTTCACTAAATTTATTTCCATGTATAAGTGGGAGCCAAAAGTGAGCTAAAATGCTCTGTAAGGCTGAGAGGAATTGCAGAGTTGAATATAGTGGGCTATTATGAAAGAACACAAGTTATAGCAGATTAAAAAAAGAGTTGTATGGTCGCTAAAAAACCCAACTGCATGCACATCGACACCTGCGTTCCTCTCGCTGTCACTCTGCAAAGAGCGTTTTTTAATTTACTCATTTATTTTAATCAGACCAGCCGCAATCTTCAGAGCAGGGAATCGTACCAGACGTTACTTATCCTTCGAGTGTAACACTGTCCTCTGAGAATATGTTTCCACTGAGTTTACATTGGTGCCATTGAATTCCACCTAAGTGTTTTCTTATGAAAACCTAAACTGAAATATGGAAATATTAAACACATTTTTCCTAACAGCGGCTCCAAACAGGCTAGAGAGTTTAACAATATTAAGGTCTGAAGTTGATCACCTCCGTGTTTTATTATGACAGCTATAACTGGCGTATGGAAATATTCACTTTTTTCCCCTTAAATGCAGATCCTTGCTTTGGCTCCTGCAGTTTAATGTTAACAAGATTAAGGTCCTGTTTTGACCACCGCACGAGTGTGACAGCCTCAATCGGACTGTGGAAATGTGCACATTTCTTTTCCCCTTAAATTTAGCCCCTGAACCAATTCCAAGCATTTAATGTTAACAATATTAAGGCCTTAAGATGACTGCGTAAGTGTTTTCGTATGCCACGGGAGCACAAGAAAATGTCATGAGCATAGTTTCCTTAAATATTACTCTTTGAAGTGTCTAACCACCTAATGTTAGCTCTCTCAGTTTATTGTGTGAGTTTAGCATCATCAGCCTCACTTAAGCCTTTCTTAAAGCCAGAGAGGTAAAACAGATTACAGTTGCCAGCCCATTGTTTATTTACCTTTGAGTGAGGTTGTAATGGCATATTATCTTCAGATGTAGCTGCTGTAAATGTTTTGAGGGTTTCATTATGCAGCTGGTTCTTTGAGATTCTTCTTCTGCCACACTGCAGCTCTCTGTAAAAGTCAGAGGGATTGAGGGAACTCGAGCCAGTTGAATTTTATTTAAGTATATAGCTGTTGCAGAAGCTCTGCCAGCTGCAGCACCTACAGTATCAGCATCAAGCGGGAGACTTTCAACACGCCTGGCAGGTCAAGTGATGGTCTGCTTGTCTTCTAAAGCCTGCAGATGTACAACCCAATGAAGGTTGCAAACTTAAAGGGGGCAGACGTTGTGGACCAAAAGTCAGAGATCTTATACAGGAAATCGCAAGAGAGGATTGTATAGATTTCACAAAATATGTTGCTACATGTCATTTAAACCTAAATTGAATCCTCTTTAATAGAAGATCATGATGACTGTATGAAAACAGGAAGATAAAATGCTCAGTGTTGATCAGATTTGTGGTTGTTTTGTAACTTTCTAATTGTTTTATTGGGCTGTGGCAGATATAAGTTGTTCCTTCTGCTCTAGTTAAGTCAGCTGTGAGTAATTCTGGAAAGGTTTGATTTTTTCCATAAACTCACATGAATAAGGTCCATTCTTGGTTTTTGATTTTTTTTTTTGCAGTTATTTGTTTGTTTTTTTTAAAGAGAATGGGCTTCATACGCTAATATGTGCATAGAAAAAAATAAAAGCACATGGAACGTGATTTTCCTAACACTGTGCAGCCATAAAAATGACAACAGTAAAATAACAGGAGAAACACTACTGAGGAGGAAGTCTGAAAAAAAGCACAGCTTCCCAAAGTGTTTGCACAGGAGTACCTTTAGTTTAAAATAAATACATAATTCTAATAATAAATAAGAAAGGCTTAGGATGAAATATCATTTCATTCATTTCATTGTTTTATTTTACAGAGCAAGCTGTAGTCTTACAACGCAGCAACAGCCTTCATTTTGGACCTTCAGGGTCATCATCTCCAGAAGTTCACAACAGTCTGTTTTTGCAAAACACTGGTGTGAAAATCTCTAGTGTGCAATTAAGATTAATGGAGCCATATATAATGCAAGGAAGTGACACTTACATGACAGAACAAAATGGCATATACTGAAAGGACAGTTTACCGCAACTTGTATGTTTTTTTTTTTTATCTTTTTTTTTTGTGTCACTTTACTTGCAAACCTTATATTAAAATCCTTAACTTATATGTTAACTCAAAGTCCCGAAAAGTTGATTCATTTCATCTGGACGTCGTATTTTTAGTGGGAGAAATGTTTCATTACTGTCAGTGACAACTGATCAATGGCCATCAGTACCATTCACAGAGAGTTGGGGAATGGCTGCAATCACAGAATTGTAAGATTGTCAATGATCAGTGGTCTTTGATCAGTTGTTGTTGATCAATGGTCATGACAATTTGCATATTAATCCAATGATCAAGAAACTGACCTCCCACCCTACTGTTCAGTCAGTGGGCTAATTTCAGTGTTGTGCAAAGGTACTGTTGAAAGGTTTTGGGGGAACCTGCAGTCAGCTGAAACTAAAGAAGTCACTTGATTATGAGTGACGAAATGTTTCTCCAACTGAAAACGTTACGTCCAGATGAACAGAATCAACTTTTGGGGGATTTCCTTACCTGGATGATTGAGCATGTGTCAAGACACTTTAACTCAAAGTGTTGTATGTACCCTGATTTCCATCACAAAGATGGTATCTGCAGATCTGCAGATTCAGCTATTTCTTCCCTTACATTTGAAAAGGTCCATTTAAGCCTTGATTGGTCATGCCTTGGTGACCAATCAGTTTTAGGCAATCAGCAGCCACACCCAGTCAACATCACGCAGGCAGGTGGCATAACCAATTAGAATAGATGTTAAGCAGCCAGATGCTTAAGTCCCTGTGTTTTCATCTTCCTCCATGTCACCACAGAGACTTCCCCAAGAGGAGCTCTACATGCCGCCAATCGTCATCAAAGTCATTGACAATCGTCAGTTTGGGAGGAAGCCGGTGGTTGGGCAGTGCACCATCCGCTCGCTGGAGGAGTACCGCTACAACCAAGAAGATGAGCAAGCTGTGGAGTTGGAGGGAGAGGAGGAAGGATGGAGACGTAAGGCACACAGCAGTGGAAAAAAAATACAGCAAAAATGATTAACACTGATGATAAATGTTAAGTGTCTTCTTTTCCTGTGTGTGTTGGCACGTGTAGGTGAGACGCCCCATTTAATTTCTGGGGAGGTTTTTATTGACATCGATGATGAGCAGCCGCTTGTGTCTGACCAGGTGAAAGAGCTTTTTGTATCAGCTAGTTGCCTTAACCTGCTCTGTGTACACAACACTGCACAATTATTGGCTAATTACTCTGTAATTAGTACTTTAAATAATTGCCACAAAACTGCCTTTAAAGCATCAAAAACACTTTTGTGTTCATCTCTAAATTTCCTCTCACTAACTTAAGGATTCTCTGGCTGGGCTGTGACTTTCACCTTCCTGCTGAAATCCAAAATCTTTAACAAAAGAAAAGGAAAAAAAGAGCCTTGCCAACAATATCACTCGAATGCAGATAAAATAGTTTATTTAGTAAGGGCTATTTTTCACATTGAGTTAAAACTGCCAAGTATAGTGGTGAGGAGGGAACCTATATACAGGACACAGCCCTATTAGGCTCATAGCAACAGGTCCCACTGTCTTACCCTTTCATTTTTTTCCTCTTTCTTCTTCATGTTTGGACAATTCAAATGATTTTTGGAATACCCAAAATGTTTTTTCTGTTCATCTGGATGTAGCATTTTCATCCAAGTGACTTCTTCAGTCTCAGCTGACGGCAAGTTTCTCCAACCGTTTAAAGAGTACATGTGCACAATGACTGAAACTAGCACCACTGACTAACAAAGGGCTGTAAGGTCAGATTCTTGAGCATTAATATGCAAATTTCCATGACTATTCATCAACAACCACTGATAAAAAGATCAAAATGCTGTATCCAGATGAACAGGATCAGTTTTTTTGGGATTTCCTTACCGGATGACTGGTCAAAGATTTTTGACATCACAGTTTGAAGAATACATAAAGTCAATTACTAACAAAATGTAGTCTTTTTAAAGCATTTTTTTAATATCCCCTCTTACCCCCCTCCTGGTCCACAGTCGTAAGTGGTTTCATTGTGTGTATTAGTGAATAGAAGATTGTATAGAATAGGACCGCGACATAATTTGGCTTTATTGGTTTGGCAGACCGCACGAGGTTCCGTTGAAGAGAGCAAACATAAATAATGCAGCGCTATAAATGCTAAACACACACTCGCAGACCGCAGCTATCGTTGTGTAATCATGTTTGAGGACTGAAGGGAGCTGGAAAGTTTCAGGAGGAATGCATTGTCATCAAACTGTGGTCCCCCCAAAAACTGCAAAAACGCAAAGTCGTTATTATGTTTAAGATGATGTTGTTGTTGTTACATTTTCTAAAAATAGTGTTAGGAGGAGAAGAGTTACCAGAGTGCAGTGTTGGTATAAGAAATGGAGAGGGTGACACAGAAGGGAATTGATCAAATGAGAAGAAATTGGTGATTATTAATAATGTTGTTGTTTTTATTATTGAATATGTAATTGTGCTCTGGGCTATGGGTTGACATAACATCCCCTATATCTGTAAGTAGCAGAAACTAAACTTTGAAAAAACTTTGACTCTACACGGAGAAACATGTTTCTTTAAACACACAGTAAGTCCTTATCGTCAGTCTGAATGATATTTGAAAGACTAACAAATCTTCAATTCCACCTAACAAAAACTCAATAGAAACCGCCTGGTATTGTTTTCACAGACATTTTGCTTTGAAATGTGTGGTAAGGATGGCAAAATGTTATGTTTCCAATAGAAATCACAAAACTGATCTGTTGCACTGCATATAAAAACACAAAAATGTTTGAAGCTTTGTTAGGCCCAACAATAAGTAAATAAATGTATAAGTGCTTGCTGGGCTATTGATTATTAAGTTTATTAATAATAATAATAATGACTACTAATAACTACTAATGGTACAAGAACATGTCTGGAAATGCTTCTGAACCAAACTGTAGTTTATGTCAAAGGTGTTTTTTATATTTGCAGCATGCATAACCACACACAGCCAATATAAACTTTCCATTTTCAAGGTTCACCAGTAGAGTTTTGGTCTCTGACGTGATGGGTTTTTTATTCAGAGTCAGAACCAATTTGATTTGGATGACAAAATCAAAATCTAACTTGGGAGTTACTCAGATCCCAAGTTACTCGGAGAGGAACTTTTTGTATTAGTATCTTGCCCAATGATATTTGGCATGACGGGGATTGAACCACCAACCTTCCAGTTAGTAGATGACCTGCTCTACCACCAGAGCTACAGCTACCCCACATGTAAACAGAAATTGAATTCAGTTTAATTTAATGACTTGAAGCAATGGATGAGGTCTAGCAGACACTGATTGGCTCCAGCTGCCTGCATTGGCACATTTGTCACTCACACAGGGAGCAATCCACTTGTCATGCATCTCTTCGAAGTTCACCATTGGTCGCCAGTGGACATTTCGGACTCCAGTTGCCTAGGTAATCCGCTAATGTATTCACTACCAGGTCATAGGTTTATCTGTGGTATCTGGCACTCTTATTGACAATCACTTCAGTTGCTTGCCTCCAAGTTGAGGAAAGTGTATTTCAGGACCGCTTACTTTGCGTCACCTGTAGCTTGAAGTCAACGAGTGTCATTTTTACGGTGTCTGGTCGCCATGGCACTGTACTGGTTTCTGTGAAGACATAGCTTTATAGTCTATTGAAGCAAACCCTATTTTCTTGCCCCTCAAATATGTTTTTTATTTTAACAGTTTTACATAAGACCCTGTTGGGGACTGACAAACTTGTGAAGTCAGCCCTATGTGTCCATTAGAAGAACTGCACTTTTTGGCACTGGTGTTTTGGCTTCATTTTAAAGCCCTGGGTTGTTGTCACTTGGACCACCACACTGGTTAAGCATGTTTGTGGGCACATTTTAGTGGCATTAAAGGGGTTCTAAAAGGTCTCAACATTTAACTCCGTTTAAACTTAACCATACTTTTACAACAGCATTGTGTCATCAAAAATGGCCAGTGTATCTATTTTTCAGCACTTTTAACAGTTTATGGCATATTTCTGCCTCTATGATAATTGTATGTTAGGTCAGAAGGTAGGGACAAACAGCCTACATCATCATTAAGGTTAGAAGTCTTGCTCTTACCTTTGGAGATGGTAAAGGTACTGGCACCCTTGTCTACAATCGTTATGCTAAAATACCCATCTGGCAGCCATGATAAGAAAGTAAACACTCATCAAAATATGAAAATATTCCTTTAACATAACTAAAAGAATAGACGGGTTGTCTCTGCTGGTTGGTATTTGCTCTGAACTGTAATTATGCAAAACCAATGGTTGCCTGTTCAGAAATCACTAAAGACAGTGTGGCAGGCCTTGGAAAATGTTCTGTAGTAATGTTTAAGTGTGCAGGATTTGAAGTTAATGGGCTACAACATGGAAAACCACTGGATTGGCCCCTTTGAGAATACTGAAGTAACATTTGAAGACAGTGAATCTGCAGAGGACTTGTGAGTTTTCTGGAAAGAATTCCAAGCTCGTGATTTCTGTCAGCCTCCTCTGTGAGAGTAAAACAATTCAAGACTTCTGTTTTGGAGCCCTGCACCTTCTTGCTGATGTCTATCACTTCTTCTTTTCTTCTCCTCAGTTTCCCCTCTCTGCTGTCATCAGCTGTCATTCATTTTCTTTGCTTTTCAAAACCCTCGGTCTTCCTCCTTTGCTTCTGTCTATTGTTCTCCCTCTTCTCTCTCCTCTGCACAATAAAACGATTATTTGCTTCTTTTCATTCTTTACATTCAGCTTTTCCCCACACTACTTTTTTATCACTTCATGCCACTTTCCTCCTTTGTAAAATATCCAGTGCTGAAAAATGGATGCTTAATTGCCAAAAACTGCAGTTCCTCAAGTAGCCACTTTGGGCTTCCTCGAGAAATGAACTACCCCTCATGGACTCCCAGGGTAAATGACCAGCTTAATAGGAGAAATGCCCAGTCATATGAAAAAGAATGATTTTATAGGACTCTATGAAGTCCATAAGTCTGTACTACCTACACCCTTACTGCTTCCATAGGATTTAAAAGGACAAATTACAGACAGATGCTGCTTCTCAAATGTAATTGGTTGATTTGCAAGGGTTGCCAAGACAAAGCCTCTTCCCTCTAATAAACAAACAAACAAAAAACAATTTATTGACATATGGCCTTGCTTTGCCAATTTGCTTCTTGGAACATTGTGTAAAGACATGGCAAAAGTGGTGTCCATAATCCACGGCACCACATTTCAAGAAAATGAAATTTCAGGCACAGCAGTGGAGGCCTGAGCATTGTGGCTTGTTTTGTAGGCACAGGACCTGGGCACCTTGTATTGACTGTGTCGACCATGAACTTCTCTATATACCAAAGTATTCTAGACTCGAATGTGGGGCCATCTGTCCGACAGATAAAACTTGTGCCAAGCTGGGGCTTAAAGTTAGGAACAGTGCCAGTTTGACTGGTAGATGTGCCAACACAGCTGACTAATAGCACTCACTGAACTTGATAACTTAATTGCGTTTGTGCTGTTGCTGCCTTTTAGCATAATGACCATTGGCCCACAAGGTAGTAGCTGATGTCTCAGTGGCCTTTTACCTTCTTTTAGATGCACTCTCTAAATCTGTTTTTTGTTGCCGTCTAACTAACTTCTTCCTTTTATCAGTTGTTGTTCCTTCTTTTCTGCTCACTTTTTAGCTTTTACCAAATTATGTTTTTCTTCTGCCTTCCTTCCTTGCTTCTTTTCCTTGTTACATAAAATTTTTACTTAACTCTATTCCCTTTTCTGTCACCCTTTTCCCAGTAAAACCTCCTTTGCTCCATCTCTTCTTCTGTCCTTATTTTCACTCATTATATATCCTTCCATTCCTTACATCCCTCTGCCCTTTCCCTTCTAATTTCCTTCCTACTTTACTATCTCCATTTATCGCCATTCTTGTTATCTTCACTTTAGCCATACTTTCTTTTGCGTAGTTTTCATCTATTCAGTAATCCTTTCATCTCTCCATTTCATTGTTCTCCATCTTTCTGTTTTTCAAGCTTGCTTCACCTCTGTTTTTTATTTTCCCTCTCCAGTCAACCCAGTTTTTCTCACACTCTCTCTCTCCATCCGTCTTTTGCCTTCCCCTCTTTACCCTTTTAATTCATTTTCTCATTCCTTCTTCCCTTCTCTATCGATCAAGCTGGCAGCTGTTTTAATGTGGCAGCTCATTAGGGGGAATCCTCATGTTATCCTCCTCCGTTTCCTCTCTCTCGCTTCATTGTTGTGGTTCATCAGCCAATCATCCCCTCACTGATCCTTTCATCATCTTGAAATGCCTGCTGGAATTTTTCCCTTTTTTAATTTCTCTGTGCGGCCCTCCTTGGTATCCCTTAACCCACAGGCGCCACAAAAGCTGCACACACACACACACACACACACACACACACACACACACACACACACACACACACACACACACACGCATTTGTGTTTCTGTCACTTAGAGGACATTACAGTGACTTTAATTTATCTAAATGATAATTAAACCCTTGACTAAACCTACCAAAACTTCATGTTAAAACTGAATGATCAACATTATGGAGACATGCTTTATGCATTTACATCATAAGGAAAACACATACACACAAATATGTGCACTATTTAACATAAGGAGACATCATGGGACTGTCTCTAATATACTGCTGTTACCTCATTCTTACGACACTGACCATTTTTCCATTCTCTTGCACTGATGCAAAACCAAAATTGCCTTGTTGTGTTTGAGGGGGGAGGGCAGCGGTAAATGTTTAGTGACATGGGAGTTCAAAAAAATATGTACAACATGAGCTAAATAAGCGAGGTTAATTAGTGCGTCTACGGGTGTTGAAATCAGTGTACACTCCCTGACATTAACACCCTTATCCAATTAAAATGTGCAGTTCATCATCAGAACAGCTTTGTGTGGGTGCAATAACAGTCACGCAACTGGATGATAAATTTGCAGTGACAGCTTAAAAAGAAAAAAGAAAATCTGCACTCTTGTCAACCCAATTTGCAGATTCAGACCGGGCGATGAGTTAGAAGTTGTAAATTAATGGAGCAAAGTGCGACATTTGGTCAGCAACAAGCAGCTTTGTTTCAGCGGATTCTTTGTACTGCTGAAATTCTTCGTTGCACTTTAAAAAAAAATGCAAAAAACCCAAACTTGGCGCACAGCTAACTTGTTTAATTAAATTGGTCTTTGATAATCAATCTTTGTGGAGCTTCATCTGTTTCTTCTTAACTTGAAGATTACAAACTTTTAAAGAATAAAAGTAAAGTGGGATGGTGATCAGTTCACAGCTTGTGCAAAATAAAATGATTAAACGCTGAGGTTTCTTCATGAAAGTCAAAGTCAGCAGAGACATGTGGCAACCAGTTGTAGTCAAATCAAATCAAGTGTCCAATTGGATACTTGAATATTGGAACTGTAGCTAACTAATTTGTTCTAACTAATTAGTACTACAAGGACATCGCTGTCTACAGTTTAGTGGACAGCGATGTCCACAGCAATTCATAATGACTCCAGTCCCTTATGTGAGAATTTTGTGTAATTCAAGCTACCAGCACACTCACACCCACCTCTGGATGGGTCGTCAGCTTTTGCGGCAACATCATTGCCAGGGAATTTGTCCACCCACCACAACCAAACTCCTTATTGACTTTACATTGGCATTGTTTTCCTGGTGCCTTGTGTGCCATCACCACATAATGCATTTTGAGGAGGTTGTGGTCACTTCACATTATTCACTGAGATCAGGTTGCATGCAACCTCGGTTAAACATGGGTTGAAAACCACTTAACTTTGTTCTGATTTTTAAAGAAGTTTAGCATTTAAGAGCTGCATTTTTTTTTCCAGCGAATTATTGCTATTAGTTCAGATTGCTCCAACCAAACAAATACTGATACTCTGTTTTCCAATTTGAAATCATTACACGTGTTTGAAAATTCACTAGGGTTTACTACTATTACTAGGGTTGGACGATTTTCTCCAAAGTCTGGGACACTATCCACTTCCATAATACATACCGTTTCACCAGCAGCAGAGACACAAAGAGAGACAGACATGGTCTTCATTTTCCACTTCCATATTTAGTAAAATCTTTTTCTCATTCGGCCTATAGTTCATCTAAGTTTTTCAGTCTCTCTCTCTACGCTGCTCTTTCCTGTACTCAGCAGTCAATAACTCAACAGTAAAATGACAAACATAAAACCTGGTTAAACAAAAAAGTTGGATCTGCACGTGCACAAGCATCCTTTTTACAAGAGATCGCACAGTAGTGAGATAGATTCTCTTTAATAGGAATCGTACAATAATCAGTTGGGAAACAAGCCAAATATCACTATGATTTGTTAACTTTTGGCAGTCAATCTGACCATCGTTGGTTACCTGCATCATCTTCCGTGAGCACAAACCTACTTTCCACCGATTTTGCTACTCAGGCTTTTGGTTATAAAGGCATCAGTATTTACCCCTTAGACTTGGCAGAGGTGCTCCAAGACTGTCCAGGAACTGTCAGGACGGGGGGATCTGACTGTGAAAACAAGGTCACTGCATGCTTATTGAGTAGTGACATGTAAATAACAAGGTTGGCCCAGCCTAACATAAACAATGCTTTCATCCTGATTTATAACTATTATGGGACTATAAAGTAAATTAAATTATAGTAAGAGTTCAGACTAATGTAAGAGGTCATAAAGTCATTAGTTTTTTTCTGAAGGTTCTATTGTTACAAATATCTACATGTCCATACATTTTTTTTTTAATATAAAGTCTACCACTGCAAGGTGATGACGGCACATTCAGATTTTCCCATCCTATCTTTGTTCTATCCTTCTCTGTTCTCAGCTGATCTCTAACTTTGTCTAAACACTTGAGGCCAGATTTACTAATGAGTGGTGCGAATGCAAACTGGCCTTTAAATTCATGTGAGTTGTGTTTATATAGCACTGTACAATTATACAGTGGTGTAAAAGAAAAAAAAAATACTGCTTGTTTTTATAAAGACGCTCAAACTGATTTACTAGCATCTGCGACACATAATTTACTGCTAATTATGCATGATATGATGCATGGTATGTATGTGTATTTTTTATGTTTGATTTTGAAATTAACTAACTGTGCGATGATAATAAAAACAGCTCAGCTGTTGTAAATCACCCATGTTTAGTAAATCTGGCTCTTTGTCCTCCTAATCTGGGTTCTGTCACAGTCCATCAGAGTAAATTCTCTGAAGTATAAGGCCGTTACTAACCCTAATCCCAATCCTTCTCTAATGTGTATTTTGGTGGAAGATAAAACAGATTTATTACTTCTGTATTTTACCAATATCATGGAGAAAAAAAGGCATATTCTGATTGCCTTGGGTTAGAGTTGGGGTTAGGGCTGTGGTCATCTACAGTGATGACTTAGACCTGGGTATCTGCATTTCTTCCATAGTGGGACCTTCTGGGGAAATAACACAATTGCACACTCAGTTCATGTTTAGAACCCACGATGGTGACAGTGATGTTTCTGTGTGTTTGAGTCACTGATGTCCCTTCAAATGTTAGTAGATAATGTCTAACAGTGTCTAATGTTGTAATTTTCATGTATATTTCTAATATCATGTTCCTTCTTTTTGAGTGATTAACACTTTCAAATTGTCTTTTATGATTCATCATTGAGATGTGTTGCAAATATTGAAGCTAACTCTAACAAACTAACCTGAAAGTGTGTGTTTCTGTGTGTATATATATGTGTTGTAGCTTGCGGATGGAACCAGTTCTGCTATCATTAACCTTTCAACCTCTAGTTCCAGCCTTCATGTAGGTAACAAACTCATCTTGTCATTCATTTCATTCATTGAACAGGAATGTCAGTCATGCTTTGCATTTACTTGTCATTGCACTTGTTCTTTTCATCATCCATCCATACATCATACCTCCCAGCCTCCCATTTAATTGTCTTTTTTTCACATATTAAAGAGAAAGTGGATACTTACTGCAAATCCGCTCATATTGGCAACAGACTGTCTAGATTTTTTAAAAAGGTCTACACCAGAGCCAGGAAATTTTTACAGTGGTCGCCAGGCTGAGGATACTAGTGGAAACTGATGTCACTCTTATATTGAACACAGCATTGTGTTCAATATAAGAGTCAAATGAGCCAAATAAGAGCCAAATGTTCGGTCTCCCTTCTTATCATTTGGCTCATTTGTGCACCACATGCACCAAGTCTGTTACATCTCAAGATGTTAGCGAGGTTGCAACTGTTGATAAAATTCATACAGTGGATGTTGTTAGGAGTCCACAAAGAAAAACTGATGTAAAATTAAAATGGCTGTCAAAAAAAACAAACTCCCAACGTTTACATTTAAATCCAAGTTACTGTATGTAACTCTATTTTATTAATTTGTTTCTCTAATGGATATCATCATTTGGCTGTTTTCCACTGCAAAACAGCAAGGTGTTTTATCTTTTCTTACAAAATTGAAGAAGGTCTTTGCCACTCAGCAAAAACTTGTTGAAAAGACTTTTAATATGATCTCAAAATACAATGCTGGAATTTGGGTTAAAAAAAACCAAATCTAATGTGAAATGCTGCTCTTTCAGGTCATTGAAAATATGTCTGGAAAAAGGTTTCTCTTTATGTCTGACACCTCGGATTCAAAACCTGACGTTTTTTTTGTTTTTTGCAGTGACATTCATTACTTATTTCTGCACCAACAAACTATAGTAGCATGTGCCTGCAATAATGAGGCCTTTTCATGTGGAGTTTGCATGTTCCTCCATTGCCTGCGTATTTCTCTGGGTACTCCAGGTTAGGTTCCTACTCACACAGGCTCAGTAACAGCCAGCAAGCACTCACCAACCAGTCAGAGACTAGTTGCCAGGGGATTACTGACAAATCCTTATGCCTGTGGCCCAGTGGTTCTTATCTGGCAATAGGTGTGAGTGTGAGCCCTCACTTCCAACCAGCTGTTTTTCAGCACTACTTAGAAGCACCTACCTGCCTATTATTACCCCAAAAACGGGGCTGAAAAGACCCTATAACTGGATGGGGTCCAAAACAGTCTATGGGAATTTTTTGCCATCTCTAAGTGTAAAAAACCCCCATTAATTAGTAAAAAGGCAGTCAAAATCTAAAACTAATAAACAATGTTTCAGGTGATGCCAGGTCACAGTGTGTAGACAGTAGCACAGTTTAAGTTTTGCTATCTATAGATGAAGTTTATTTGAAGTAAGACACTGTTGAATAACACTGAGTGCAGACAGATGAGGGTAGATCTGGAATGAGATAAAAGTGGGGCTTTTTTCCCTGGTGCCAGGATGAAACGGGAGACTTGCTGCTTTGCTGGTCTTGTGTCAGAAAATGCATCCTACTCGAGAAAGACGCTGCTTGTTACATTCTTCTATTTTACACATCCAGTAGTGCTCTTTCCTTTCTTGCTCGAATTTGGGGTGAGGTGGGGGGATTTCTTCCTCTACAAACAAAGATATTTGTTTTATTAAGGGTCAGATATTTAAAGCAGTCAAATTAAAAGCTCAGTTTTCTATCTGGCCGTGGCCAAAGTCAACAGAGCTGCTTATAGATCCTCTATACCACAACTCTCTGTGAGCTCTTACTAAAAGACAGAGGAGAGAGGGAGAAAGTGACTAAAAGAGAAGCAGAGAGAATGAAAAGAATCAGAAAAGTTTCAACTAAAGGAGCAAAAAGAGGCGGCTAATATATCACGGCACCAGAGAAAGAAAGCATGCTCTCTCATGTGCCGTAAATCCTGGCATCCTTAATCTCTGGGTCGCAACCAAAAGAACAGGTCATGCGCGTATGTCTGATGATTACCAGATTACTGCAGCAGAGTGTGCGCTCAGCAGAGCCGCTTCCAAAGCAGATCAGTCAGATTTAGTTTCAGAGTTGGAAAAGTTTAAGAAGATCGGCTGTCAGGAGCGTCATGGCTCCTCAAAGCTCGGAGGCTCCAGCCCCCCTTTCGTGATATCTGAGATCTAACGTCGCTCAGATGGAAAATGAACATTAGATGTCACGTCTCATCGGCAGAATGCGTGCACGATGACAGTATATATCGTGGTTCAAACAGACCTCTGTGTTTTCTCATTTCCATAAGGAAACTGGATTTCAAAAATCTGTCAGGTCACTATAATCTGGTTTTTGTGTCTGCTTTTCCTATCGGTGACGTGCTTTTACATGAATTCTGCTTTAAAAACTGCGATTGTACCTCTGCCATTAATTCTCATTAGAATTATTCCACTTCTTCTCCAAAAAGCAGTCAGTTTTGGTTAAAATCCTGCTCTGAAAATGTTGCAGTTTACCTCAACTTCCATAAATCCTTCCTGGCTGCTTTGGATCCAGAGAAACTAACTGACATGGCTTTGTGCCAGGCGACTTTGTGGCATTTTTGGGGGTTTGTGAAACACACATTTATGGCCCTATAATGACACCGTAACCAGAAACAAGATGTCAAAATAGCTTAGTAAATCATTATTGTTTTTCTTGTTCTGCTAATTTCAGCCACAGACTGATGTAAGCTGCTGTTCAACTCCAGAATCTGAGCGCTGCACATATTTGTTGCCCAGACCATCATCCAGATGTGTCTGTGCTTTTAAAGATGGCACTGGTGTACTTTTAAGTCTATCATTAGTCGCAAGTTAGTGTTTGAACTTTCAGATATCAGACAGACTTTCAAAAAGCTGCTGTGAAAAGCCTGATTCACCCAACATCTCGCTGACAGTAGAAGGACATTATTTACTGTAGCTGGTGACCATAGCGGACCATTTAGCAGCTAAAGATGCAGACACAGATGCTTCCCATATTATAGAGAGGCTATCAGACTTGGCATCTGAGGCCAACAGTCAACATTTAGGTAGTTAGGGCATCAGGGTTAAGGCTATCTATTCTATTTTTATACTTGTTAACCTTTATTTAACAGGACAGTGGAGAGATACCAGGAAAGCCAGGAGAAAGATGAGGGGTAAGACGCACAGTTACTGGCCTCAGGGCAGATTTGAACCGAGGCCTATATGGGTTACCTTCTCAACCCAGTGAGCTAAATCAGTGTCCATGACTTCCTATTCTGTCAGTTAATGTTTGCTAGTCCTCCATATATGATTCCCAATTGTCTTTGGTGTTACATATAGCATGGACTGTTTACTAGCAGCCACAGCTTGCTCAAACAGTCAGTAGCAAATGCAAGAAAGTTTGTTATTTTCAAAACCTGTGTCGCTTTTTGAGGCTTCTGAGGTTCTTTTAAATTGGCGAGAATTTGAGTACAAATTGTTTTCTGCACATCAGATTGACTTTTCAGATAAATGGGCTAGTCGGCGGTATGAGTTTAGAACAGCATATGAAAAAAGCTTTCAGAAACTGGACATGCTGTAGATTGAGTCAGCCCTGTGTAATATCAATCAATGATAGCAAAGAAGACATTAATTTACGTGCAAATGCCACAGATTTTTACTTGAGGTTTGCTGTTCTGCCTTGAAACTGCAGTGGAGTAAATGACAAATACATGCAAACAGTTGTGCCTAAGAAGCCAACATTAGTTTTTCCACTTTCTTCACACTGACCAGTTTATTTTGGAGGTATGGAATAAGGTTCCATAAGAGTTTTTGGCAGAATGGCTTGCTGCTTCAGAAAATTCTCCAGTAGACAACCGATCTTTGGGTAGGAAAAGTTTTTGATTCGGGTGCTTTGAAGTCAACGTTGCCGGATTGGTTGAAATAGACCATACGTTTTTGGCATAAAATTAGAGGACACTGCCCGGCTTCCCGGGTATGCTGCACACTACCAAAGTGAGCCAACATATCCAACCAAGCAGCAACATCTATAGCTGAAAACTAAGCTTAATTAGTGTGAATGTTCTCAGTCATCCAGGTCATCATCTGGACGGCTACCGTCCAGATCAGCTACTCCAAACAAACTGCTTTCATGAACTGTGCTGGTTCATCAAACACACACACAAATAATTACTACAAAGTAGGAACGCACAACATGTTTTACAGATCAAAACTGAAGCACAAACTTCTTTTTTAATGCAGTTATCTGACAAAAGATGTACTAGTTGTACAGTTAGTCTAAGAAATGTGCATTACAGTTTTGATAAGTAAAGTTTTAGTTACTTACATTTGTGTTTCTCGGGACTAATTAGCATGTATTTAGTGCAATAAGTGCTTGCCAACCGAGCTTGTTAGTGTTAGCAGATCCTTTAGACCTCCACCCTTGTGTCCAAATATGATCACTTCTGGCTCTAAAAGTAGCAGGTGGTGGTAGTGGCCAAAATGCTAACATTTAGGCAAACCAAACAATGATGCCATGGTGGCAAAGTCCATCTTTTTTTCACAGTCTACGGTTCCACAGAGTAACCTCCACAGATGATTCACCGGGTGAATTGCAGCTTTTTGGGAGGCTCCTGATGTTGTCGATTATGTAAGGTCACTATTCATGCTGTTGGAACTTTGGCATGCTGGAACTTATCGCAGATTATAATTCATCTAAAAAACACTTTTCTTTTCTTGTTAGAGAGCAGCTCCCTCGTGATAAATGTGTATGTTTTTGACATTACAAGGCAACAAAAAGCTCCTAAACGCTCTGTCAGATTTGGCTTTTTATGTGTGTGAACTTTAAAGGAAGCCTCTTCCAGCCCCACCTGTGACCTCTGACTCTGTTGTGGATGGGGTTTCCCCACAAAAAAGCTTTTATGAAGCAGCTCGGTGCTCTTATGAACTCTTATGTAAATGCAGTCACTCTGCTCGTAGAGTTCTTGGCAGTGCCAGTCTGGTTTGGTTAGGCTGGCTTTCCCCACAGGGCATAATGATGGGCTGCAAACCACACCGACACCCTGACCAGACCACTACAGGCTCTCTGTGTGTGTGTGTGTTCGATCTCCAGAGTGTATACTTAGTACACAGTCTGGAACACTCCACCGGCGGCCTTAATCTGTCTGAATCAGGAGTCGTGGACTTGAGTGAACACACACACACACACTTTCTGGCGCCCTGGTCATCAATGCTTGGCACCAGCAGCACACAGAGGGCACATAAACACACAGCAGACACTTCACGCCTCAGACACAGGGCACCGTGCATGTGTGTGTGTGTCATGTCCTAGTTAAACGCCACGTGCTGACCTTTTCCATGCCATCCTGCCACTTTGGAAAAATTAGGAATTCCATAGTCCCCCTACTTCTCCTGTGTGCATGTGTGTGTTTCTGTCTCAGAGTTTGTGGGAAGTAGGAGAAAGGGGATTCCACACAAACCCAGTGCCATAAGAGCACTTTTGTTCAACATTTATGCCTTTACATACACACACATACACACACAAAGGAAAAAGTGGCGCATGCGTCACAACTGCGTTTCTGGAGTGTTCCTCAGAGGGTTGAAGGTTGCAGGGCGGGGATGAAATGTGTGTTTTTGTATGTGTGTGAAGATACACACTGTAGGTTGATCTGTCCCCACTATATTCTCCATTTTTGTGGTCGCTGTTTCCTTGTTGTGTCAGGGCCAGCAGCTTGCCATCACACACACACACACAGTGAGATGGACAGACTTTTCGCTTCTGTGAAAAAATAATCAAAAATGAGCTTTTAAGTAGCTCTGCGGTCGGCGTTGCCAATGTGAGCAGACTTTTAGTAAATTTGATGGATGAGGCAGCTTCACGCTTGAGAAAATGGAAGTCTTGATAAAACACATGAAACAGGGTTTCTTTCCGAGATGTCACATATTTCCCCAAAAATCACATCGTATAAATCAAAATGAATCCAAACCTCAAAAAGCCATCAGTCACGATTTCAAAAACAAAGATATATATTTTACCCTCCAAAACAGAACGACATTGTGAGTGCAGGATGACTCATAGCTGTAATAGTAAGGCTTTAACAGCCTTTGATTTAATGCCAGCAGTCATTTTGTAATAGAGGGATTTATTTCTTCTTCTACTTTTTTTTTTATTATTGTGTATGTTTCATTTTGGGTTGAAACCCATAATGTGCTATGAGAATAAGTATTAAGAAATGTGTTGAAAAGCTCCTTAAAATGTTTTTAATCCCTGTACTTTAATGCGTGGTTACATTCTGTCAGCATTTGTGCGTCTGCACTGAGTGATCGTGCAGTCTACGGTGAAATTTAATTTCTCTCTGACCTGTCTTTTGTTGTTAACGCTGACACTAGATGTTACAGTGGGTAAGTTTTGGAGCGCACTGACTTATACAAAAATGTCATTCCAAGGGTGTGAGATGGTGTGGTTTTGCCAAAACCACTGAAACCTTTCACACATTATGCACAATCCCCCAGCGTCAGATGCTGCTGTTCTTTTGGCATTTGTGCCATGATGCAACAGGTTATTGATGTTTGTAAGGGCCTTTGGTGTCACATTTAAATTGGTAGGCTTTTTTTTTTTTTTTTTTTTTTTTAGTTGCAGAGTTAATTTTGTCAAATCAAAACATAATCTTTTCCCAAACCCAACCGAGTAGCTTTTGTAAGCCAAACTAACAGCAGAAATTAAAATTAGGTGAAACAAAGCACAAAATACAACACTGTGATTTATTACACCAGTGATTTATTGCACTTAAAAAACTTTTCACGTGGACCTTTTAAAAGGGAAACTATATGCCCAACTGCACCCCAAACCCTTGTGCATCATGATGGAGCTGCAGTATCTGACACCCATCTAGCGTGAAATTATATTGGCAGTGCAATATGTGTAAATGCATCTCATTTTGGTAACTTTTGCACTTGCATGCATTTGCCCCATGTGTTAACTCAGGGTGGAAAATTAATTTCCCCAGCAGGCTACATGAGAAACTGGGACTGTTGTGGAGGGCCACACCAATAAGCTTAAAAATGTATATTAAGCAAAAGTGAGATCAGCTTAATTTAGTTCAACAACTCCATTCTGCTTAGTATTAACTTTCTATCTTTATAAAGTGGGACTATTGTGGAGGGCCGCATCAATAGGATGAGCTCAATATTACTCAGTATTAATTATATTTCTTTATAAGCTTACTGTTGCGGTTCTTCACAACCATCCCAGTTTCTCACCTCGTAAGACCCAGGGACTGTTGTGGAGGACCACACCAATAAACTGAACTTAGTTTTGCTCAATATTCATTTGACCTTATTGGTGCAGCCCTACACAACAGTCCCAGTTTCAGGTGCAGATTGGCTCCAAAAAAGAAAGAAATACTTAGGAAACAATAAAATCAAAGCAATCAATGTTTTCCAGAGACTGACAAGTAATGCGTTTGGAGAAGACAAATTAAGAGACATTTTGCTTCTAACACTAAAAAACCTTTTTTAGATTATGAGGTTTTTTGTCAGTACTTTAAATGGTATTAAATTTAAGCAGGGGTATTTAGGGTTGTGCACAAATTACAAACTTGGATTCCTCTTAGTCTGACCTCTTTCATACTCCCTTAATCACATGAACTACACCAGCCAATCTCTCGGTAGATAACTTCATTCCAGCCTCAGTGAGTGAGTGTTTTCGGGAAGGTAATTAACATTTTCACCCCATCTGGCCTCGTCTGATCAGCATAAAACACCCAAAAAAGACAATGAAAGCACCAAGTATTTTTCATTCCAGAAGAATATTACTAGGTTATAGAAAGAAGTGGTGAAAAAGAGCTTGGAGCAAGGTAGCAGAATAATTAACTTCTTCATGAATAAATATACATTTTTGGACTCTTTTGGCATAACTCGGTTCTTCTTATGTCCATGTTGATTTTTGTCCACTTTGTGCCAGTTCCCATCCCAGTGTTGGCCGTTTCCATTGCCTCAGAACGCCCATATACCATGACCTTAATGCCATGGAATCACCAGAGACAATTTTTACTTGTGTTGACGTAACTTGGCTAACTCGATGTTGCCATGCGATCATTGGAAAAATCATGAAAAGCGCTGCAGTGCTCTACAAAGTCAAATAGCATTCACTGCAGGACTTTGAACAGGTTTGAAAGGTCAAAGGTTCTTCAGAAGAAGTTCAGATATCAAACAAACACAGCCCGTAAATGACACAAAAATCACTTTCAGTAGCCACAGACAATTTGGTGGAATTGGAAATGACCTTTGAAGTATTTATTTATTTATTTTTAGTTTGACTCGTCAGGTAAATGAAGCAGCAAGAAAGTAACGCAAACATGAAGTCAAACCAACACAAATATTTTTTAAAAATAATATTACGCAAGCCATAAGACTGCATGCAGAGCAATCATTTGGGTTTTACCAAACAACACAGGCTTATTTATATTCAGCACCTCCTATTCAACCTTCCAAACTCTGACATCTGATTGTGTGACCAACAGGGAGAAGAGATTATGGACTGGTGGAGTAAGTTCTACGCATCGACTGGAGAGAAAAACAAGTGTGCGACTTATCTGGAGGAAGGCTTTGACACTCTCAAGGTAAGGATGTGTGTTAAGTGCTTGTAGGAAATAAAGTGTTTTGTTTTTTTAACTAAATGTATATATCTTTCAAATGAAGCCTGCAAATAATAAATATAATGTTACAACTAGATACAAGATTCTTATTAAGTTTGTCTAGTATGATGTGGGAATTCATATATTCGAACATGCAATTGGCTATATTCTTTAGGCAGCTGTTGCTCAAGTGGTAAGTTAATTTAAAGCATTAATTGTATCCATCTTTTACTGGTCCAGCCCTTTGCATCAGCCCTACTTTTTTCCATTTGATCCATGAGAAAATTAGCCACCTAACCCTTTATTAACCTCTTAGCACCCAGGGGTGGAAAATTCGTTTTCCCAAGAGAAAATGGGACAGTTGTGGAGGGCTGCTTAATCATTTAATAAATCTGAAATAACATTAGATTATTCTGACTCACATTTGACAAAATGTAAAGCTTCAAAGTTCCAGCTGTCTGGAGCATGAACCAACACCAATAATGTAACAGCTTGTAAGATAGCATTGGTTTAGTACTAAATTTAGTTTAAATGGGGAGGCTGATGGTGAGAGAAGTACCTCTTCTTTATTCCTACAAGGCATATCTGAAGTTATTTTGAAGCAAATGTATGTAAATGAATTCGTTGAGCCATTGGTCAGCAGAATTCTACCAAATCTGATAAAACCTTTGCACAAGGTTATGGTTTCACTTATGACTCAGTGTGCCAGCATGTTCAGTGTCTTTGGCTCATCCCACCAGAGCACTAAGCAAATCATGTTATGGATACTGCTAAATTAGTACAAGTACACTTACCTGAATAATTTTTTGTATCCACCTGCTGTCACAGAGTTTAAACTTTTTTCTAACCTCTGCTTTGTCAATGCATCACTGCAACAACACTCCTGTAGCTTTTGGGCAGCTGTGGCTCAGGTGGTAGGTTAATGTAAAGGGTTAATGTGAAGTGCAGGCCATTTATCATCTATGAAGTACTATGGAATACAACATTTTTCCATATGGGTAAGAGAGATGATCCAAATACAGGACACTGCAGACTGAATATTAAGCTATAGGCAAGCCTTTAATGCAAACTATCAAAGAAAACTATCCTTCAAAGTTAAAACGTAAAACAATAAATAAGTAATAACAGGAGATAATCAAAAGTCAAATACAAAATAGCCAAAAACAGTCAAAGGAAAAAAGAACCCAAGGAACATGACAAATTAAAAAATGTAATTGTTTCATTGTTTCTTTGGGGCTGCTTTCATGAGTAAATAATTTTATGCGACATGTGCATCTTGTAAAACTGCACTACATACTATTACTATTTGAGGAAATATGTAAGTTCTTGTGATATCTTTGTATTTCTATAATAGTATGAAATTTATGAACACATTCCCCATTTTTCCCTGTTAAGGCATATGTTAACTCACATTCCACAAAGTTTACTTATTGTATATGGTGTGGTTTCCTGGCCTTCATAAATAAAAGATTAATAGACGCTAAAAGGTAATTGTCAGCTTTGAGCTGAAAGGTTTCCAGCTATGATTTTTATGATTTGTGTAGTTTCAGACCAAAAATAAAGATCATGTTCAATTACAAGAGTTTACCTATTTAATTTACATAGTATTTATTGTGTTTTTATTCTTTTTCATTAGTATTGTAAGTCACATAATAATCGGAAAAGTGTTGTACATTGTTTTGGGGTTTTGTATTTCTTCTGTTGACGCTTTTGTCATAAAAATAACCCTGACATGCATTGTGGGGGGGGGGGGGGGGGGGGGGGGGGGGGAGAGGGGGAGACAGTTTTATTCAGTGGTAATCTGACAGTATCTTCCAAAATGCTTATTTAACATCTCCATCAATGTGCATTTACACTGTCACTAAATAAATAGACACTTTTTTCTTTTGTTTTATTTCTAGAGGAACAGTTTTTTGGCACTGGGAAAGTACCCCTTAATGAACCACCATTATACTTTAGACCCTTGATATTTACTTTGCAGTTTGTGTCTTGCAGACATAAACTGCAAAACTTAATGTAAATGCACAAAGTGGACCGTTCATCTTACAAAGCAACAAATGTATTAGATTGCCTTATTAGATCTTTTTAGAAACAATAAAACACAATTTAGTTGAAATCTGCCAAAACCTGATATTATTTATTATGCAACTAACAAATCATGATTTTATATCCAAATGTGAGCTGGTACACTAGACTTCTCTGAGAAGCTTAACATTCAAGATGCAAGTAAATAACTGCACCTGGGTATTTTAATCAAAAAACATTGATGTGCATTATTAACAATATAATTTTGATGAAAGAGCATGTGTATATTGGTGGATTATTTACTATAGAAACTTTGTAAAAATGTATTTATTTTAATTATTAGTACTGTTTAGGGCAGCTCTGGCTAAACCTTATACTGGGTGGTGGTTTAATAAATTTGTTAGCCACTGTATATCAGCTCAACACAGTGGAAGCAAAGGATATAATAGATGTTGGTTGCACACAGATGTTTTGCTTTGGGAGCAACTTGAACAATTGAGTTAAATTAACACTTTAAACCATAAAGCAATTGCGTTAAATACACCTAAGATGCTTACATAAATCCAAGAGATGGCCCGTGTCCTTTTTTCAATGTATGCGTATATGCTTTTAATTTACCCGAAATAAACAGAGCAATAAAATATTGCATCTTGAGATGTAAAAGTGAAAGACTACACCATTTCTATCTGGGGACACTGGCTTTCGGAAATGTGCTCATAGTTAGCTTGGAGTCCCAACAATTAATTGATGTGTAATTCATGTACCTTGGACTTGTATGGACAGAAATGGACTTTTACCATACCCTTATTTCTGAGAGTATAATAGGGTAAAGGTAACAGTAGCAGAAAGAATAAAAAACTGAGAAAGTAATAAGAAAACATGAAAAAGATGGAGACGCCTTTAGCCTTTGTTCCTTTTTCTTAAAACCCATTCATTGCCCTACACCTCACCATTTAAATCATTTATCTGCCCTAATGCCAGTTCCCTCTGTCAGTCTGTCATTCCCCTCCTCCCCCTCTCTTCTCATGCTCCATCATCAAAAGTCTCGGCATCGTGACATTCTGTCCGTTTCCCTAACTTCTTCATCCATGACTCATCCATGTTGAATTTGCTTTGGGAACACCGCAGTGGGAGAGATTTAGGGAAAAGGCCGTGCTCTGATGTTGGCAACTCTGAAATGAGCCGTCGTCAATGTTTGTCTGTAGTCTGGTCCTTTAAGAGTCTGCCGCCATCCCAGGAGCAACCCTTGATCGCCCACGCTCTGTTCAACCCTTATCCCGTTTCTCTTGGCCCAAACGGCGACCTTTCCTTCCACCGGGATTCAAAGCACACGTCAGTCTCTTGTCTGATTCCCAAAACAAATGACTAATCATGTCAGAATGTTGCCTTTTTTATTACTCTTTAATTAGAGCTCTAACCTCTGCCTTGAAAGCCCTTTCACATCATCACAGTAATAACAACAGGTTTTCTGCATGTACCCTGACATACATGTTGTACAAAGTCAAAATCAAGGACTTAAAAGTAAAATATTAGTAATTAATAGGCTTTTAAATGTATTTATTAATATTATTAAATCACATAGCAACACAGTTGGTCATGAATCTAATGAAAAAAACATTTAAAAATAGGTTTTAACATCCAGAGATTTTCCATAAAAGCCATGCTATATATGCTGTAATGTCAAATAATATTTCTTGGCCTCTTTCTTTACATGAAGCCATTAAAGTAGAGCTCAAACTAAATGGCACAGTAGAGAACAATTACATCTTGCCCAATAGTCATTGACCCTTGAAAGACTCTTTCCATTTTTCTAGTGGTTGTATTTTTTTCAGTCAGGAGCCTATTAAATGGTTTCACCCTGGCCGATGGAAACACATCTAAGTCACCTCTGAGTTTTTGCGACATTTCAAAACTTTGCTCAAAATTCAGTTGACAGTTGGATGGAAACTAGTGAAATGACCAGTGAGCCACTGATTCCATCGTCACTTTGCCTCACTTTCACCCTTTCACCGACCAGCTCAGTGCCAACACCTCCTTTTGATTTACTCCCCCCCACCCCCCTCCGCTTTTCTCCCACTGTTTCCTTTATGTCTTTGACAAGTCCTTTACTCAGATCTGCTACTGTCACAGGGAAATTAGCTGCTGTTTCCAACCTTTTTCAACCTCTTTTTCTGATTTCCTCTGACCTTTTACTGTCTTTGGGTAGCATCTGTCAGCAGAGACAGTTCCCAGCCCTTGCTCTGACCTGAGGAAAATTTGCTTACTCTTCTTCTCAGCCTTGGCTTTGTGCTCCCCTCATTTTGTCACCTTTCTGTTTCTGTTTCCATCTCCTCCCGCTGCTGCAAAAACCTTTTTGGTTACATCACCAATTTAGCACACTGGTGTGCCACTCATATGAAGGTGGACAAGAAAATGACATTCGAAAAGGGCTAAATATTTGAGAACAAGCGAAAAGAGAGACTTTGCTAAAAAAATAAATAATCTGGCATAAAATGGGAGAATAAAATTTATTGTCTGGAAGAGTAATGCAATCCACTAGAGAATAAGTAAATACCACAACGATTTTCTTCATCAGAATGAATGAAAATGTTCACCGCATGTATTATTGTCTAAGGTCTTTACCTTACAATATGAAGCGCCTTGAGCCAACTGTTGTTGTGATTTGGTACTATATAAATAACATGGAATTGAATTGAACTTCAGTGTGGCCAGTTCCCCGCTATCACTATAAAAAAGTCAAAATTAAGAAAGACCTTTTTTTTTCTTTTTTTAAACATGTTTTTATCATCATATTGTACGAGACTCCTCAGACCAGACAATGTCCTTCCAATCTTCTAGTGTCCAGTTTTGACAATAGAAGCTTGTGTGAATTGTAGCTTCCATTTACTGTTCTTAGCTGACATAAGTGACACTCGGTATGGTCTTCTGCTACTGTAGCCAATCTTCTTGTGCATTAAGAGATACTATTTTGCAAATCTTCATTTGCAAAATAGAAAAAACCCTGGTGATTATTTGTGTTACAGCTCAAAGCAGTCCAGCTGTTCTCCTCTGACCTCTGGTATCAGTGAGGCATTTTTACCCCTAGAAGTGCCGCTCACTGCATATTTTCTCTTTTTCCTAACCACTCTCCATTTGGTCATCCTAGTAGATCAGCAGTTTCTGAAATACTCAGACCAGCCTGTCTGTCACCAATTACCATGTGACATTCAAAATCATTTAAATCAGCTTCATTTTGATGATAAGTTTGAAGTACAGCTAAATGCATGGGTTTGCTGTCAGACAAAGCGTCCTTTGGCTTTGCCACTATGATGCTTCAGCTGCAACAGTGTTTGAATAAAATAAGTTTGAAAACACCACAAAGTTCACATAAAACTTACTTTATATTATCGGGCTAAATACATGGTTTAAACATGATGAAGACAAAGGCTGTGTTAGATAGACATGATAGCAATATGCTCTGTCAACACGCAATGATTAGCACAAAGATAATGCTATGCTTTGCTAGCAATGCTAATATCAAAGCTAATATTTCTCCATTTACTATTTTACAACTGTAATAATCTGTGTGGAGTTGCATGCATTTTGTGTTTCCTACCGTTTTGTAAGATTTATTAGCTCCAGTTTTAGCAACGCAGACATCTTTGAACTTGAAAAAGGCAGGAGGCATGGCACAGTCAGGACAGTGTTAATGCTCTGGTTTGAAACATGCAAACAAATGACACTAAGGCTACGTGCACACTAATGCCTTTTTGTTTAAAAACGCATCGTTTTCTCTCCGTCTTGGCCTCTCGTCCACACTGAGACGGCGTTTTCGCTCATGGAAAATGCAGCGTTTTCAAAACGCTCTCAAAAACGGATACATTTGAAAATGGTGCTTTTGCGTCGCAGTGTGGACAGTGAAAACGCAGACTTTGTAAAACGATGATCCATGTTAGTCATATGATGCAGTCATGTGACCAATTAAACTAAGCTAGCGGAGGGCATTACACAGCAGTTGTTTTGTGTTTATACTTTATACTTTTGTTATACTCGCAGCAACAACTCCACCTCATTGTTAGTCCATTTGAAAAACTCGGTGCCTTTCCTCGACATTTTGCCGCAACGTTTCAAAGAGCCGGAAAGTAAATAAGCGGCAGACAGAAATGAGGCAGGTCGAATCTTCTTGCATTTCATGCATGCGCAGTACTGGAACGTAAGCAATTTCGTCCGTTTCAATGTGGACACACAACTCTGTGAAAACGACTGAAAATGCTAGTGTGGACGCGGAGTGTTTTCAGATGAAAACGCTGTTTTTTAAAAAAAATCTATCCAGGCTAGTGTGGACGTAGCCTAAAGGGTTATCATTGCATTTAAATGTGACACCAAGTCCTAATCAAGCATTCAAACATGAGCAAGAGTCAGTTGAAGTTTTTTATGTGGTATTTCACTAAGTTCATGTTTGTCACATCTGATTTTTATGCAGGGCACATGATACATGGTTTATATCATTGTGTTCAATGACCTTAAAGTTAATACAGGCTAGAAGAATGGCCTGTATTTGTATAGCGCTTTACTAGTCCCTAAGTACCCCAAAGCGCTTTACACATCCAGTCATCCACCCATTCACACACACATTCACACACTGGTGATGGCAAGCTACATTGTAGCCACAGCCGCCCTGGGGCGCACTGACAGAGGCGAGGCTGCCGATCACTAGCGCCACCGGGCCCTCTGACCACCACCAGTAGGCAACGGCTGAAGTGTCTTGCCCAAGGACACAATGACCGAGACTGTCCAAGCCGGGGCTCGAACCGGCAACCTTCCAACTACAAGGCGAACTCCCAACTCCCAACTCTTGAGCCACGATCGCCCTTTCTTAGAAGAAAGAGTATAATGTTAATGCTAGTGCACAGCTTGTAACACTCTAAAAGTTATCGAGCACTAAAGTGATTATAGCAATTTAAAAAAAACTATTCATGATTTAAACAATTTGGTAAACCAAGTCATAAAACAGCTTTGACTGGTGACATTCAGGAACAAGAGCTGTGATTGCCACTGTGGTTTCTAGTGGGTGCTGTTGTCTTACATCAGCCTTTACCTCATCTCCTAATTTTTCCATTTTACCTTCTTTGTACTGTCCTTTTCAATCCACACAGTGATGTTCTCTCAAACCTTGGGCTTACTCCACTGCTTCCACACTCTGACCACTCATTTCACATCTTTGCTTCTGCCCTGTAACAGACAGCAGAACTGGTTAGTTTTGCTTCTGTCACAAAGACACCGCTGTTACCACCCTTGTTATGACTTCGTCTGTCTCTTGGCGTCTCCTTTCCCACCGCCTTCCATCTCCCTTGGTATTGGGTGCATTTCCAAACTTGTCTTTCTCTGTTGAGAACAAGCCAGCTATTTCTTAGTCAGAACCAATGGCTTTTTTGAGTCTCTGCTTCATGGTAGATGTCAGTAAAAGTTCAAAGTGTTATTTTGAGCTTTTTTAAAAGAAAGAAAAATAAAATGCAAACTGTTAAATGGTGATTTTGAGAAGGTGACCTTTAACGTTTTGATCGAGAAAGGTTTGCTATTTTCTGTCTTTTTTTTCATGTAAGGTTAATTTAGCTAAACTTTATATCAAAAACGTAATTTTTAAGTACATTTTCTATAAGTGATATGATTTAATCATATCGTGGTTTAATCAGCAAGGTATCTGTTTAGTACCTGTGTGTATCCTATACATTATTAACTGTATATGCTTTGCCAGAGCCTTTTTCTCCACGCTCTGCCTTGCCCTTTTGGGTTTGGTGTTGAAGTATTGAAATGAATCGCTGTTTCCAGACCTTTCATTCATTTACATCACCCCCGTCGTCGGTATGTTTCCACAGTTTCTGCCCCCATTCCTACTTTTCCAACTCTTTCACCTCTCTCCTTTCACAGCATTAACCGTACACCCTTCATTTCATCCAACACAACCCCCTTGTTTCTCCTCATTTCCTAACAATCCTCTTTCCTCCCCTTCCCAGTTTAATAACAAAGTAAATGGAAAGCATCTCATTGCTTTCACAACCTTTCTCCTCCCTCTTTCAATTCATTTTGAAAAAGTGCTTGCAAGACCACTGTCTTAGTTTCTGCATAACTTGAAAAAAACATTTACAAGAAAGAAACAACAGCCTTTTGTATAACAACAATCTTCCAATAATGAGATTTGGGAGTGCACATGTTCCCCCGGCAACAGGTTGTTATCACAGGGTCACTGGCTGGTCTGTTGGACTGCATAAGTGGAGACTTTAGCAAGCATTTCACCAGCAAATCCCATTAACATCCAACAGCCACTCGCAACTGGTTGGGGAATATGTGTTTTTCCCTCACAGATGGTTGCCAGATGGTCACAGATCAGTCTCTGTGCCTGTGTGACTGGAGCTCATTTCAGTCTATCCTACTTTTTCATCATAATTGTTACAGATGCGAACTTTCAAACACAAAAGTGACTGGTGTCACAACCTGTAGCTGGTGACAAATATGAGATTTCAATTGGCTGCCTCTTTCACATACTAGATTGTGACTTTCCAGAAGTTGATAAGCTGAAGAAAGTCAATGAATTTGACTGAGTTAGTGAAGTAGAAAATCATCACTAATGAAAACAAATTAATCTAGTCGTGCTTTGGACCCATTGAATTCTCACACATGTCTCTAATGTGAAAAAAAAAAACTTGATAAATTTGATAATGTCTTAAAAACTGAACATGAATTAGATGTAAACGCCACTGTTATTCTTATATATTGATGGGCTCTTTAGCTTTGCATGATTCACAGCTTAAAATAAGCCTTGTGTATCTTTTACTGGACCTCAATTCATCCATGTTTGATTTCTCCCCATTTTGACCAACTTTATTGTGATTGGCTGCCCCTCATAAAAGGCTTGAACATCAGGTGGTCTCCTCTGTGGACACTTTGCAAGGCAGTGGACTTCAGTGAAGTATAACAGGAATGATTACTCAGCCGTGGTGCCTCCAACTGCCTGTGTCCTTGTCTGCAACAGAGTATAATTGAGGCCTTGGGGATATCCCCTCTCTATGACATCATGCAGATCCAAGACTTGGAAAACCTCAGTCTGAAGGCTGAGCTTTTGGCTCACAGGGATTACTTTTACATACTCTGACCTCATTATTTGAAATTTTAAACATGTTGATTGCGATAGATCCAAAAAGCATTTTCTTTCTCATTCTCTGCGTTTACATTCACAGCCCCTCTTCTTCTTTCTCTTTGTCTAGTCACCAATTTTCATTGGCTCTGATGTTTTCATGTTCACTACTCTAAATAGTAAGCATATGATATGTCCAAGCGTCTCTTCCTTTTATTCCTTTCTGAATCTTCTGTAATTTAAAATATGTCCTTCATTCTGTCATCTCCACATCCTGTTGCGCTGTGGACTTTCATCCATCTCTGCCCCTCTTTTACACTCTCTTAAATGTCCTTTCTTTTTTTTTACTCCTACCTCCTTATTCTGCTTTTCCTCTTTCTCTTTTTTTACCCCAAACGTATCTATTACTTTGTAACTTGTGAGTCAGCTATTAAAATAAACCTATTTTAGGGCTAAATAAACTCCTATCCCGCTCTGCTCTTCCTCCTCAGGTGTATGACCGGGAGCTGGAGAAGATCGAGGATTTTAAAGGACTCTCTGATTTCTGCCAAACATTCAAACTGTACAGAGGAAAGACTCAAGATGAAGGAGAAGATCCCTCAGTGGTGGGAGAGTTCAAGGTAAATGCAAAGTTTAAAAGTTGTTCGGTCGAGTCTCACTATCTGCCATTTTCTTCTAGTCGCCACATTGTTGCAGCCTGATGTGAAGTTACGTATCACGAACATATCACATGCTAAATTATGCCTAGAGCTTATCTCGATTCATTCATCTTTGTCGGTACTTATTAATTCAAAAGCTTCCTTTACACCACTTGACATCTACTTCTTTAACTCTCAATCCCTCAACCCCTCTCTCTTATGAACCAGGGCATGTTTAAGATCTACCCCCTGCCAGATGACCCCGGTGCCCCTGTTCCCACAAGGCAGTTCAGAAAGCTGCCTCCCAACGGCATCGAGGAGTGCTTGGTCCGAGTCTACATCATCCAGGCTCATGGACTCCAGCCCAAAGACCCCAATGGGAAGGTATAAGGGGAGAAAGGGAGAGAAATGTAGAAGAGGATGGCTAGAAAATGTAACCAGAATTAGGTACTCGTGGTTAGGATACTCATTAAGGTCAAGGTCAAAAGATTTCTACAAAGGAGGGTATAAGTGATACCAAGTAAATGGAAGATGACATGAGTTAACAGAAAGCTTGTTGTTTTCAGTGTGACCCATATGTGAAGATCACGCTGGGGAAGAAGTCAGTCAACGACCATGAAAACTACATCCCCTGTACACTGGACCCAGTCTTTGGAAAGTACGTACACCAATGCCCCTTTGATCTGTCCCTCTTCCCCCCCTTTCTGTCTATCTGTGCCTAAAACCAAAGGTCTGGACTTCCCCGATCTTGCCGACTCGGAGGCGATCCACAGACTTTCAGAGTCTCTGGTCTAGAGACAGGCTTCCTTAAACTTCACTCTTCTATCCTCTGTTATTCCATGTAAACCAGCACACCCTGGCACATATTTCATATTACTTGACATTTTCAGTGCCAAAAACCACAATGGTTCACGGGGAACTGAATACCTACTCATGGGTTCCTGTTAATTGATGAATTGTTTTATATCGAATGTCTTAATATCAATAAAATGTTAAAAAAACAAAATACAGAACAGAAAATATACCATGAGAAACTATTTATTACACAATTTACACAAAAAGGGGTAGGATGAAGTGTACCCATGTTGCACTGTTGTCACGTATCATGTATAAAGGTCCCAATCTGTCCCCAAGTTAAAAGGATGTGGATTCAGCCTGTATCTAACTGTGCCACAAATCTTTGTGTATGTGTAGAGGGATGAAGGTTGTATGTCCCGGCTGATTCCTAGTTTGGACAAAAATAATAATAACTGAGGATGGAGTACAAAAACTTTTAAATGTTATTCTTTAACTAAACTGAAGTTTAAATTCCCAGCACTCTGGGAATGATTATGCTCATTTCCACATCCTCATGTTTATTCTTGAGCTCTACTAGAGTCGCTTTGCAAACTGCAAATATTTGTTAATCTTATATTAGGACTTGTTCCTCTGTCTGTTTACCTCTAGCTGTTTTACTGCCCTTCATTTTAAGGCCACCTCCTTGTTAAGCTAACTTTCCTGTGATTGGATGTCCTTTACAAACAGAAGGTTTGGGTGGGGCTATTGTGCTCACAGACAGAGCAGGTTCCCTCTAATGACTACATCCACTCTGACACCATACAGAGCCTAAGAGCAGACAAAAACTGCCTGAAACCCGAGCATTGTGCTCACAGGGATTACTTATACATATACAGAATTTATTATTTGAACCTTTGCTCATTTTCCATGTTTAATATCAACTTATACATAAGGATAATTAAAAGTTATTTGAAAAAAAGTAATCAATTGGTGGTCGCTAAAGCAAATAGACTTTTTTTGGAGACTAATAAAACCAGCTGAGTATGAGACATCATCAGCAGGTGGCCTCTTTGCTTAGTTGGTAATCCAGCTCTGGTGATTGCTGCATACATTTAGCATGAAGCAGTGTTATAGAGAACTTTTGTATAATTTTATTCAAGCTTCTCTCTATCTTTTTAGAGCTAATAAAATAAAATGACTTTAAAAGAAGCTGACAAAATGAAAGGTCAAAGAGGGTACAATAATAAAACATGGATTCTTAAAATAATTAAAAGAAAATCAAATGTAAAATGTTCATAAAACAAAAAAAAATGTTCTTGATTAAAAAACCCCAACTAACTATCCTCTAACTATTCTATTCCACTTATCCTCATTCAGTTTCACAGTGGGCAGAAGCCTATCCCATCTACAATAGGGCGAGAGGCGGGGTACACACTGGTCAGGTCGCCAGTCTGACCCAGTTCTAACACAGACCCACAACCATTCAAACCTATGGGCAATGTAAAATAACCATTTAACCTAACCCCACTAAGTGTATGTCTTTGGACTGTGAGAGTACCCAGAGAAACCAGACAGACACAGGGACAGCTCTGCAAACTCATCACAGAAAGGACCCAGCCAAATAACTCAGACCTTCTTCATTGTGTAGCAGCAGTGCTAACCACCATGCTGCTGTTCTGATTTTTTTTTTTAAGAAATCTCTTTATCTGCCTGCTACATGAGCCTTTTTCGTAATGCATTGGAAACTGAAGTCAGGGCAGCTTCCGTGCAGCTTTTCCTTTTCAAATGTATTCAAATGTAATGTCTTACATGATGATGATCATGATCCAGTCTAAATACATGACTCAGAATTATTTCCATCAGCGCACATACTGAATTCACTCTATGTCACTCTTTCGTATGCTTGTTACTCTATTTTGTGTCCTTCGCCCTTATGTGTGTTTTCTTGCCAGTAGGGGTCACTGCACACAAACCAATCAGAGCACCAGACCACAGTAGAGCAGAAACTTGGTGCACATCAGAGCTCCGACTGCTGGCTGTAAACTGCTCTCAGTCAGTGTGACAAGTCAGTGCACACCAGAGTTCTGCTAAAATGTCTTTCCATAGACTCATGAAGACAGCAGCAGGGGGATAGGCTTGACAAATGTCCTAGCAGACCAGCACACATTACTCGTCACAGGAGTGAAACTTAAGAAGTTCCTTCAAGTGGATGTGCAGATTTATGCTCCTTTTCCAGGAGGTTTTATCTGACATTGCATGTTCAGGACATAATTTTGGCCTTAAAAACCACAAAAATTGTATCTGCATTTCAATCACTTCTACATGCATTTAAAATGCGATCACAATTCCTGTCATTGATGTGGTCACACGAACGCGTGAGAGGCCACTGGAAAGCTCCTAATGCCTGAACCAAAGCTGAAAATCCTTTTCTGCTTTCCTTTTCTACAGGATGTTTGAGCTCACATGTTCTCTCCCACTGGAAAAGGACCTTCGCGTGATGCTGTACGACCACGACATGCTCACCAAAGACGAGAAGATCGGCGAGACGGTGATTGACCTGGAGAACCGCTTCCTGTCCAAATATGGAGCCATGTGTGGCCTGCCACAGTCATATCATGTGTGAGGAGACATTATTTTCTGTTTATTAAGCTTAAACTGAATTTCAATTAAACTGATAAAATTAGACCCTGAACTGTTCCAGACGTCACCCAACTGAAATGGATGTGAGAACAAAACCTTTTTTTGTGACAATGATTATAGACAGATATAACAAAATAAATAAAACTTTATTTATATTATTTTTTTGTCTCTCACCTGTTAGATCTGGAGTAAACCAGTGGCGAGACCAGCTGACACCCACGCAGCTGCTATACAGATTCTGTGAGAGAAGAAATCTGCAGAAGCCAGTCTATGAAGACGAAGCAGTCCGCTTCAAAGGAGAACGATACATCGCTGCCGACCTCGGTGAGTGACCATTCCTCACAATTCAACTGAAGTATATAAACACGTGCAATGATAAATCTATACAGTTTGTTATATTGATACATTTATTGTATATAGATATGAAATACTTGAGCTGTACATTGATCAGGCATAAAGTTTAGGGCACTGTCACTGAAACCTCCCACTATTATGGGATGTTGCCGGTCTGCAGTGGTCAGTTTCTATTAGAAGTGGTCCAAGGATGGAACGGTGGTGGACTAGCAAAAGGTTCATGGTCACTGATGCACATGGGCAGCAAAGACCGGCCCGTGTGGTCTGATCCAACAGACGAGCTGCTGTAGCTCAAACTGCTAAAAATGTCGATGCTTGTTGTGATAGAAAGGTGTCAGAATACAGAGAGAGTCACAGTTTGTTGTGTTTGTGGCTACATAGCTGCAGGCCAGTGACCGACTCCTGTCCACCACCGAAAGCACCAACAGTGAATCAGAACGGGACCACAGAACAATGGAAGATGGTGGCCTAGTCTAATGAATCATGTTTTCCGGGTTTGCGCGTTGCTCACTTGGGGAACACCTGGCACCAGGATGCACACAAGCCCACCGAGATAATGTGATGCTCTGGGGAATGTTCTGCTGGCAAACCCTGGGTCCTACCATCCACGTGGATGGTGCTTTGTCACATAACACCTACTTAAGGTGTTAATAGAGTCCCTTGCACAGGGACTCTATTACCACCTCCAAACCCCTTTTTGCCATAGTCCATATTGTTGTTTTTGAGATCTTTTAGCTGACTTCACTTTGTCTAATATAAAAATTTGGTTGATGAAGTATTTAAGTTAAGCAATGAGGACTGGGGAAAATACTTCATAACACAAAGAAGAGCAGTAGTTTACAACCTTAAAGCAGTGAGTGGGAGCAGAGGCAGAGCAGAAGACGTGAAGGTCTCACTTTCAGTTTCACTGTCAAATGATGGCTAAATGCCTAAATAAATAAACAAATCAGGGATGCCATCGTGAAAAACGTAAGAAATCTGATTTGAGAACAGTACAACATTTTTAAATGAGTAAAAGGACTCCACAGATCACATATTAAATGGCGTTCTACCAGCTTTGGTGGACATGTCTCGGTCTTAGCAGCTGTTATACTGTTTGTGTTTTGATTAGAGCGTTGCCGGCTCCGCCAAACACAAACAAGTTTTTCACACAGCTGATTAAGTTGCTTACCAAAAAATAAAAACTGCAGATTTGTACCGTCCACATATTCACGTATGCTCAGAGCCCCTTAAGTACATTTACAGCAAGTAAATCAGTCTGCACTGTATTCCCACTGCACCCATATCCCCCTCGCTCTCTTCTTTTTCTTCCTTTATTTGTGCTTTTCTTCCTCCTTTCTATTCTCTGCTTTTCTTTCTTCATCTTTTCTGTTCTTCTTTCAGTTTGACCCCATGATTCTGCTCTTCACAGCATCCATCACTCCGTCTACATCACCCTCATTTTCCCTCTTGTTGTTTCTTGTTTTTCACTTTCCTTTTACCTCCTTGTCACCGTCCTCTCCTCTTTTCTTTTCTCTCACTCTCATCATTATCTCAAACTTTCTGGCACCTTAATTTCTTTCTGTCTCTGATGTTTTCCTCCTTACGTGTTCTTTTCCACCATCCCCTCTCCATATTTGTTTACATTATTCTTGGGTTGATATTGTTCATTTTCTCTTTTGATTTCAATCTCTATTCTAGTCTAGTTTCAAAGCACATGTTTCCACATGTGCAGATCAGTTTATAAAAATAAAATTAAACCTGATTGGAGCCATCGCCTGTTTCAGGCTCTCCTCGCTCCTTCAATATCCAAGTCAGACCATTTTACCATGGGCATTCAATTTGAGCAACATTCTGTGCCAAACTGACCCATGTTGTGATCACTGGCAATTTTTTGCACGTTTTATTGGAAAAGTTCAGAGTGTTCAAGCCTGAAGGCATTATACATGGTAAATGGACTGAATCCTATATTCTGCTTTTGTACTTTGAGGGTTTAGTATCCTTCCCAAGGCATGCAAACTGGAGCAGCCAAGAATCAAACCACCATCTTTCCAATTAGTAGATAACCTGAGGTACAGTCACCCCCAACAGGCACCAGTAGGTCAAGTAAGTAAGTAAAGTAAAATTTTATTTATATAGCACCTTTCTAGATAAAAAGATCACAAAGTGCTTCACACAGGGATGACAAAGTATAAAACAAAAACAGACAAAAGTTAACAAAATGTAATTCTAAAAAGATGTGTTTTTAGTTGTTTTTTAAAAAAAGGACGACTGAGTCCACAGATCTTAAGCTCAGTGGGAGAGAGTTCCACAGTCTCAGGGCCACAGTGGCAAAAGCTCTATCTCCCTTAGTAGTTTGTAGCTTTATCAGACATCCACAGGGTCAATCACAGCACGCTGTGATTAAGTCTCCCCTCAGGGCTAACAGGGAAGTGTACAGTAGCATCCTGAGGCGTCTAAAGAGCAACTTACCTTAACAGTTACCTGAACTAACACTGTGAGTCAATGTGATCTCAACATTTGGTTTCTTGGAAAAAAAAAATTCTCAAATGAATCGCACCTTACATTTAATATCATCATATTTCTTCTCGGTTTTTGCCTTTCATTCTCCTCCCCTTCATTTGCTCCCCTTCTATCCTTTCGTACTTTCTCCTTGCTCTTCTACTATTTTGCTTCCCCCGTTCAATTTTTCCAACATTTCACTCCTTCTACTCACTTTCTTTTGATGCTTTCTCACCCTCGTCACCCCCTCCTTCCCTGCCCAATGCCTCAGTTTTACCCTCCTCTGCCACTAAAAAAATGGAGGTGTAGAGAAGAAAAAGGAGGTGGGGGAGTGAAACCGCAGGACCACCTGAAGAGTGGAGTGATGAGATAAATATTCAAGATTCATTATCATCCCTGTGTGCACACAAAGCCGACCCACACATATGTTCCATGCAGGCTGCTACGGTGCGGGGGTCACGCTTGTCGTTTTTTTGTTTGTTTTTTTTGGGGGGGGAGGGGGTGATTTATGGTACGTGTGTGTGTGCGTTCTTGTGTGGACGAGCCAACGTCAACATCGTGGTCGTCTCTCGGTTGGTGAGGAGCGCTGCCGCAGCGTTTTCTTTCCACAGTTGCCGCGGTTACTGTGCGTCAGCTTGCTGTCCATCAAACAGGGCTGCTAATTGGCCAAAAGGCCACGATCCTCATCCTCCCCTCATGAGTTTGGCTTTTCTTCGCTCTCTCCACCTCTTCGTCACATTCGTTTGTTTTTTCTTTCTTCTCTTTATTTCTTTTATTCACCTTCTGTCTTGAGTTTCTGCTCTTCTTCCATCATTTGTGCCTCTCTACTTTTTTCGGTTGTATTTTTCTTCCTTTTAATTTTAATATGAATTGCTTCTCTTGTTCTCTTTTCTGTGGGTTTGTTTTCTCAGAAGTCAAATTAAATATCCTACCTCTTTTGGCTTTTTATCTTTCTTATTCACCTCGTCTCATCCCTCCTCTGTGCTTTTGCCTAGTCTCGTCCTTCTGCTTTGCTCCTCTTTCATTTTCCTCTGCTCTCATCTTCACATCTCCCCTCCTCTCCTCTGCCTCCTCAGTCTTTCCTTCCTCTCCTCTTACAGCCGAGGTGACTCCAAGTTTACAGTCATAAACTTTTGACGTTAGCTTGATATTTTCATTTTGCTTGGAAGCCGTGAAGATTTTCCTCATTTGGTTGTGATGCAGAGAGAACAACCAATGCTTTAGAGTGTGTTAGTGTCTCACTAAGTGTGTATGTGCGTATGAATAATGAATTATTCCTAAGTGACCTGCTTGCTTCCCAGTTTGCCCAGTATTCTGGATTTCCATTCTCCACTCTTGAGTGGCCCGGTCCTGTACTTAAACCCTAATCTCTGCGTGTGTGTGTGTCTCTCTGTGTGTGTGTGTCATGTTTTCAGAGGACAAAAATGTGTCCAAACGTCATCTTGGCCCAATTAAGGAGCGACTGTCCCTTCACATCTTGAGAAAACTGGGATTGGTATCCGAACATGTGGAAACCAGACCACTCTACAGCCCGCTCCAACCTGACATAGAGCAGGTAGCACGCACACACACAATCCTGCACTTGTGTGTGTGCTTAAGTCCTTCTCAGTTTTATCCTTTCCCACTTTTTTTTTTCTAAAGCATTTTCTTACCTTTTGTTTGCTTGTCGGTGCTCTCTGTCAGGGGCGTCTGATGATGTGGGTTGACCTCTTCCCCAAGTCTCTGGGACCACCTGGACCGCCGTTCAACATCACGCCACGAAAGGCCAAAAAGTAGGAACACAAACACACAAATATGTCAAGAAAGGCAAATCCATTTCCCGTTCTGGCAACCAAAACAAGTCAGTCAGTATCTGAGGTAATTGAATCTTTTTTTTTCAGGTTCTTCCTGCGTTGCATCATCTGGAACACCAGTGATGTCATCCTGGATGATGTCAGCATCAGCGGGGAGAAGATGAGCGACATTTATGTCAAAGGGTAAGAGGAGCAAATTTAACTTCAAAATAAAGCTAAATAAACTGGGTGAGGGTCATAATAACTGATTCTGTCTTTCAGCTGGCTCGACGGACATGAACACAACAAGCAGAAGACAGACGTCCACTACCGCTCTCTGGGAGGAGAGGGGAACTTCAACTACAGATTCCTGTTTCCCTTCAACTACTTACCAGCAGAGCAGCTGTGCGTCGTCGACAAAAAGGTAACAACGAGCCCAAATACAGCGAAGGACCCAGTGTTTGGTTTGAATAAATTAGACCCACTGGGACATAAAATCCACTGTGGTGAGGCTGTGATTTCATGTCATCGTCATGATCTTTAAGACTAAATTTAGCAATCACTTGACAATAATTTATTATGCTGCATATGCGGTTTAGAAACCAACGAAGAGACGAGTGTTGAAAAGTTTGAAAGAAAGGTGTTCTGGGAATACTTATACTGGGCTTTGAAAGTTGTGTTTGGACACTGATACAATTAGGCTACCAATCTACATTTTCCCATTCAGTAAGTGGTGAGTAACTAATGCACTTTCTGTGAACTAACCTTTCAAGTTAATGTGAGGATTCTCATTTGGAAATGCCATCCATCCAGCTTGTTGTAACTTCGCCAGGGTTTGATTTTAGCATCTGACCACCAAAGTAGAGGAAATGCAGGGACGAGCTACCCCTCAGTAGTTAAAGCACATGTACTTCACAGCGCACCACACAAGTAGATTAAAAACCACAGAGAAGTCAGAATATTAGGATACTTTAACTTAAAACCGAGAAAATTCTGAGTGACCTGATGACATTTTTAAGAGTAGTGTTGTTGCTACTATGCTAACTAATCTATGCTTCAATAACATTTTAAATTAATACTATTCCTGAAAATCATCCTGGAGCACAGATATTCCTGACATACTTGAAGTTTTGAACATCAAAACACAGGGATAATGAGGTGTTTATAGTTTGTTACAATAATGAAATATTCACAGGCATCAAGGGTTAGGGTTGAGGTGGGATCTACAGAAATGCAGAAATAATGTGCAAATTATTATAGAAAATGTATTCTATAGAGCAGCGGTCCCAAACCCCGGGCCACAGACCGGTACGGGTCAATGAGTCGCTTGGTACCGGGTCGCAAGATTTGAGGCTTGGGTGTGAAATTTATGGTTTTCAGGGTTTTTATTGTTAACTCGGTTTCCCTGGGTCTTTTCCTGTGTTGTAGTTGTGAGTCCTATTTTGAAAGAACTATTTACATGTTACCATAGTGACCAGAGAGCATTAAGGGGCAGAGGATGTTACTCTCAATGTTGTTCCCACATTTCAGGAGGACGCTGCATTTTTTGTGTTGGTCATATCATTTTATTTTGTTGTATTTATTCGCGACACCTTGAAGGCCGGTCCGTGAAAATATTGTCTGACATTAAACAGGTCCGTGGCACAAAAAAGGTTGGGGACCGCTGCTATAGAACAACACATATTTGGAAGGAATGCCTGAGATGTATTGTAATCAGAGATGGGCAGTAACGCGTTACAAGTAATGCCTTACTGTAATCCGATTACTTTTTCCAAGTAACGAGTAAAGTAAGGGATTACTATTGCAAAAAAGGTAATCAGATTATTGTTACTTTCCCGTAAGCACGCTGCGTTACTGCATTACTAAAACCGTGATTTTTTAAATTTTTTGCGAGAATGTCTCGTGACAATGACGTAAGCGAGTGCGATGTTCGTGACAACAGCTGTGTGCAGATCAACAGCGGATAATATATCGAGTGCGCGAGAGAGTATGAGCGTGCAGCGTTTAAAGTGTGGAAGTACTGACCTTACTCTGAGTTTGATTCCATAAAAAGTGACAAAAACATTAGCGTCCGATGTAGGAAGAAAACTTCTCTTTACAGCGGAAAAAACCCTAAATGTCCGAGCAAGCACCGAGTGCGCTACCACGTAATGGGAAATTCACAGAGAAACTCGCGGATTCTTCAACTGACTGCTGCGGCACACCTGCACCAGGGTAAACCTCCGCCTACCCCACTCCTGCTTTACAGGTGAAAATAGAACAAAAAGACCGCTGAGTCTTTGACTTTATTTATTTTCTGCTGTGTTTTACTTGCATCTATTTGAAAGAGTGAGTGTAAACACACACACACAAAAAAAAATATTTTATGTGCTGGAATGTGCAGAAAATAGGTTTAAATGTTAAACAAATTTCTTCCAGTCAGAGAATGTTGCAAATTTTTGCTTGATGCATAAAGTTAAAAGATTAAAACTAATAAAACAAGTTTTAAAAAGAGACTTTTCCATTTGATTACATTTTGTATGATGGATTGTAGAAAAAGTAGAATTGGGCTGAAAGATCTATCGCTTTATTACCTATTCAGGTTGTAAAGCGTGTTTTAAAAAAGTAACTAAGTAATTAATTACTTTTAAAAAGAAGTAATCAATAAAGTAATGAGATTACTTTTTTGGGGAAGTAATCAGTAATTAGTTAATGATTACTTTTTTCAAGTAACTTGACCAACACTGGTTGTAATATACCTTACTTTGTCATAAAGTGATGCAGAAAATTTACAAAATGATTCATAAAAGTTTGCAAATATGCAGAAAATTTATTGTCTGACCTGAAAATATCCGGATGAAGAAACCCCCACCTCCTTACACGCATACTCCAGCCTATGTATTGATAACATTCAGTTCCTGCAAACAGGAACTGTAAACTTGTTCAGTTATAATGAAACAAAACCTCGCTACAAGCCCCTTGCCCAAAAAACATCCTCAAAATTAGTTGAATCTTATCACCAGTTAGTTTCTATGAGCTGGAGACATGTGGCAAAACCATCACACCCAACATGAGCCAGTGCACAAAGTTCGGTCAGGGGGAATTTCTGAGGCGGGGTCGTCCCTCCAGAGTCCGCTAATGAATCTACTGTGGCCTTCAGTTAACAAAAATAATGATGTGACAATTTAACAAGAAAGAGTTGTGAGTTAAATGTTGTTGAATCTCTGAGACTCAACAATAACACTGAGTGAAGAGCTAAAATAACATCACTCCCGAAAACTGGAATAACAACACGGCTGTCATTTGCTTTTCTTGGCATGAGCCGGAGGCTCTTTAGCCGCTCGCGGCCGACATGTTTTACGACGGCGTTCTCTCGCTTGCAGCAGCATCTTCAATCAGCGAGCGGCTGAACAGACGAGAGGGAGTTTTAAATGAAAAACTCCGCTGGGCGGAGAGAGCCTCAGCTCGAAAACAGAGCTGCGGCCAGAAACTGAGTTTATGAAGCCAGAAACCTCAGCGGTTGGTGATATAATCACTGAGTCACAGGAACAAATCAGCGGCGCTATCAACACTCTGCAGTCTTGCTGTGTGATGGTCGGATGGGGTGTGTGGAAGGAAAAGTCACACTTGTTGTCTTTTCCAGCTTGATTAGTTCAACCATGTCACCATGACGTCTGTTTTTCTGACTTCATCCTTAAAATTCAGCCTTCAATTGAAATGTCGATCTATCATTCAGTTTAACGATTAAAATATTTAAATATACCTTTCGCGTTCCCTCACAGCGCAGTGTGATATCTGAAGTGTTCTCATTGTTTCTGACCAGAACTCCAACCCACTCCGATTGACTCGCACATAAACCAAAGGACTGAAAGTCAAGTAGTGACGGAGCTGTCAATGCACAATTCTGTGTGGTAACTGGGAATGTGATTTCTAGGCAAATTAATTAAAAAACAAAAACAGATTAGTCATTTTGGGGAGATTTCCCTGAATTTTAACACTTTGGATTGCCAAAACCTTTGGTGCCTCACCGATCATTTGCATAATGGGAGGACAGCGGACGAAATGTAGCCTCAATGCTCAATAATCCAGGTAAAAAAATCCGAGAGATTTGATTCAGTTTGTCTGAACACCACACTTTCAGCGGGAGAAACATTTCATCACTCGTCCATTTGGATGAGTGATGAAATGTTGTTGTACTGAAAACCTTTCATCCACACAAACTGAATCAGATTTCTGGGTAGTCTTGTAAGGGAGCTGGATTCCCATGAGTACATCAGGCAAGGATGCATTGATCTGAGTTTTTCCAGCTTAAATCTGATACAGGTATCTCCCAGTATGGAGAACTGATCCAATACCAGTGTTAAATCGATCATTTGTATTCCTCGGTGCAAACAAGAGACGAGGCATTATAAGAGGCATTATTAAGCATCACAGGCCCATTAACATCACTAACAGAGGTCATTAAAATATTTTCCTAGCAGCAGATCAAGTATATTAGTAAGACAGCATTGCTCGCCGGTGAAAGCAAACAAATTTATCCAAACTGGAATATTCTCCATTTTTCTTCACAATCAGTGGCGTTACCTTGGCCTGCAGTAAGGCTGAGAAGGATGTTGGGATTGTTAACGAGGATATGTCTTTCAATGTCTGCAACAAATATGTGCATTTGTGCAACATCTCTAAAATTAGAAACTTACTGACTCAGAGTGATGCTGAAAAACTAGTTAGTTCAGGTTAAAATACTGAAAAACCATCAGCTGATCCAAAATCCTGAAGAGAGAGTACTGACAGGGAGCAGAAAGAGAAAGCACATTGACTCTTTTTGATTGGCTCCACTGGAGACTCACTTGAGCTACACCCTGTAGGCACACCAGCAGTTTGAAAATATTACCGCCCTTTGAAGCACGACTGACCAATAACATTGCTCCAGTGCTTTTGTTTTAGGTGTTTCAAATTCTTTAATTAACTATTTTGAAATTGATTTCCCGTGCATGCCTTGTTTGCACAGATTTTCCATATCAAACTCTTTGACAGTGTTTAAGACATTTACACACCTGTGAAATTTTGCCACTGTAAGTATAATTGTTTTGTTACTGAAACGTGACAATGCCCAAAGAACAAAGGCACACTAGCTGAATTTATTTATGCTGTATGTAGTTCAGCTCCATCATCAATTCAAATAGAATCTACAGGGGACGATGAGTCAAGGAAGTTGGAGAGAAGACAAAACGAGTTTCTGCACTAAAAGACAAGCTGATGGCTGCTGATTGCTGCTGCTAGATACTGCAGACAGCAGTTTGACACACACACACCCACACACACACACACACACACACACACACACACATATAGACGTCCCACCCTGACTTGTGACAGCTGTGAAGTGATAACTTGGATGGAGTTTGTGGATGAAGTGAGCCAAGGAGCTTACAAAGCTTTAGGAGCGACACACGCACACACAGAGGGTGTAGTGTGTTTACTGTAACAGGCTGGCGCTGGCGACTACCTAACCCTGGCACGTGTATGTACGGACAGAGTAGAGCTGTGGAGACCTGGCTTCTGTGGTCTTGTTCCGCTAACAGTAAATAAAGGTCTGTTGTTCTATTCAACTAACTGGCCTCCGAGTTGTCCCTCCAGATGCTAAGAAAATATACAGTGGAACCCCGACTTACAAATACCCCATTTAATGAAAAATTCAAGTTTTGAAGGTACTGAACAGCAATATTTCTGCCCGTGTTATGGCAAAATGCTCGCGTAACGAAATCCGCTGGCTCTGATTGGCTAAGCCTACAATGCCCACAATGCCTTCCGAATCATGTGACAACCCCTTGGCTTTCGTAATTGCGCTTCGCTGTTCCACTTGAACGACGTATTGTTGTTCTAGTTAGCAATTAGCCTATAGCCCATTGTTCAGCATCGCCTCACTCAAAAGGCGCGATCGGTGCTTCGACTCGCGAAAATTTTCGACTTACGAAAGACCCTTGGGAACAAATTAATTTCGTAAGTCGGGGTTCCGTTGTATGTATCACACAACCACTTGGTGAGAGGTTTCCTCTCTGTCGCTAGGAGAATTTGCCACCCAGTGACAGCTACGTCCAAAAAGAGGCGAGGAAGTATACAGTGCCGCACACAGAAAACATATGTGTAATTTCTTCTTCTTTCCTACGGGTGACAAAAGCTAAATTCAAATGTCTGCTCTCAGCTATAAAAATGTTCACCTAACATAACATGAAGGAACAAACTATCCAAAAGTATTTGTGTTTTTTCTGTAGCACACTGCAAATATGTTTGTTTTTGTTTGGGGTTTTTAGTTCAATGTTTTAAAACAACAGTTTCTGGATATGGACTCACTTTGGGAGCCAGCCTCTAGTGTCCACATGAGGAACTACCAGTCCACAAATGTCATCAACTCTGTTATCCAGTCAGTGGGTCAGCATTTCATGCCTTCAGGTCATTTAAAACAATATTCAGCCCCTGAACGAGGGTCTCAGACTAAAACCTGCTGCCCCCTCGACCTGATCATACTGAGTGGGGGGAATGTCCTGCCTCCATGGTGCCACCATGATGGCACCGCAACACCAGCATGAAAAGGAATGAACAGATCCTGGGATCATTGCTCCACAGTAACAGACACGAAAGAGTCAGAGGGAGAAAATTAATATTTGCATTCAGAGGTTGTCAAGTGCAACTTTTTGTTTGTGGAAAATCTCCTTGCTATATTAAGTAACAGCAACATGCTGTTGTATTCTGCAAATCACAGAGGGGGGTAATTTTAATTCAGCTGTGAAAAGCCATACTTTATGTCAGCATAACAAAGTCTCACACGCAGATAAAAAGGACGACTGAGCGAATGGAAAGAGAAAGAGAGGAACTTGATGTGCAGCAGCTGCACAGTGAAGCCCATTAGCACAAAGGTGAGACGGGATCAGTTTCTGTCTGCCAGTGTGGCGTGAATTTACCAGAGGCCATAATAGCTATACTGTAACACACACCACGCACACACACAGATTTCCAGTATGGAAGTGGAGATGCAGTGAGACCTGTGTTGATGGAGTGGCTGCAACATCATTCAGCACAATTTGAGAACATTTAGAGAAGAATGAAGCAGACTTTTAAAGGTAAATCACCTTCTATTATTATTATCCTTTATTGATACAGGTGAAAAGTCTCATTGGGATTTGAAATCTAATTTCCAAGAGAGAACTGGTCAATAGGGCAGCAAAAGTTACAACAAATCGCATAACAAGTAGAAACCCAAATATTCAGTACAAACCAGTGAGCACATGTGAATCATATGCAATAGCAGGTCATTAAGAGCGACATTAAAACCAGTAACACTGACCAAAAGATTTATTCTATCGCTCCTTTAAAATAGATATACAGCTGCTGAGTAGCTGGATAGTGGTGGTAGTAGTAAGACTACACGGATACCAGGACACACTGATGAGAGTTGGCCTACTGGAACAAGAAGACACAAGTGGGCAAGTTATGAGAACACCTCGCTGTGGGAATGTTAGTACATGTGTAACCCCAGCGGAAGGGGCTACATGAATAGGATGAAGGACCTATGAAACCTTCAATACCAAACACAAATTCTACAGCAAGGGGAGCCAGGATGACGGGTCAGGGGGGAGTTATCATCACCCCCACCCGAGATTAGGTACCAAGCCCCAAGTTCGATGGAAGAAGAAGGGTTGAGTGTGAGAGGAATGGACCTGAAAGAGAGTTCATCGGGATAGATAGATAGATAGATATTTTAGTGCTGTCAGCGTTACTCTTGTTAAAATAACGTTAACACCATAACTGCATTAACGCGGCAAATCTCCGTTAACGAGCTTACCCCGCGCGTGGGGCTACACGGCATCAACGCGTTAGCATGGTTAGCTCGTGCTAGAAAACAAATATTATATTAAAGGTGCATGGTTTTCTTTTTGTGCCCTCAATGCTAAATCTTAAAATTGCATTATGTAAGCTACAAAATGTCAGGTATACAAAACAATGGTGTTGCACATAACTTGCTGGAAATGTGTGGATGCTACACCGATAGCTACTGTAAAAAACTTTTCATAGCTATTGTGAAAAAAATAAAGCGCAGATTTGGATTAGATCTTCCCTACACGCATAAAAGTCAGACACACTCACTGATTCCTTTCACCTCTAGTGGACTGGATTCACACAGCAATTACAAAGTGGAGCTCTGAATCCCCACCAGTGATGTAGTCAGTGCAGCCATGAGTGGTGACAACCCTCCCAAACTCCATGTGATAAACCTGCTGGTACCTCCAGCATTATGTATTTTTTTCTCAGCCTGGAATGGACACAGCTGAGGAGAAATAGGTTTATGATATTTAGGTAAACAAATGTATTCTTAAATCTTTTCATAATTTCCATTTCATATCACAATGTATTTGCTCCATATCTCCATATAACCCATTTATAGATGATTTTTTTTAAATATTTTTTTTCTGTAATTTTTCCATGTATTGTTTGAGTTCCTTTCTTTCTTTCAACGTTTCCTTCTTTCTCTGAAAACAGCCTTGTCAGCTGGCATGTTTTCCAAGCACCAAGCGGTTGTTTCAGTCTTTAATGGACATAAATAAAAAGGCAGATCTTCTTTCAGGGCTTCTATAACCCAAGTGTTGACCCTGTACCTCTGTACAAGAATAAACAAAATGAATCAGAATTCATGTTTTGAGGATCTATCATTGAAAGAAGGAACCTGGTGTTATGAAATTGCAGCTGTTTCCCATTTTCTGCCTTCTGTTTGTCTGCAGGAACATTTCTGGAGTCTGGATAAAGCCGAGACTAAACTGGCTCCTAAACTGACCATTCAGATCTGGGACAACGACAAGTTCTCCTTTGACGACTACCTAGGTAAAAACCATCACTTTGACTGTCTGTGTTTGTTTTTCTGGCGTGCCACATTGTGTTTACTGTGATAAATGAGGTGAGGTCTTTAAAAGAAATCATGATTTATCTCATCCTGCTGTCACAGCTGGTTGGTCCCAGAGATTTTAGACCCATGATGTGTGGTAAAAACATAATTGGATTTCCTTCACAAAACTTCAGTGAGATCAAAGTCGGAATAAAAGCCATTTCTTCTGTTCGTTGAGTTACTGTAAAACGTGTAAATGGATCCGTATTCTCCAGGTCAGAAACACATGCGCTCGACTTTGGATGGTTGAAATGCACTTAACTCATTTGTGTATGACATTTAGACAGATTTCCCCTCATTTCTGGCTCAAGGTTTAGAGGTAAATATATCCAGGGAACCATATGTGCGATGTACGAACAGCTACTGTGATAACATTTATCTTTAGAATTAGCACTCGCCCGTTTCCACTGCGTCTGCACATTTTACAGCAAGGGAGGGGCTGCTTTTTCTGCTTTTATATTTTTTTTCCCGAGTCTCAAGCTGTCCAAATTCTGCTTTTCCTTCACCCCTAACACTGCCCCAGCCCATTCCCTTAAAATAACTTACCACCGAGATTCTCCCCTTTCGCTCCCCTTGCATGGGTTCAGCTTCTTTTCTTTATTTTTGCCAAAGAAGGGAGGATGACAGTCTGCGGACGGAGCGTCCCTCTGCGGTGAGAGACAAGGAGGAAGATGAGGAATCCAGATTCTGACCTGTTCCTGTCTGTCACCGTCTCGCTCTGCTGCAGCGTTTTCTCCCGCTCGACTTTATTCACCTCATAGAGTCTGCGGGTGTGTGGCCACCTCAAAGCATTTTTTCCATGCCTGCCTGTCTTCAGCTCGTCGGCTCGGACCGCCGACTGTTAATCTTCCTGCACGGTGTGCGGGTCAGACACGAGCCATTTTCCTGCGGTTGTACTGTCAAACTGAAGCTAACTCTGGAAAAACACTTCCAGTGGATCTCTGGTCTCTCTTCAGCCCACAACTTAATGTCAACAAAGATCAAACCTTTTACTAGCTACCCTTCACCACAGGGTCGCCAATAATTCACTCAGCGCACGCTCGATAATTAGTCATTCAGAAAAACTGGCTAAACAGACAGCTGAATCTGCTGAGTTTTAGAGATCTAAGCCTTGCTTGCCCCAAAATATCCACTTCCTCCAACCCTGCTTTAACAAATACAGAGTTCAGGCTGTAAAATATTTCACTGCATGAAAAGTGCAGTTTATCGGCTAACAGAAAACTCCCGGGAATTGTCGTCGTTGTCACAGTTTGACTTCCTGGCAGATTTATGGATGTTCACCTGGCAGAAAGTTGTTTTTTTTCCTCCATTGTTTGTGTGATTAGGTCTTTACATCGTCTCATGAGATGTTAAACCAATCATAGCTTGACATTTTCATAACTAGTACAATGTCATTAGGACACAAACATGAAGAGAAACAAGAGGATATCATTGGTTAATGTCGTTGCATGAAAAGGTGCCCTATCGAGAGTTTACACTGCATGTTTCCCCAGCTATTATTATTCTGATCCATCAAGGTGGGACAATGAAGTTATTTTTTTATATTCACAAGTGTAAAGCTAATGCTAACTATCTGTGCACCATCGTCTTAAACTGAGTAGCTAAGTAAACCTTTTTGGGCCTGAGTAACTATATGTGCCATTGTGACATTTTAATTCATAAAAATGTTTCCTAGAGTGAATTTTTGAATTGACCCGTTCTCAAAGAGTATGAAATTAAGCAGCAAATGTATGTGTGAGAGCAGGAGAAATACTTACAAACCAAACACTTTTCATCTCTTTGTGAGGTGGATCGTGGGTAATGAGTTTTCTTCCTGCTAAGGTGGCTGTTGTGTCATTGTTGTTTAGTTTAATCTGCTTGGTGGCTGGATTTTTTCACATTCTAACAAAGCCCCTTTTCCATTATATGTGTGGCTGTCGTCATAGCAATGCGTCCGAGCATCCCGCAACATAATCAATATGCGACATGAATGCTACGAAATCAATTGATAATCCTGGGGCTGGATAGTTTAGACATTTTAATGTAGGAAAAAAAAAAGGAAAATATCAGACATCAGTATATTCAGCAGGTGTTGTTATCATCATTATTAATTTATTATGTATATGAGTCTCTAATTGTAGTGTGCTTGTTTCTTTAGGTCACCTGGTGATGGACCTGAACCACATGTTGCGTCCAGCAAAGTCTCCAGAGAAGTGTACCCTTCAGGTGCTTGACCAGCCACCGGACAAACTGGTGTCTCTGTTTGAACAGAAGACCGTCAAAGGCTGGTGGCCCTGCACCTGCGAGAACAATGGAGAGAAGACCATCGCTGTGAGAGCACAAACACACACACACACACAACCATTTTCAACAGGGTGCGAAAACATATAAGCCCACTGCCCTTTTTGTTTTTTGCATATTTGTCACACTTAACACACTTCAGGCTCATGAAACTAATTTTAATGATTGATCAAAGTAAACCAAGTCCATGCCAAATGCAAGAAAATCTTGAAATATTTGTAATTCATATGCCATACAGTTATTTATCAAACACCGGCACTGAGTATTTTACTTTGGATTGGCATGAAGTTTAAAATCCCTTAATTCCCATAAAGAGAAAGTAAAGTAAACATCATTCAGCCTCTGAGCAATTACTGTTTTACCCACCTGCCAGTCGTGCCTACTGTGTTCTCTGAAGAAAGGATGAGACAAACTGTGTGTTTGCTGCCTCCATTTCAGGGGAAGGTGGAGATGTCTCTGGAGATAGTGACAGAGCAGGAGCAAGAGGAGAGACCAGCCGGCCTCGGCAGAGATGAACCCAACATGAACCCTCACCTGGAGGAGCCTCAGTGAGTCTACACACACACATACACTAAAAACCACGCACACATATATAGTTTCTCATCCTCATCTTTTCTTCTCTCAGGCGTCCAGAGACATCCTTCCTGTGGTTCTCCTCCCCTTACAAGACCCTAAAATACATCCTGTGGAGACGGTTCAAGTGGTTCATCATTCTCTTCATTTTCCTCTTCTTCATTATCCTCTTCCTTGGAGTCTTCCTCTACTCCTTCCCGGCAAGTTTTAGTGTGTGTGTGTGTGTGAGAAAGAAAGAAAGAAAGAAACTGTGACAAAGCAGATTCAGGGAGCTTCATTGCAGCAGAGACAGAGAGGAGGTGGCTCCAGTCACACAGGTTTAGAAACTGGTTGCCAACCATCTGGCAACCTCTAGATGCTATTGAAAAATGAGTAATAACCACCGCTTGCTAGGGAAAAAGGCATAATCCCCAACTGGTTGGTAAGTGGTTGCTGGAGATGCTTAACAAGCTGCACCATAACCTTCCTTGCAATTACTTCTAAGATTGCCGCAGCCCCCGGTTTGCATGGAAAACACGGACTTGTCTCCAAAAGCTGTTTGCCAAATGTTTTCTGAGCGGGAGTGACATTGAAATTCGCTTTCATAGGAAAGGTTGTGACTTACCACTGAAGCCAACGCATTCAAAAAGACACAACTTATTTTGGTTTGTATCTCACTTTCTTAATTAAATTTCATGGTTAGTTGTCAAGGGATTGCAGACCGAATGCAAACATCCAGCAACCGCTTGCCAGTCAGTCAGTAAATAACAGTTTTTCCTGAGGGACTAGAAGTTGCCGGGGTGCCACCAACCAGTCTCTAGGTCTGTGTGACTGAAGCCGTACACGGAATAACACTGGGAAAATGAGACACGGAGGCAAAGACAAGGCAAAAGAAGTGTGCTGAAAACTAAAAGAACATTAAGAAATTACAAAATCAATGTAAAAAATAAGAAAATGTAAAAAAACAAATGCCTAAATTTTGACTCTTTAAATGACAGTTGAGGGGGAGAAAATGAAGAAGAGAAAGCATTAGCAACAAAAAGAAAGGAACTTCCTGCATTATTTTTGTGTTTTTCCTCTCACAGAACTATGCTGCCATGAAGATGGTGGGACCATTTGGACCAGCCAAGGAAACAACTTAAGATGAGGAGCATTTGAAGGAAAAGACAAACGGACGTGAACAAATGGAGACAATGAGAAACCATACCACTGTTCTGAGAGTGAAACAAGCACGGATTTTATTAGCCCTTTCTTCTTCTTTTTGAGACTTTTTCTGTTGTCTTCCTGGAGTCATGAGTGATGAAGTCAGCCAAATTGTCAGATCCAGATGTCCTTTGATATAGTCACACCTGATTAGCAGTGGCTGTATGTGCGCTTATGTTTGATATGTGTGCATTTTGTGCCTTTACAGTTAGATTCATTTCTGTACTTCTGTGCTGAAAGCGTTTCCAAAGTTACTATCAGAACTCAGCGTGTGCCGTCATCCCTCAGTCACCGCTTTCATCTCTTTTCCCGCCTCGCGCTCTCTCTGCTGCCCTCATGCAGGGGAGGAGGAGAAGAAAAGCTCGCTGCTGAGTGAGGCCGTGCTCCGAAACGGCAGAAACAGAATTAAAGATGGCGATTTTGATGGTGTTTGATCTTTTTACCGCCCGCTGCTTCCCTGCGAGAGGCATAGTCAGGTCAGGCAGTCAGTTTACCGACTCATGTCAAACTTTATCACTCCAAAAAATTCAATCTGAGGTTAAAGCGTGGCGGGAGTTTTCAGCTATCATTCTCTTTGAATCACCTTTTAATGTTGTTCCCCTGCTGCTTTCAAGTGCAATCAGACTTTTATTTTTAAAATGTTCAGATCAGAGTTAAGTTGTTAGAAGTGAAACATAATATCCAGGCTGGGTGGGTTTTTTTCTTTGATTATATTTTTATTACAGCAGGTCACACACGATGCCTTCAGGTTGTGTGGGATTTCCCAGCACTTACTGAATACTGTTAAAAACAAATTTTTGAGCTCCTCTCCTTAACTATGAGTTCTTCTCCTTCTTTTCCCTCATCTTCCTCCGTTTTCCCCCTCCTCCTTCTCTATCCAACCTAATCCCCCTCCTCCTCAGGGTTCAGCAGGTTAAGTCAGGGATTTGCTTTTGAGCCATATTATTACACAGCATGTTTTAGATAGATGATGTGGGCTGATATGGACACACAAGGACACATTGTGTTGTTGATCCTTAAACCGCTCAAGCTTTAGCGAGCAAAGCCGAACATGAACGATGAAGAAGAACAGAGTCATGATTTGAAAAATTTTATGTAAAGTCTGATTTTTGCTTATATTTATTATCTTCTTTTCTTTGGGTGCAACCACATCCTGGCTTAGTTTGGTTTGCTCCACAGTGGAAAAGTTGACTTGGACCCTTTTAGTTCATTTTAGGTTCACACCAGCTGGTTACAGGTCGAATAGGCCTCGTAAATAAAAGTCACATCGACTCACAAGCAGCTCATTTAACGTGAACACTTTTGGTAACCTGTCGTCCTGCCAGGTCAGAGAGGATTTACCTCCAAGCTTCACTACATCAGCATATATCGCAGTTTCTGAGAGTAGGGGTTTTTTTTTTATGTGTGTGTTCTGTTTGTTTGTTTGAAATACGCTAACGTATAAAAACAATGTTCACCTTTCTCTTTTTTTTGTATTTTTTTTTTAATCAGAGATTTGATTCAACTAAAAAGGGAAAAAGTCTCACGAAAACCAAATTCAAAAACCTCTGAGGGTAAGGCTTACTAAAGTGCATTTGATTTATGCTGCAGATACATAAAAAATGAAATCAAGTGCTTTATGATTATAATTAATTTCCAAGTACTCACAGTATGAGTTTTTGCATAGCATTTAATCTCCCTTTTTGAATGTAGGGAATTAAGTTTTGAAGTATGAATTCCCTAGTCTCTATCTTAATTAGCCAAAGTGTGGAGGACCAAAGCTGCCAGAGAAAGACAAAAGTTAACATCAGAAAATGAATGAATATGGCATTAAATGTGGCAAATTAAAATTATAAATGAATATAAGCATTTTTTTTTTAAAAGCTTGTGGATGAAATGCATAATAAATATATTTTGAATATTACAAAATTTTCAATTGTTATACATTTTTTATGTACTTATGCACCTTTTGTGTAACTTTCACTTTATTATTTACCATTTATTTTGCTTTTTTTTAAATCAGTTTACTCATTTTTAAATGTATTTATTTATGTATTAAATGGCAGTGCTATTTTCAGAATGATTTATTAACTTCTTGGACACAAAGCATCCTGGTGTTGATCAACCATGAGGATGATCTTAAAGAAAGTTTCCCAGCATATATTGAACAAATACTAAAAGCCACACCTTAGTGGCCACACTGTTTTTTTTTCATCATGAAACTGAAATGTAAAATAAAAAGGTTTGAGGGGGAAAAAAATAAACAAATTTAATGGAAAAAATAGGAAAGTAAATAGATTGGTTGTACAGGTAATTAACGAGCATTAAATTAAACCAAAAAAAAGAGTTTATTAGTTGCAATGCGTGTAATGCTATATTTATTTATTAGGTCTGTTTTTAAAAGATAATTTGTTTAAATTTTGACAGTTTTAGTCCTCCACCATTGACTTCCTAACTTTAATGCACTAAAAAAATTATTTATTATAATTTTAGTTTGTGAGAGAAAAGAAGGATCAGGCTAATAAATTTCAAATTTATTAAAAAAAAAACCCCACACACACACTTTACATTTTTATTCTAAAACATTTCCAGCAGACACAGCTGGAACACCAAATACCCCAAATCTGCCTGACTGTGGGATGTTTAAAGTGTCTGATGGTTTCAAGTTAGTTATGGGGAAATATTTCAGGTTACTTCTCACTGGCCTGAGGTTCTTCCAGATGTTTATATTGCAAATATTCTTGGTTTATATACAAGTTTATAATAATAATAATAATAATGATAATGATAAATATTATTATTGTTGTTGTTATTATAGCTAATAAAAATGATGCAAACAGTATAGTTAGTATAGTAAAAACTTTAGTAGTTCTGCAGGTCCTACAGTAATAATGGATGGATGAATGTCATCTGCAGGTGAACATTTGTGCGTTTAAAAAAAGACCATAATGCGAAACAACATGCAAAGTTCCTGTGATTTGTGTCTTAATGCATCAGATCTCTGTTTAGAGTTGGGCATTATTGTCAATTAAGCAGAAATAACAGAATATTTCTTCAGCTTTTTTAAGTTTGTTACCTTTGTTTTAGAGTTTTGAAATACCTTTATATATTGAAGTTCTGCTGATGTTAACAAGTCTTGAAAGGATGAAATTTTACTGAGACAATCCTGCTTACAGTGCCATATACATTGGTTATTTGAAGTCTCGAGAAGCCGAACATTGACTCAGCGCTGTTTTGACCTGACATTATTCTTCTCAGTGAATGCAACGTGCCTTCAAGTCTTTAGCCTTTAGCTTTGCTGCCTTGTCGTATAGCAACACTAGCTAACACCTTACTCAACAGGAAACGAAAACAAAATCACATGCTTCTGTGACAGTTTAATGCTCCTTATCTCTTCATTGTTATCTGCAGAAACCAGGGCTTGATCTTGTTGTTTGAACCTATTGTTTTACTCTTCTTGTAAACTGCACTGTGCTTCAGTTTTAGACACAAGCAGGACTCTGCTGCTGGCTGTGATAAACTCCTGCTGCCAAAAACTGCACTGAAAAATAACACGCGGGGACTTTGTCACATGAAAGGACAAAGCCCTTAGCTGTTACTGTTTAATGTTTTGTGGGAGATGTGCACTGAATGTTTTCTACACAATATATGAATTAGACTTCATAGCTGCAGAGAGAAATACTGTGTGCACTGCATTATGTCTGTACTATCAATAAAACTGCACTCTTACCCTTCGACTAGTGAGTTTAATTAGATGCATTAGCAAGAAGAAACATTATAAGCCATGTGTACGTCACATGAAAAAACATGTGACCTGAAGTGAAGACTCATACACAATACAGATGTTTTTAGATTCAGCTTGACTGACTCGGTAAGTAGATGTGAGTATATAATTGTTATATCATCGGCTTAGAAATACTAAAACTTACCAGAGTGAGTACTCTTCTCTATAAACAGCTGTCTGTACATTAATGAGAGTATGATAAGAGTGTTTATACAGAGTATGACAAAGGTACCAGAGGTCGTCAGAAATTACAGTGCAACCAAAGTATGCAGAAGAGCATCTCAAGCCCTGAAGCAGATTGGCTATAAATGCAGAAGACCACACCAGGTGAATTGGAAGCTGAGCCTATAATTTTCAGAGGTTCACCAAAACTGGACAATAGAAAATTGGAAAAATGTTGCTGCTCTTGATTTCTGCTTCAATATTCAGATGGCAGGGTCAGAAGTAGATATAACAACATGGAAGCATGGATCCATCCTGCATTTGTATTATCAGTGCAGGCGGGTGTGGGGATAAGTTTCATGGCATACTTTGGCCCCCTTAGTAGCATTCAAGCATGGTTTGAATGCCACAGCCTACCTGAGAAATAGTATATTAATCTTACTATCATAATATATTTTAAACAATCAGCGACTGGATATGTTAACAGCAAAAAACATTATTGATGATCCTGCACTCTGTCTCACCTTACTACACAAGAAGATTACTGCTAACTGGATCACATTCAAACTCACCTGGCCAGTCTACACACACAAAAAAGTTCTGATTGGATCTAATTTCTCCACAATATTTTATTGACCTGAAGTGTCAATGCTTTTTATCATATTTTTTGTTCTCGTGCTTCGTTGGGGAACAAAATTGATGAAAACCATTGGACAATGAAATTAACACTGCCGGGAAACCCCCTTAAAGGTGCCATCCACGAAGGACGACAAGAAATATTGATCTGATTATTGCAATAAGGAAATTAAACCAGTGTTTACTCCAGCACCATCTTATTTCCACTGACAACTTTTTGGAAACAAAACATCCGCCCAGTGTGCACAGACTGGTATTGCATACCAGAGCCTGTCTGCTCCACTGTAATTAAAACAAAAAGATAAATATACCTTTTTTTCTGACTCTTTGCATCATTTTGAAATCTGGAATCCACTCATGTTCAAATAAACAAGTTCACTCCCATGTAGAAGAAAGTAAATGAGTGTGCTTTGTGGAGGTAAAGACTCACATTTTCCTGAATTAAACGAGTGGAACAAAGTAGATCAGAGAGGCTTTGGTGTCGACTAAGGAATTATTAACCTGCTGGCTCACACTCGCAAATGCATATACACACACAGTGGGGCCCGTTAGGCTGGAAAAACAGATGAGGGTTCAAATATTGAAGTACATGCTCACACAGAGTACATACACCAGTCTTGTATGTGGGTATATCTTGCATTGTGTCCAGTAATAAAATTCCTGTAGTTTTCTTGACTTTTTATCTTTTTTTTTTTAATGTTGGATTGAACAAATTTCATTAATTAATCCTGTTTTGTGCTGTGAAGCTGCCAATTTACTCAATCAGTGCTGAGTGTTCTGTTTATCCAGTCAAGGCAGTGTTTTTGACAAAAGCTCATTAAAGCACCATTTAAAAGCAGCATTTCATTTGATGCTGTGAGGATTTTCCAGAGATAATAAGCCAGTGATGCAGAATACAAAATTTAACAGACCAGAGAAAAGAATATGTCTGTGAAGGTTCAGTCATCCAGGTCATTATAGTCTAAGGAAAGAAAAGCATCTGGACATCTTTAAGGTGTCTGAAGATGTTTCACCTCTCATCCGAGAAGCTTCTTCAGTTCTAGGGTCAAATGGTGGAGGACCAGAGGTAAGACCAGACCTCTATATTGGAGAGACCAAACAGCCTCTTCATAAATGCATGGCACAACGTAGAAGAACCACCTCCACAGGACAAGACTTGGCTGTCTGTTTGAATCTAAAGGACAAAGGACACTCTTTCGGGGATGCCAATGTTCACATTCTTAACAGAGAGGACAGATGGTTTGGAAGAGGAGTGAAAGAAGACATCTATGTCCACTGTGAGCGACCATCTTTGAACAGAGGCGGTGGTTTACGACACCAACTGTCTACCATCTATAATCCAGTTTTGAGTTCCCTCCCCAGACGCCTTAACGCCCACTCACATCCTGGACCATCTGACCTCAGGAAATTGATGAAAACCATTGGACAATGAAATTAACACTGCCTGGAAACCCCCTTAAAGGTGCCATCCACGAAGGACGACAAGAAATATTGATCTGATTATTGCAATAAGGAAATTAAACCAGTGTTTACTCCAGCACCATCTTATTTCCACTGACAACTTTTTTCAGCATCCTGGACCATCTGACCTCAGGAAATTACATGATAATGTGGGGCCAGGTTTCACAATGAGCTCACCCAAAACCCTGGCTGATTGTGACCTACACCAATTTTCACACCTTGGCTTGTGTGATTCGGTAGAGGATCATTAGGGGGTCCATTGTCCCTCTTGGGGGGACACTCCTAAAAGGCTTAAATCAAGCACGAATACCCTGTTTAAGATCATGTGAAACCATCTCAATTGGATGGCGGGATGAATTATGGACAACTCAGAGGAGGCCTTGCTCAGTTTTGGACATTTTCCTGCTGCTGAACCTAGGTGTGTCTGACATTCAGAGCATAAACTTAAGGCAGATCATTCTCCTTCAGGATGGTTCCATCATTAACAGGAAGTCGTCCTGAAGCAGCCTCAAACTATCACACTACCACCATATTTGACTGTTGGTATGATGTTCTGTTTACGAAATTATGTTTTAAACCAGAAGCAACGGGATTCAAACCTTCTAAAAAGTTCAGCTTTTGTCTCATCAGTCAGTCAGTTCAGAATATTTTCCCAAAAGTCATCAATTTAAGTTTTTGGCTTATGTAGTAGTCGAGCTTTTGTGATCTTCTTGGTTAGCGGTGGTTCTCTCCTTAAACTCTCCTATCAATGCCATTTTTTGCACAGTCTCTTTCTTATTGTTCAATCACGACCTCCGACCTTAACTGAGACAAGTGAGGCCTGCAGCTCTTTAGATGTTGTCCTGGGTTCTCCTGTGCCCTCCTGTATGAGTCATCGATGTGTTGTTGGTAGGCTGCCCACTCCTGGGAAGCTTCACCACTGTTCCATGTTCTCTCCATTTGTGGATAATGTCTCTCATAGTGGTTCACTGGAGTCCCAAAGCCTAAAAAGTAGCTTTTAATTTCTAGACTGCTAGATGTTGATGACTTTGTGTCTCAGCTGTTTCTTAGATCATGGAGTGATGTGTTCCTTTTTGAGATCTTTTACGCTACTTCAGGTTCTATTTAAGTAATTTCTTGACAAAGCAAGTCTGGCAGTAATCACATCTGGGTGTTGCTACTGACACTGAACTTATATTTCCAAACAACTTTTCAAAAAAATAAATTACAAAATTGATTGAAAATTAACTACAGTTGATACATGATTTAGCAAGCTGGCAGTTATTTTTCCACACAATGCCATGTAGGTTCGGATTGCTTCTTTTCCCTAAATAAATCAAGTCTAATATTGAAATTTGTTTGATGATCTGAAATATGTTAGCATGCCAAATATGCAAAAAGAAAAATATATGAATACTTTTTGACAGCGCTGCAAATACCAACAAGAATCTGTCTTGCATTGAGAAGACGGTTTCTTCTCAAGGGAGTATCACTCATTAAACACTAACCTGTGGAAATATAAAACAGTGTAGTACAACTAACACTCAGTTTTCTACATTTTCCTTACACTATTTTAAAATATGACCTTTAATGGGAAAAAAAAGCACTACAATTTTAAAAACTGGCCAGTGTGTGGAAAAGTTTCAGCCTGAAGGGACGGGGGCAATAATACTCATACACACTAAGTAAATGATTGTATTTACAGTCAAATTAATTTCTTCAAGGCTGAATCATTAAATCAATGAGTTGGCGCTGTGACTAGTAACTTTGATTGCAGTAAATTGTATTTCAAGATCTAAAGATCTACAAGCACACCAGAGATCACAGGTTGATTTACTGTACTTTAACAGTTTTCTTGAAAACAATTCCCCCCCCCCCCCCCCCCCCCCCCCCCCCCCCCCCCCCCCCCCCCCCAAAAAAAAAAAAAAAGTTGGGCAGCATGAAGTTACATCTTTGTGTATGTAATAAGAAAGAGATTGGATGCACATATATGCTGAGGGGGTTTAGTTTGCTGACCTCTGATTGAACCTGCAGCGTCGGCAGAAGTTGAACTGAACTTCTTTTTTTGACCGATTCTTCTCCTGAGCTCCCTCAGCCTTAAATTATTACTTTGCTTTCCCACCTCTCCCTCGTTTCCTCCCTCCATCCCTCCTCGTCCCGTAACCTCTTTCTTTTTTCCTCTCCTTGTCCGTCTCGTGTTCTGGCTTTTGCGCTCTTTCTCGGGGGTGTTGTTATGGTCAGCGTGAACTGCAGGTGAACCTCTGACTGCAGCGTGTGTGTGTGTGTGCAGTGTGGGTGGGCTGTCTTCACTCTTCTTTCTCTTTCATTTTCTTTGACTTTCACATCTTCCTCCGTCTCCTCCTCATTACCCTTCCGTGACCTCCCTCATCGTCCTCCTTCTTCCATTTGAACTCCTTCACAGTTTTTGCTCCTTATCAGTTCCTCCGTCGTGCACATCAGTCCTTCTGTGTTTTTTGGCTGCGTTCGCGCTGCAGCTGAAAACGTCCCACGTGTGATGGCTTTCTCTCGAAGAATGGGTGGTTTCTAATCTGAAAAGCTGCACTGAAAATCTAAATAAAGCCTCAACAGAAGAAAGAAAGTAGTTACAGAATCCATCCATCACAGTCAAAGACTATTTCTGTGAAGTCTGCTGAAAAAATATCTTCTTACCTGTGCAACCTACACAGAATCTAAATGTACTGGAGTTTGATGGGTCAAGAAAATTAGTATGCATCTTAATGTTCTTCTGCTTTACTTCCTTTTTTGAGATTACTAATCTGAAATAATATTGATTTAAGCTAAAACTGTGTTTTTTAGGCCATTCAGAGCCATTATTCAGACATAGAAAGGTCTCACTAGAATTGCTCTTCTATCATAACGAACATGTTAAATTATGGATTCAAGTGCTGCTGAGATAAAGCTGGTATTATGGTGTGTTTTAGCCTTATTCACTCAGCTGCAATTTCAGCACTGATAAACATGTAAAGCATGAATATGCAAAAAGTTAATATTTGATCCCCAAGCCGCAAAGCTTAGATTCCTTCATTTATACTCTTTTTTTCAGTCATATACAGCAATATAATTACTTTAAACATAATTATAGCCAGCAGGGTCCCATTTTTGCTTATCAAATACAAAGACTTTTGCAGACTCTTTTAAGAGCAGTGATGCTACAGTGGGGCAAAAAAGTATTTAGTCAGCCACCGATTGTGCAAGTTCCCCCACTTAAAATGATGACAGAGGTCAGTAATTTGCACCAGAGGTACACTTCAACTGTGAGAGACAGAATGTGAAAAAAAAATCCATGAATTCACATGGTAGGATTTGTAAAGAATTTATTCGTAAATCAGGGTGGAAAATAAGTATTTGGTCACCTCAAACAAGGAAAATCCCTGGCTCTCACAGACCTGTAACGTCTTCTGTAAGAAGCTTTTCTGTCCCCCACTCGTTACCTGTATGAATGGCACCTGTTTGACCTCATCATCTGTATAAAAGACACCCGTCCACAGCCTCAACCAGTCAGACTCCAAACTCCGCCATGGCCAAGACCAAAGAGCTTTCGAAGGACACCAGGAAAAGAATTGTAGACCTGCACCAGACTGGGAAGAGTGAATCTACAATAGGCAAGCAGCTTGGTGTGAAAAAATCAACTGTGGGAGCAATCATCAGAAAATGGAAGACATACAAGACCACTGATAATCTCCCTCGATCTGGGGCTCCACGCAAGATCTCATCCCGTGGGGTCAAAATGATCATGAGAACGGTGAGCAAAGATCCCAGAACCACACGGGGGGACCTGGTGAATGACCTGCAGAGAGCTGGGACCAAAGTAACAAAGGTCACCATCAGTAACACACTACAACGGCAGGGAATCAAATCCCGCAGTGCCAGACGTGTTCCGCTGCTGAAGCCAGTGCATGTCCAGGCCCGTCTGAAGTTTGCCAGAGAGCACATGGATGATACAGCAGAGGATTGGGAGAATGTCATGTGGTCAGATGAAACCAAAGTAGAACTTTTTGGTATAAACTCAACTCGTCGTGTTTGGAGGAAGAAGAATACTGAGTTGCATCCCAAGAACACCATACCTACTGTGAAGCATGGGGGTGGAAACATCATGCTATGGGGCTGTTTTTCTGCCAAGGGGACAGGACGACTGATCCGTGTTAAGGACAGAATGAATGGGGCCAAGTATCGTGAGATTTTGAGCCAAAACCTCCTTCCATCAGTGAGAACTTTGAAGATGAAACGAGGCTGGGTCTTCCAACATGACAATGATCCAAAACACACCGCCCGGGCAACAAAGGAGTGGCTCCGTAAGAAGCATTTGAAAGTCCTGGAGTGGCCTAGCCAGTCTCCAGACCTCAACCCCATAGAAAATCTGTGGCGGGAGTTGAAAGTCCGTGTTGCTCGGCGACAGCCCCAAAACATCACTGCTCTTGAGAAGATCTGCATGGAGGAATGGGCCAAAATACCAGCTACTGTGTGTGCAAACCTGGTAAAGACCTATAGTAAACGTTTGACCTCTGTTATTGCCAACAAAGGTTATGTTACAAAGTATTGAGTTGTATTTTTGTTATTGACCAAATACTTATTTTCCACCCTGATTTACGAATAAATTCTTTACAAATCCTACCATGTGAATTCATGGATTTTTTTTTTTTCACATTCTGTCTCTCACAGTTGAAGTGTACCTCTGGTGCAAATTACTGACCTCTGTCATCATTTTAAGTGGGGGAACTTGCACAATCGGTGGCTGACTAAATACTTTTTTGCCCCACTGTATCTTCCAGATAACCTGTCATACACAACTCCATAGCAGGTGAGCTGTGCATGATGATGTATCTCAGGAAGAACTTTGTAACCCTAAAAACCTGGGGTAAAACCTGAAGGTACTGCTTGCTATCTGAAACTCAAAATAACACCACTATACATGCCACCTCGGTTCCTGATAAAATTGGCTGCTCTCATCTATTTGCTGCACTGCTTGGACAAAAAGTACTAGGCAACGTGCATGTTACACCTACAGGAGCTGCTCAGATTTGGTGAAGCTCCCGGTGTAGTTTGTGTGCTGATGTTAATACCAGAGGAAGTTTGGAGCTCTGCAGTCACTCAGTCAGCAGAGCATTGACAAGTTTTACACACTGAACTTGAAAATTAAGCTTTGCCCAAATATTTTATTCTTTTATAGTGTAGCTAGTGTATGTCCAGCATCATTGTTGGTAATGATGTAGGCTTCTCCCACTGGTTGAAAACTGGTTGAGGAACCCTCCTCTATTGCTACTCAAGATACCAACCATATAGCAACAGCTATGTGTGCACCAGCAATAAGAACTATCCTCCATCATCCATCGGCTTATCAACCCTGTTGTTTTGAGAATATGATCTTCAGTGAAAATAAAGATGCTCAAAGATGCTCATATGGGTGGTGTTTTATGAGCCACTACAAAATATAAATTTAGTGATTTTAATGTCATAATTCACAAAACGAATGCCATGTTGTATTAAATAAGACATGGACCTAGCAATCAAGAAAAGAAACTACTCAGAACAGTCTCGGTATAGTATGAATGGCCATAAGGGGAGACTTTTTCACTAGGAAAAGCTCTAAAACCTATGAAAATTCAGCTAAAATTAAAGTTGCTTCCAATTTAATTCAGTTGATTCAGTTCCTTTCAGTTTTATTTACATAGCACCAAATCACAACAGCAGTTTTGCTTCAAGTCACTTAAAATAACAGAAGAACAATGTCTAGCTTCTTGGTACTTCTTGGCGTATTAATGTTTCTGCTTGTATTTGCATGTTTTCCTCAGGATAAAGACTTTTTTTTGTTCTCAAACAAATATTAAATCTCTATGAACCATGAACTATGAACATTAGCTAATGCCTAAGTGTGCTTTATGTTAATAACCCCAAAATCTGAAGCAAAAGGTAAAAAGATAAACAGATGCATGATAAAAAAAAAACGTGGCAACTGTCATGTTTATTTTACGACACATTAAAATGTAAAAAAATGTAAGCTTAGAATTATCTTCACTTGTTCCAACACAAGTATCCCCCTGCTTTTTTTGTCCTTTTTATTATCCTACACTCAGTCCTTCTCATCCACCTCTCCATCGTCCACCCTTCCCTGCGACCTCCCAACTTGCTCTCTCTCCTCGCCCTGTTGCCTCATCTCGCCGCTATGTTAATTAAACTCGCTGAGGAAATAAACGTGATTTCTCCAAAGCAATCTTCCGTTTACAGCCAGGCACAGGGGAGCGCTCGCAGACTATCTCCTGTGTTCTTAGGGCAGCTTTGAACATGCAGGGGTCAAAGTGCACTTCGTTCACCAGACGTGATGGAAAATGACTGGAGGGGAGGCTCGCAAACAGAATTCCAGTTGTTTCATTATCACCTAAAACTCACACACACACACACACACACACAGACACACACATCGGGGCAAGAAGGCCTATAACATCAAGCACTTGCAGCTAGTAAAACTGTAGTAGCTCCATCTGTACCTGTGAGTCTATCCTTCTCACTGCCAAAGTTCAGAGCAGTGATATCAGCTTACAAACTCTCTCACACATGCAGACATATGATATCAGCTTGCAAACACTCACATGTGTACAGATGTGCGTTAACAGTTTGCACTGACACCTCCGAGGCCATCCAGAGTGCAAATCCCGGCCTCGATGAAGCTGTCTGTCAGTGAGCGCTGAGGTTCACCGTTTGGCTCGAGCTCAGATGATTTTTGGATGAAATTATGGAGAATTTTTTTTGTAGCTGTAGTCAAGGCGAGCTGCACTATGTGGAAGATAAAAGTTCTGGAAGTCAGCAGATAAGGGGGATGAACTCTGTAATGGCTTAACATCAGCAGCCATAGACTGACATAATAAACCTTGTAACTCTCATATTTCTGGGCTGATCACATGTTACATGCATGTCTGTGCGCAGCCTTTGTGCTTGGGTTTGCCTTGCTGTGACTGCCAGTCTCAGTGTGTCTTCTCTATTGTTTGTTTTCTGTTGTCCGTGTATCAGCAGTGCACGGCTGTAAACTCATTTTACATGCCATGCTCCTCTCATTAGTGCTCGTGTTAACTACTGGTGAGGAATGCAGTTGAACAGCTCAGTGGAAAAAGCAATATAATTTAACAAGATGCTAATCACCAAATTGTTGCGGGGTTTAGTCACCGTGTAGCTGCACGCAGTGACGTCTTTGGGAGCTCAGGTAAGGAGAGGGTGGGCTCGCTTTTTACTTCATCCTCTGGTTTGTCTCAGGCTTCCGGCTTTAACAGTTGGGTGGATGTGAAGAGTAGACAATGTCTTTTAAATGGAAAAAGAAATCACAGATTTTTTTCTATCGGGACACTGCACTGACTGGTTGCTGAATTAGGTACACCTGCTCAACTGCTGGTTTTTACAAAGGTGAAGAAGGGTGATTCAATTACTTTAATTGGAGCATGGTTGTTAGTGCCAGACGGGCCGGTGTGACTATTTGATCTGTTGGGATTTTCCCACATAACCATCTCTAGGGTTTACAGAGAATGGTCTGAAAAAGAGAAAAAATCAAAGGACAAAGGAGATGGTCATAGACTTCAGGAGGAAGTCACCCCCAACAACACAGGTGAACATCCAAGGGAAAGACATTGAAATGGTGGACTCTTACAAGTACCTGGGCGTTCACCTTAACAATAAACTGGACTGGACTACAAATACAGAGAGGATTATTTTTTAAAGGATTATTACTGAAATTATGACTTGTTGTGTAAAACAGACATCCCAAAAGCTTTTTTTTTTACAGGTTTGGTGAGTCTCTTTCACTAATTGGAGATAAAGTATCTGCATTTAAAGAGAGGGTCCATGCCTCCAAACATGCTGCTTCTGGTTCTTATCTATATATGTTCCCCCAGTTCTACAAGCTGTTCATTCTCATTTACGTGCCCCACCCTCCCTGCCCTTTTCAATTCTTTAACTTCTTCACTTCTCATTAGTACATGGGGATCTGCCAGGCTCGGGAGCTGTTGCCAGTCCCCTTTGAGGCCTTCCCCGAACCCAGCACAATTCACGTCCAAGCCTTTCATCTTTATCTACTAAAATGCTGTCAAACCTAAAATGTGGACGTGGGCCCAGCTAGCAAATTAGCAGATATGTGTGTCCATGCTGTGCAGGAGCTGATAACTTCACACTCCTCTCTTCAAATATGGTGACACCTTGGTTCAAAAACAAAAGGGTGCACACCATTTTTTTTTACATTGTCTGTGAATTCTAAGCATTTTACATGTTTAATTTTGCATTATTGTGAAATTTAAATATAAACCATTCAGAAATGACCAGTATTGTCTTTGCAACTGAGATAGTTGAGCTGAAATTGTTAGAAAAATTGGCTCGTTTGTGACGGATTGACCCATATAAACTATATGGGCCACAGGGGTATGTCCCAGTGCTTCCTAAAGAGGCTCTGCCACTGATCTGACCCTCAATATAATGCCCTCTGTCCCCAGTGCCCATTGGGATTTTTGAAAAGTTCTTTTTCCCATAAAAACTGGCGTCATCCACTCAACATGTCTGCCTGAAGACTCAGGGAAGGGTCACAATGTTTTCCTGTAATTTTCCCAAGATATTCCCAAGTCCTCTGCTTCCACGTCTGGGACGTCCGAGGCATTTAAACCACAGAGCTGAAGTTACGAGTGAGCAGAGCAGGAGGAAGAGGAGCCAAAGGGCGGACGTCCCGACTTATCCTGAAGGGACTTTTTAAGGAAACGACACAGACATCATGACGAACGAAGGTGACTCGACCTCAGGCACCTTCAAGGTCATCGTTGACGGGTGTCACTCACACGGTCGCAGAGAGGCTCCTGTAGAATGCCTGTCCATTTCCTGTGCTGGACAGGAAGCTGACAAAAGAAACCCAAAATGCCCTGTTTTTTAGTGTGGGGATGAAAAAAAAATCAGGCCTCACCTTTATTCCACTGTGGGAACTGTAACTTTGTCCTGTCTCACACACGCACAACAAAGAACCCCCCCCCAACAAACAACAATGCCATCTTTGTTTGGCCTCCTATCGTTGCGTGCCTGTAAAGCGTGTGGCCTTTTATTGAACGTAGTTTTTAGCTCAACGGCGGGATGTTATGATTACAAATTAGCATCAGTACTAATAAGATTTCAGGCTTTAAAAAAGAGGGAATTTAAAACAGAAACAAACATTTAATTTATTTATTTATTTGCTCGTTAAGCGCTGCTCTTAACAAGCTCAGAGGCTGACAGTAAAAACAGCAATGAAGTGAAATGAAGTGTGCGTTACTGCTTGAATGGCTTTTGCCATAGACGTTCCCGGCCTCGGCTGTTGTCCTCTCGTGTTTGTTTGTTTGTCTGTTTGTCTTCTGCATTCATGGGTTTCCAAGCATGCATGTCAGCGTTTATGTGCCTGATTGCACATGTTGGTGTATTACGTTTTAGCCCACACTTCTCTTTTTTTTTGCATTGCTAAGTATATTTGTGTGTGTGTTTGCAGTGGTTTCTGGTGGTCACAGTTGCACAATATCCCTCTGTGTTGTTGCGAGCAACAATAGATAGTAAAGTTAGTTTCATACTGTGATGATTGCTCTATAAATCTAAGTGCACACTGAGTGTGTTTTAGTGCAGCTCATTGTTCTTTGTCTCGTGTGAGAGCCGTGCTGGTTGGTCACCGGGCTCTTCATCAACATCTTCATCATCTCTTAGCCCCTCAGCTGCGGTTTTTAAAAAAGTATGCACACACACCAAGCTGTGCTGTTTGGCAAAGCAGAGTTAATGCTGGTGACACATCTGAGGAAATGTCGATTTGTCATAAAGAGCTTGCAGCCAGAGTCCGGACCTCCTCCTGGTCCAGTTCAGAAGACAGTCCAGGTCAAGACCAACATTTTAATAATGTTGTTAAATCCAACACAATAAATTACGAAATAAAACAACATTTCTGGCCTTTCCAGCATTTTTTCCCCCTTGTAATGAAAACCAATCCTGTTAATAAACTACTGGTAGATCCATAGTTTTGGATGTCTTCAAAACGGCCACAATGTGTGTTCATTAGGAACAAAGGCTTTGAGCTCAGATGTTACGGTACATTCCTTTTTAACAAAAGTGTGACCCCCACAAAGCAAACTGTGGTTGAACACAGAGATTTATAGATTTTTTTTCTAATTAGATTTTATTTTATAGTTTTTTTGTAGTTGAGTTTAATTCTCAGTTCGTTTCCACAGCAGAGCTGCTCGTTTCAGTTTGTTTTTTTATTGTCTGAAAAATGTTTACGTTCACTTCAGTTTTTATATGTTTCGCTATTAAATTTAAAAAGTTTAAAATGTTTTTTTTTTTTTCGAGTCACCAACCATCAACCAAGACTCCTACTATGTTGCGTGTTTTGAATACAGATGAAGTGAAAGGGTGGATAGATCAAAAGAAACTTCTGCTTTTATACACAAAAACGATTCTATTCTATCTTCATCATTTATTTTGTTTATCATTTCAATATATATTTTTTGTCAAAAACGGATCATTTGAGCATAAAACTGATTTTGTTCTCCTCTTTTGCTTAATGTAAGTTTGATTGTTTAGCAAAATGAACAAATTAAGTCAAATGTAAGCACAGAGAAGGCCTCTAACTCTCAGGTACAACTATAAAATAACTGTTTAACACTTCAGTTCAACAATAGCTAAAGTGATGTAACCTTGAGGCTCCTCAGGAGCTGCTCAATATTGTCACACAGTAACATGAAAAATATATGTTTTTTAACCTGGTTTGCTATATAAGCTTTTTAACCTGCCTCTGAGAGCGCACATAAAGCGCAACTAGCGATGCTCAGTGGACTCATTTGTTTACATTTAGGTCGCGCATCACCATCTGCTAGCATCTCTTCTGTTCTCCACGGTGTTTTCTTGTCAAGTTGTGAAACAAGTTTGATGTTTCCACCTTGAGCTACAAAAAGTCTTTTTGCATGCTTTGCAAAGGTTCTGTATTGGTTTCATAAGCTTGATGCTTTGGCTTCTAAAAGTGCAAACGAGCTTATAACTGCATCCAACAATGCATGCACCTCTTTAGGAGTTTTCTCACACTTGAGGATGGAGTGGCCTGATGGTGGTGTAAGAACCCCTTATTGAGGGTTTCTTTTGATTGTATGTTATAGTAGTCACATTTTTTGCATAACAGATACTGTATGTCACATGTAGTTAACTGGGTGAGTAGATTTCCCATCTGTCTAACCAATAGGACACATTGTATTTTCCGTCTTCCCTTCTGTTAGTTGCTCGTTTTTTCATTTCTTTGTTCTTTTTCCTTTTTGCTCTTCCAGGCACAGATTTTTCTGACTCATGCAATGAAAATATCTACGACGTTTAGATGTTTTATTTTTTTGACCTATGTAAGATGTGGTTCTGATTGGATTTTACTGGTCGTAGTTATGCGACCTATCACAGGTGATGTAAGTGTCATGATCAAAGGAGCTTGCAAAGAAAAGCGTCTGGACTTCTTTAAGTTGCTTGAAGACGTTTCACCTCTCATCCGAGAGGCTTCTTCAGTTCTAAGGTCAAATGGTGGAGAGTCCCAGATGTAAAACCTGGTGGGAGTGTCCCCCCACAGAGGGACAGAAGGACCCCCTGATGATCCTCTAATCGCCTGAGCCAAGGTGTGGAACTGGGTGTGGGTCCCAATCAGCCAGAGTTTCGGGTGAGTTCATTGTGAAACTTGGCCCCACCTTATCATGCAAATTCCTGAGGTCAGATGGCCCAGGGTGTGAGTGGGCGTTAAGGCGTCTGGGAAGGGATCTCAAAACTGGATTATAGATGGCAGAGAGTTGGTGTCGTAAACCACCGCCTCTGTTCAAAGATGGTCACTCACAGTGGACATAGATGGCTTCTTTCACTCCTCTTTCAAACCATCTGTCCTCTCTGTCCAAAATGTGAACATTGGCATCCTCGAAAGAGTGTCCTTTATCCTTAAGATGCAGATGGACAGCTGAATCTTGTCCTGTGGAGGTGGCTCTTCTGTGTTGTGCCATGCGCTTGTGAAGTGGCTGTTTGGTCTCTCCAATGTAGAGGTCTGGGCATTCCTCGCTGCACTGTACGGCATACACCACATTGTTAAGTCTGTGTTTTGGCGTTTTGTCTTTCGGGTGAACCAGTTTTTGTCTGAGTGTGTTGCTGGGTCTGAAGTACACCGGGATGTCATGCTTGGAGAAAACCCTCCTGAGTTTCTCTGATACACCGGCTACATAGGGGATGACAATGTTGTTGCGGTCGTCCTTCTTATCCTCCCTCTCTGGTGTCTGATCTTCTTTTCTGTGCCTCTTTGCTGACTTTAAGAACGCCCATTTAGGATAGCCGCACGTTTTGAGTGCTTCCTTTACATGTGTGTGTTCCTTCTTTTTCCCCTCAGGCTTAGAGGGAACATGTTCTGCCCGGTGGTGTAGGGTCCTAATTACTCCAAGTTTGTGTTCCAGAGGGTGATGGGAGTCAAACAGGAGGTACTGGTCCGTGTGTGTGGGCTTCCGGTAAACTTCGATGTTGAGGTTGCCATTCTCTTCAATGTGCACAGCGCAGTCCAGGAAAGGCAAACAGTCATCCTTTGTGTCTTCCCTGGTGAACTTGATGTTTTTATCCACAGCGTTGATGTGCGCAGTGAAGGATTCCACTTCTTGTGTCTTGATTTTGACCCAGGTGTCGTCTACATATCTGTACCAGTGGCTGGGTACTCTTCCTTTGAAAGAGCCAAGAGCCTTCCTTTCCACTTCCTCCATGTAAAGGTTGGCTACAATAGGTGACACGGGGGAGCCCATGGCACAGCCATGTTTTTGTCTGTAATAGCCTTCGTTGTATTTGAAATATGTAGTGGTGAGGCAGAGGTCTAACAGTGTGCAAATCTGATCGGGTGTGAAGTTGGTCCTGTCCTCCAAGGAGCTGTCTTCTTGTAGTCGTTTTCTGACAGTCTCCACTGCCTCCGTGGTGGGTATGCACGTGAAGAGAGAGACTACATCAAAGGACACCATGGTTTCATCTGGATCCAGGGTAAGTTTCTGGACCTTGTCAGTGAAGTCGGTGGAGTTCTTGATGTGGTGTGGGGTGTTCCCCACGAGAGGAGCAAGGATGGTAGCAAGGTGTTTTGCAATGTTATAAGTGGCTGAGTTTATGCTACTGACTATGGGTCTGAGTGGGACAGCTTCCTTGTGGATTTTTGGAAGTCCGTAAATGCAGGGTATGGCATCCCCTGGGTAAAGGCGGTGATAAGTAAGGCGGTCAATGATTTCCTTCTGTCCCTCTGTGGGGGGACACTCCCACCAGGTTTATATCTGGGACTCTCCACCATTTGACCTTAGAACTGAAGAAGCCTCTCGGATGAGAGGTGAAACGTCTTCAAGCAACTTAAAGAAGTCCAGACGCTTTTCTTTGCAAGCTCCTTTGACTACGATGACCTGGATGACTGAGAACCTTCACAGACATAAGTGTCATGATCCACTAACATTCTTATTTTTCGTGTTTTTGTATTTTGTTCTTTTATTCCATGGTCCCTAGGTTGTTCTGTTAAGATGTTGCTTATTTGATTTCCCCTCGTGACTTTACCCCCTGTGTATCTGTGAGTCCTTGTTTCCCCTCCTTGTGTTTTATTCCATGTTTTCCCCAGGTCAGATAAGCCAATAAGTATGTCGTATTCAGTTAGCAAATTTTCTTCACGCTCAGACTTAAAACTGTGAAGCTGTAGCAGAAGGGTAGACTTAAAAGGAGACTCGAGTGAGTCAACTGGATTGAGTTCAAAAGCTTCATCTACAACAAGAGTTATAAACGGCAAACAGTCAGAGTACTTTCTTTCTGACATCACACACTTCCCTGTACAGACGCTGACCGACCCGGCACCCAATATTTAACCCCTTCCAGACCTTCCAGTGTCACGACCTTTCTCAGTAGCGCTGCATGCCAGCCACCATGAACCACCGAGACGGGTTCACCCTGCGTGTGCAGATGTTTTAGAATGAATATCCAGCAGGCCTGCTCAGTATATTCTGTGCTATTTATCTATTCATTCTTGGATCTCTAACTCTCGGAGAGGTTTCAGTCTCAGGGAGGAGATGATCCCCAGCTTAATACTTTTATCCCATTATAATATTGTGAGCTTCTCCCAGTGGATGTGAGTGTGTGCCATCTCCTTACCTTATCCTGAAACATTAGAAGGCTGAAGAATGTCAACTGGCTGTGTAAAGAAACTGGAAGCTGGAAAAGCCATTTGCAGTCATTTTTTTTAACCCAGGTCTTTAAAAAATATATATATTCACTTCAATCTTTCACATTATTATTTTAGTTTCCTTTTAAAGCAATATAACTCATGTTTTCCTTGTATTCTGCTTTTTTTTTTTTTTTTACTTTCCTGTCTGCTTGCTGTGCTTCTCATTAATTTTATTGCCAATTCTTCCCCCTTTTTCACCATTGCCTCCATTCGTCTTGCTGTATTTCTTTAAATGAAATGGCCCATTTATGTGTAATTCCTAAAGCCGAGGCTTATAGCGCTATAGTAAAAGTTAAAGCGGTGCAGACTAAACATTTGGACTCGGAATGATGAAAAATGACCAATCAGACAGCTGGGATGCCGGCCAGCTCCATGATGTAACATCCCGTTGGGCTAAATCCTTTTATTTTAGGGTAACTTGGAGCCTTTCATTCTTCCCCTTTGCATCCTCGAGAAGGCGCACATGCAGTCTCATATCCTTTCGCTCACCTCTGTGAATGGGAGCGGGAATAATGGGCTTCAGACGTCAGAGAGGAAACGACCCAAACATTATTCCAATAGGTTTTTATTGCTGCGATTATTAGATTTCATAAAATAAATCCATTTTAACGGAGGTTACCGCTTGTTTTCCCAGCCTGTTTCAGGGTTGTCGTGTGTGCATGTGCACAAACCCAAACTTTTAATGTTTTACGCATGTGTGAGCGAGTGTGTGTGTGTGTTTCTGACATTTAATGACACTGGTGTGTGCTCATATGTGTGTTTGCATGTTCGGAGCTACAATAGAGCTATACATTAGTGTAAGTTTTGTTCCTCAGCTCTGCTCAGTTTCCACTTAACATAAAACTATTTCCCTTATTAGTCTGCTCTAATCGGCTGACCTACTATATGATTGTGTGTAACAGGAGTGTATTAACAGATATTTTCCACATGCAAGTGGGTCAGAGTGCACTTTCCATCATGCTGTCATTGCTTAATTATGTCTCTAAATGTTTGTGGGTATGTTGCATTGCTTTGAATATCCCTAATGTAGTGTATGTTAGTGCTGGGTGATACTGCAAAATTTGTTACCAATCTGATACCTCGTACAAAAACCTTTTTTTTTTTTAAATTCTGTGCGCTATATATACTGAACTTTGGGTATGATACCGATACCAGTGTTGGTATCGATGTCGGCATCGATAAATATTTGGCTTGATCAGCCAACGTCTTCATCTTGTTTGCACAAAAATAGATATCAAAACAAACTGGATTTACAAATCCACTGAATTTTTTTCACCCAGTAAAAGTTTTTACAGAGGTCGTGTCAGACAGTCTTTTACCTATAGACTTCTATAGGTCTGGAAGTCTTTTTGCAACCATAGTTAGCGCCATCATGATTCAGATAGAATGCAGGTTTTAGGCACATCCATATTGTTTACACTGCATTATATTGGCTCTGTTGTTTAGAAATGCATGTGATTGGAGGACATTGCTCAGTGCTGAAGTGGGGTCATTATTGTGCTTTTACCAGTTTTGGGACGGTGGGGCTTCAGATGCACAGACAGTACTCGGAAGTCCCTTTATGAAGCTTTCAGTTTTTGTGTTTTTTTTCCACCTCCACTTTGCTTTTTTTGGAATTCATGCTTCAAAATTGTGTGATTTACAGAGAACGTGACAAACAACATTATGACATTGGCTTCCATTCATTAATATGTGTGTGGAAACAATCGCACCCAGCACAAAAAGAAAGAGGAGTCATTATTGAATCAGACTCATTCTAAATTCCCTCGCTCACTTGCATCTGTAATCTGCATAAATCTGCATACGGCAGAAAATATGGAGATTACTGCACAACACTGATTCAAACAGCCGAGTGCCGCCAACAACTCAACTTTGAAATTGAGGAATTCTCAATTAAATCCATCTTATTTTCTTATAAACACATGAAGGAAGATAATTTATATTTATTTGGTCTTCCAAGCATGCTAAATGTTATCTTTATATATCTATATGAGCTATACTTTATATGAATATTAGTCACACCCTTTATATTACCTAATATGTATATATAAATAACTTATTAAAATATGATAATCTTAACATCTTCTATATACATGAAAGAAAGAAAATGATGAAGAGGTGGTGGTACTGATGATAATGATGATGATGAGATGATCATGACAGTGGGAAGAAGATAATAATGATGATTGTTATTATAATCACTATTATTTATATATTTTATAATGGATGTTGTTATTGTTATTCATTCTTTTAAATTCATTTTTCTCTAGTCTGTATCTTTCGAGCTGGAAATGAACAAAACGCAGTGCAGCATCTCCTTTATCACATACATTCACGTCCCCCATTATTCCTTCTGTCCTAATGTCTTAAACAACGTATCTTCTTTATGCACTGTTTACCTCTGCCTTGTATCTATAATGTTTTATATATATATATATATATATATATATATATATATATATATATATATATATATATATATATATATATATATATATACTATCTATTTTCTTTCTGCTGCTTATCCAGGTTTGGGTCAGGGGAGCAGCAGCCCTCTGTGAGTCCGGGATCTGACACGTCGTAAAAACATAGAGCTTTTAGATTAAACTCCTTAAAAATATATATACATGATTTATCATTGTTTTTAAGGCCCACACCCACAGGTCCAGCCAGTAAGAAGTGTAGGTGTGCACCCTTCCTTGGAATTTAATAGGTTCTTTGTTTTGGACAGAATAACTTTGATTTTTTTCTTTAATATAGTGAGTGTGTTGTTTCCATGTACTTAATATGTTAATTGTGGGAATTTACACATTGGGCTAAACACCATACTATCATGTAATATTCAAAAGTGACTAGCAGAATAGCGCATTCATGGTTGATAGTGAATGGTGGGAATTGCCAGACAGGCAGTTTTGCCTGATGGTGTGTCTTTTTGTGGTCATGTCTTTTTTTTCTTGTTTTTTGTTCATTTACTTTCTTTCAATGTCTCTGTGCAAACCTCTGTGTTGGCTTCATTTTCCAGCTGTTGGAAAATGAAGCCAACACAGAGGTGCAAGAAATATTTCCCAACTTAACAGAAAACATAAACATGATTGCAGCCCGGCACTAAAGCTTGTATAATATGCAACATACTTTATATTGAAATACTAAAAGCACTTGACTTTCAAATGTATATGCCTCTTTGAATCCTGCAAATATTTTGGGGGTCTTGTTACAATGCACTGTGGTGTGTATTAGTCTGAAGTTGTGTCAGACACCTCGTGGTGCAGTGCTAATTACATTACAGTTCCCATTGTGGCTTTGAGACCTCCTACTGTGAATATTATGAGTCCAGCACATGTGGCACAAACACACAGGATGTTTCACATACTTCATTAATCTAAGGTTTTATGGTAAATGTACACTGTAATCCATGTAGCCAGTGGGGCGGTACAACCATGAATGTATGCCAGTGAGTGTTATTAATGTTGACTATGGTGACCACACACACCCACGCACTCTCTGCCCCCTGCTGTTTTAGGAGCCATGGTTTTGATCGAGCAGACCGAGACCTCTCACTGGTTGCTGGCAGATTTCCAGCAGCCAATCACAAGCCTCCGCCAATTAGAGCTGAAGGTAGAGAGCGCAGAACATTTAATGGAGCTTTTACAGGCTTGTTGGTGTGTGTTTGTATGTGTGTCTGTAACATAATACACGGTATTTCTGTGTGTTTGTAAAGTATATCATGTATATTTTCATGTGTGACAAACTGTGTGTGTGTGTGTTTTGCAGATTCAGCGGCAGAGTAAGCCATTAGGATAACAGCTCTGTTGCACTGCCCAGGCTATTACGGTGCAGTTTCTCTCTCTGCGTGTGTGTGTGTGAGAGTGTGTGTTTTGTGCTTGTGACCTTCGTCACAGTCTCACCAGTTGATTTAGCCCACCCCACCAAGGTAATGTATGTTTTTTTTGTTTCAAGGCAGCTTCAATAATTAATCAGGACTTTTTAACTCTGTGTGTGCGTGTGTGTGTGTGTGTGTGTGTGTGTGTAGGTGTGTGTGTGTGTGTGTAGGTGTGTGTGTGTGTGTGTGTGTGTGTGCGTATGTGTGTGGGCAGTCAAGAATTTAAAAAGCTTCCTCTGCATATTGCGAGAAATCAGCTGAACCTTAAATTCACTTCTCGCCTGCTGTGGTTTTTCTTAGCATTTTAAACCCCAAATCGCAACTAGTTACAGACAAACTTTTGAGCTCACAGACTGAAACGCAGATCGTGGAGATGATGTCAGAGATATATCTTCACTTAAGGAGATGTAAACATCATCCTTCTACAAGCAGAAACCAATAAGGGGAGTGGATATAGTAGGCTTTCCATAGTAGCCTGGTGGTAAGGGGGTCAGAGGAACATTCCACATCTTCAGCAGGTATGTCAAGTTTGCAAGTGTTTCCAGGCTAATCTGATGGGACCCAACTTCAAAAGTAAATGAGACTGTAAAGCATTCTTTGGTAAGGACCACCTACATTTTTGTCCTAAATAAATTAAATAAATAAATAAATAAAGGAACACTTTTTAATCAGAGTATAGCATCAAGTCAATTAAACTTCTGGGATATTGATCTGGTGAAATAAGTAGCAGAGGAAGTTGGTTATCAGTTTCAGCCCTTAACCCATCAAACGATGGGAATCTGCTCCTTTGCGCAAGGACCACTAGGGTGAGCACTGCCAGCCACAAAATGACCTCCAGGAGGACACTGGTGTAAATTTCTTTGCCCAACAATCAGAAACTGACTTCATGAGGGTGGGTTGAGGGACCATCATTCTCTAGTGGTTGGCATTTGCCATAGACTACCATTAGGTGTTGAGATGAATTGGCAGTGAAGAAGGCGCAACAGCGCCTCTTCTTTCTCAGGAGACTGAAAAGATTTGGCATGAGCCCCCGCATCCTCAGGACCTTCTATCGCTGTGCCATTGAGAACATCCTCACTGGATACATCACCACCTGGTACGGCAACAGCACCGCTTACAACCGCAAAGCTCTCCAGAGAGTAGTGCGGTGTTCTGGACGGATAATTGGAGGTGAGCTTCCCTCCCTCCAGGACATCTACAGGAAGCGGTGCCTGAGGAAAGCGGGAAGGATCATCAAGGACTCCAGTCACCCCAGACATAAACTGTTCAGACTACTTCCATCAGGAAGGAGGTTCTGCAGCATCCGGTCCCGAACCAGCAGACTGAGAGAAGCTTTTTCCACCAGGCCATCAGACTGCTGAACACTTCATAGACACCTCACCCTTACTACTGGAACTTCAACATTATGCACTCCAGACTGTACATTAATGTCACTGTTTTGCACAATATCCAACTACCAACCTCTGTATATTTTATACATTTTATTTTATTGTTTTAATCTATTTAATTTGTAAAATATGTATACACACACATTCAGTAATATGCATACACTCTTATATTGTACATATATTTATTCATATAATTCTCAGATTTAGCCATTCTTATATTTTGCTTGTTCTTATGTTATTGTACTTTGGACACCTCTGTTGCTTATTAGATTATAATAAAATGGACCAGATTGCTGCATAATTTTTTTTACTTTAATTTTCAGATTGTCTTTGAATTAAGCCCTCTGTAGGTTGATAATTTTTATTTCCATCGAACAATGTGCATAATTTAATTCCCAACACATTACCCAGTTCATATCAGAATATATATCCAGAATGGCTTTTTGTTCCATTGACATCTGATGTGTTTTCTAAGTGTTACTTAACGTTTTTTCCAGAAAAAAAAATCAATCAAGCATGAGGTGAAAAAAAATGAGCATCCTTCCCAGAAAACAACCCATTAGTTCATTTTTACAGGTCTCATTTTGTCATTGGGTTTAAAATTGAAGTGCCCTCTGGCAGCAGTATGAATAAGCAATTATAAAATGTAAATATAAAAATGTCTGCCCCATCACCTTAAGATGACATCATATTTAAAGTTGTCTCCCAAACATTAAACCCCATACCCTGCTTCAAGCTAACCAAACTGCAGACTACAGCAAGAGGTCCTTCCCAGATAAGACCTCTTGGTTTGAAAAATGACAATATGTTAGTGCCAAAACCTTTGGTTCCTGGAATGGCCACTTGTGGCTGACTCAAAAAGCAAGCCAATCCCCATAGATCCCCTTGTTAAAATTCCATAAATTTATATGTGGGAATAAACATCTTTACAGCTTGGTTTGACCCTCTAAAATCAGTGTCATCAGTGAGTCCCCAAACCCTAACAAAAGGACTTTTTTTAGAGAAAAAAAGGATAAATAGCTTTTGATGTGTTTCAGTTGCATTCATTCTTTGTTCCCTGATTTTTCTTATGTTTTTTAAAAAAAAATGATATCTTTTATCATAGACTTAGACCTCACAGTGTAGAACAAAAAAAAAAAAGAAAAGTAAAGAAAAGACAGTTATTGTAAAACTATTTCCATCTACTTGTTTTCTGCCCCTTATCCAATTTAGGGTATATATATATATATATATATATATATATATATATATATATATATATATATATATATATATATATATATATATATATATATATTTCCCAGCACGCCCCTGCGGGCGGTTTATCCTTCAAGCTCGGGTCCTCTACCAGAGGCCTGGGAGCTTGAGGGTCCTGCGCAGTATCTTAGCTGTTCCCAGGACTGCGCTCTTCTGGACAGAGATCTCCGATGTTATTCCTGGGATCTTCTGGAGCCACTCGCCTAGCTTGGGAGTCACCACACCTAGTGCTCCGATTACCACGGGGACCACCGTTACCTTCACCCTCCACATCCTCTCGAGCTCTTCTCTGAGCCCTTGGTATTTCTCCAGCTTCTCGTGTTCCTTCTTCCTGATGTTGCTGTCATTCGGAACCGCTACATCGATCACTACGGCCGTCTGGATTGTCTCAGGGGCATCTTTACACAGCCTGCACCTGGGGTCTTGCCTGGTGTGATAGACCCCAGCCTCTATGGATCTTGTACTCAGAGCTTGTTCTTGTGCTGCCATGATTAGTGCCTCTGTGCTATCTTTCAGTCCAGCTTTGTCCAGCCACTGGTAGGATTTCTGGATATCAGCCACCTCCTCTATCTGCCGGTGGTACATACTGTGCAGGGGCCTGTCCTTCCATGATGGTTCCTCGTCTCCCGCCTCTTTCTTGGGTTTCTGCTGCCTGAGGTATTCACTGAGCACGCTGTCAGTTGGGGCCATCTTCGTGATGTATTCTTGGATGTTCGTTGTCTCATCCTGGACTGTGGTGCTGACACTCACCAGTCCCCAGCCCCCTTCCTTCCACTTAGCGTACAGCCTCAGGGTGCTGGACTTGGGGTGAAACCCTCCATGCATGGTAAGGAGCTTTCTTGTCTTGATGTCAGTGGCTTCTATCTCCTCCTTTGGCCAGCCTATTACCCCAGCAGGGTACCTGATCACGGGCAGGGCGTAGGTGTTGATGGCCCGGATCTTGTTCTTACCGTTCAACTGACTCCTCAGGACTTGCCTGACCCTCTGCAGGTATATATATATATATATATATATATATATATATATATATATACACAGTGTTGGGAAGGTTACTTTTAAAATGTATTCCACTACAGATTACAGAATACATGCCCCAAAATGTATTATGTAATGTATTCCGTTACGTTACTCAATGAGAGTAATGTATTCTGAATACTTTGGATTACTTAATATATTATCATGCTGTTTACAACTACATGAATGCACTATTGCTGTGTGATTTATTACTATTACTGAAGGTAAGCCGCGACTGTCACGGTCTGGCTGGCAGACCGTGGGGAGATGGGGAAATAGGACCCAAACGCCGGACTCTTCAGTGCAACAGTGTTTATTTACAAGGTGGTGAAGTAAACAACAATAAATCCCCAGTTTCCCAGACTCCCGTGTAGTGTCTTCTTCCCAAAAGTCCCCGTGTAGTGCTCTCTGCCCCAGTGTCCCTGCACTCCCCGTGCTCACTGCTCCTTCTCGTCCCACACTCCTCCTGAGGGGAAAACAATAGAGGCAGCCGTTACACACTTATCCCAGCAGGCATACACTCACACTTGACTGTGCTTGAAGACGAACGTGTAGTCAAACGCAATAATCCAGCGTCGGTGGAAGCTCCATCGCTCATCTAAATAGCTCCCCCGACGAGCCCAGATGAGGAGCAGGTGTGCGGCAAGGACTTCGGGTGTGGCCAGCCCTCAAGTCAGGCCACGCCCCCAGGGCTGAAGGTGCCTGTAACTTGGCCACAGAAGAAAGGCAACACACACACATACCTGCCTACATACAGATGTGCACAGGGGCAGTGCAGACAACACACCAAATAATAATAATAATAATAATAATAATAATAATAATAATAACAACAACAGTCATAGTCCCCACTGCCCACGGACCCCGAGTCCCCAGAGCCGGGTCCATGACAGCGACAATATGAAACAGGAAAAGACCGCCGTGTAATCCATTTATTTCAACAAAGTAACTGTATTCTAAATACCACCTTTTTAAACGGCAACTGTAACGGAATACAGTTACTCATATTTTGTATTTTAAATACGTAACGGCGGTACATGTATTCCGTTACTCCCCAACACTATATATATATATATATATATATATATATATATATATATATATATATATATATATATATATAATATATGTTGGGAATTAAAAACAATTATCTATGCCTGTGTAATGCGCCCATACAGTATATTATTAGTCAAATGTAGTTACTTCTGGTATCTAACCTCCCCCCTCCTCTAAAGATTTGTTGAATTTCACTCACACTTGGCGTTTTCTTTCTCCCCCCCCCCTCTCAGCTAAGTGGTCACATCACTGTTCAAAGGCACTTCAGTAAAGAAAGCAGGAAAGCGGTGTTGTACCCTGCTGCTGATCATTAACCCTGTCTGACCTTTTTCTAAGTTATACAGATTATTCTCAGACGCAATCAAGCATTGCACTGGTTCATATGGCTATTTAATGATGATATCCTTCATGTATTACTCTGTACATGTTCTCTTCCTTCTAATGTTTGATAAATAGCCACTCTTTCACTTCACCCTATGAGAAAAAAAAGAAAATCTCACACACAGAGATACATAAAACCCATAAAGATACAACTTAAATATACAAAACTGATTTTAAACCTTAGACAAATAAACCCAATAAACTCAAACATAAACCTAAAACATACACACACACACACACTTGCACACACATGCTCCCAGCGACTGCTAAAGACCATTTGTATAAAAAGGGAGGAAAGAATAAATAAATGTTTTCAGTAGCTGGAAAGTTATCAAGTCTGTAGTGGGAAGGCTACACAGACTAACACCAGTCTAGACCCTCACACAGGGAAACACACACACACAAGCACACACACGATCGAGCACCAACACAAATAACGGCAGAAAATGTATCACAGACTGCCAAGGCCATGGTCCTCCCTTTTATCACAATAAATCACAGCAAAAAGTTGGAATGGTACGCCTGAGTGTGGATGTGTGCGTACAAGCTCATGGGCCACTGTCTAAGCATTGCCTTTGTTTTCCATCCCACTTAAAAAGGTCAGAGCCCTCGGGAGTCATTATATCACCCTGATATTAATGCCTGTGAGCCAAGACGAGTGTGTTTGTGTGTGTGAGCCATGTGTTTCTACTAATACAATGGGCCTGAAAAGTAGAGTTCATTATTTTAGTAATGCCTGTTTCTGCCTGTATGTTTGATATCTTTAAATTAATCCATGTCTGTTTGTGTGGTTCCTTCCTGAGTTCAAACAATGAGTAACAGCCGAGTTGCACTCGGTGTTGGCATTTTGTCTTCATTTATACTCGTCCACTTCAATGGAGTGCCAGTTTAAATCAGTTCCAGCTTAAATCAGAAAGAAAACCATACAGACAGATCTTTTACCAAGAGCAAAAAAAGTTTACTTTTTAAGTTTTACAGTTAATGATTTTTATTTTCATGCAGACATGTTTCACCTGGAAAATTTTCCTCTGGATTAAAAAAAAAAGTACCTCAGGTGGTTGGTACAGTTGATGCTCAGTTTCTTACTTTTAGGACTTTAAAAAAAAAAAATTCTGCTTTTTCTTCCAGGATCAAACACAGACACACTACTTCACTGCTAAACTACTCCTACAGGCAACGTAAATGTCGAAGTGGGGTTGTCATTATATTTTAAGAGTTGCCTCTGTTTTTACAGGCCAGGTTGCTACAATATAACCTTTCTCCACAATAAGTGAATGGGAGCCATATGGAAAACATGGTACTGTACCTGAGCTGCTATTTTGGTCACACAGACAGAGTATTGTACCCATAAAGTTTAAGAGAAAGAAGGGATAGGTTAAGAGACAGATATCCAAAAAAAGAAGGATTGATAAAAAAAAAAAAAAATGAAACAGAAGAAAATGATATCAGATGAAAAACAAGATCCCGTTTGTGAAAGTCTGTTACTGCAGTCAAAAATGAGGACCGGTCTTCTGTCTGCAATTACATGTGGATGTGGACAAGCAGCTGCCACACGCGACCATCATCTATGAGACGACAAAAACACAAATCATCCCCATTACTTTGTGTCTTGAGAAAATGTTCTGTGAGCCCACAGAGGTTGGATGTAGTTTTGTTTGGATGGTCACTCCAAAGTCCTCGAGCATATGGGCATTAGAGGACAGGTGAGGAGAAGGGCCACAAAGAAAGCCACTAGATAGCCAGGGCTGATCTATCCTTGGGCGGCTGTTAATGGAACCAAACCTATTATTAGATTTTGATAGAATTTACTCTGCACAACTTTTACTATAAGGTTATTTTATTCTGACCTGCAAGCTGGGGCTTGATTAGCCCTGCTTGGTTTGGTTGTTGATACGGAGAGACCAGGAACACCCTGTGACTGCAGAAAAATCAAAAGATGCATCCCAGAGAGAGCATCTAGAACCCAGATCACAAACAGGCAGAGGGTGATCCATATCCGGACCTAGAACTATTGCTGAGTTTTGATGGACTGTGTCTATTTTACTCGGTGCAACTTTTCTTCTAATTTACTGTAACATTATTTTAATCTGTGCAGCTAGTTGTGTGTGTGTGTCGGTTGTGTGTGTGTTTTGCTGTATTTGAGATCATTTATTATCATGGTGCAGAGCAGGCAGGGTAGGACCCAAACTGTAGGACTCTCAGGCAGAACTAAACTTAAAGGCATCTTTATTTCTGGGTTTAGAGACAAAAAACTGGAAAGACACTAGGTGGACAGAATATGCAGCATTGAGAGTGTCATGTTCAGACTGCTTGTAGGGGAGAGCTGCCTTTTGCTTTGAATCCTGTTTTCTCCTGTTTATGTTTTGTTAGGTAGGGTATGGTTATAGGTTGTATATTTTGTTTCTTTGGAGTCAGGTACGTTTCTTTTATTTCTACATCAGGGATGTTTTGTTTGTTATGTTGGCCTTGGCTCTCCCTGACGTTATACCTCAGTCTGAACCCAAATCTCATCACCAGCATTAAATAAACCTTCTACACTTACCATCTTGGCTCCTCCTTCTCTATCCACCTTTATGTCCATCCCTTCAACCCCCTAGACTAGCCAGGGGACGTAACAATAGGCTTATAAGGCCTATAAGTAAAAAACTACATTTTCTGCGAAAACGTCACTTCTGGTTTCGGGCAGGTAATGGCGGACATGCGATAGTTCGCGCTGACGTCTATTTCAGTGTGGGAAGTGTTACGAACAGCTGATCTGATTGGCAAAGGGTGTTTCTGGAATATTATGTTTTTGTTGCTGCAAGTGCTTTTTATGCAATTTTTGCAAAGCGATATGCAGAAGGAAATCGTGACCTAGGACAAGCTGATGGCATAAGATGTAAGTACAACTCCTCCGGTTTCATATGCAAAAAAATTTATTGCGCTAGCTTAGGTGGTTTCGGTTCTACAGGGATTTAAAAATAGTTACGCAAAACGGAGCGTGCCCGCTCCGACTTGTTTTAGTCGGGGGGTTAAGGGTTAAGCATCTGAATAACCTGAGAGAAATGAGCAAAACACTAAGCAAACTCAAAAACCTGGGTCAAAGACACAGGATCATGACAGTTTATCAGATTCTCAGCAGCTGGACCACACCTTAAATAATCCCCTTCTTCATCTATAAATGCTTACTTGTTCTCGTTACTGCACGACACCCTCCCAGCGTTTATTTTTCTGATTGTTGACCTCTGTCAAAGGGATCTGCCAGGCATTTGAGACAACACTGATCCTCAGTGAGGCCTTTGCCAAACTGCAGCCTCCTAATGGAACATCTAAGCCAGCAATTATATTCTTTTATTTAATTTTGCACACCAGACTTGAAACTGCACATGAATAGATTTTGTTTTTCCATAGGACTTACATTCCACCTGTTCCCCCTGTTCCCTACATCTATGAACCTTCTCCACATTTAAAGTCCCTACTATCACCTCCACAACACTGTTCACTCTACATGCCTTCCCTCTATCTTCTGTCTTTGTCTTCAGCCAACAGTAGCACAGTTTCCACCAGCACTCTGTTGGCCAGACCTGAGGCGGTCCTTATTAACCCGGGCCCTGACCCATCTGGTATGGAAATCTTGTTCTTTATCATCAACATGTTTTGAATAATGATAAGTATAACAACAGAAGTGCTATAATAAAGCACTGAGTTTCAAGTGAATATTTTCAACTTAAAAACTGAACACAAATGGGATTAGCACCTGCACTGGTGAAGCTAAAGCAAAATGTATTCTACCAACGCTGCTGCTATCACATCTCTTTTTATATAACTGTTCTTCTTACAGTTAGAAGTGCTCATGATTTGCATGTTAACACGTCTTCATTTCACAAAATCACACAAACCTGAGGTGAGGACACGATCAAAGCTTCAGTGCAGAGAGAACCTTGGCAGCAGCAGTCACACTTCATCCAGTCCACCTATCCATCCAAGACTAGGGTCAAGGATTTGGTGAGATCTGTGGTGCAGCTGTGCGACACATGGGATCTAGACCACGAATAACTTAAAACACACAGTGCAAGGGAAACACGAGTAGGAAGAAACTGTAAGAAACGGAAAAGTGTGGGGAATGAAAGGAGGGGAAAGAGTGGAGGTCAAACTCTGTGGCAGCATTTATTCAGAAGAGCAAGGCAAGACGGGCGAGCAATTCCGTCTCTACATCGATTAGAGCGATTACTAACCGGAGGCTGACGCATGATCGGGTGGGAAGAAACGCAAGTTACCGATGTAAGACTGTAACATTGCCTACGTTAGAGGGAGCTCATAATGGGAACACACACGGCCACTTTATTCAGTGACGCACGTAGTGACACACAAAGATCACATATACACATAATCGTGCACAGTGACGCATGAATGTGTAAATATTTCCTAATCCAAGCATGCACACTCGAGTCCTGAGTGGTACTTGCTGAAACCTACTGGAAGTTGTAAATGAGCGCTAACGTTGTTTTGCTTTTTTTTTGAAGTTCATGCATTTGACGACTTTATTGGTTGTCAATCAAAAGAATAAACTACATTTTCTGTCTTTAAGGCTCTAAAATAATAATAATTCCTTTTGTAAAAAGCGTAGCTAAAACATGAACTAACTGTGATTTATGAATGTGGACAGGTGCTATTTTCACGTAGAACCTTCAGCTTCATCACAGCTAAATCTACACGCTCATGTGAGTGCCATGAGCACTCACAAATATCTCCATAAAAGAGCTTGTGAAATTACTTCCAAAAAACATTCAATCTCTTAAAACAAATGTTTTTCACAATATGCATGCACTGTCCACATTGCTTAGTCCACCCTTTTTAACTGCTTTCATCAAATATATATTCAGCCAATAATAAGGCAGCAAATCAATGCATTTTAACACATAGAGGTGGTCAGGAGCTAGAAAACTGTCAGATAATCAAACTGAAATGTTGTGACTGTGATGGTCACATATATATGTATACAGTTCAATGGTGTCAGAAAGTTTTCACATTTGGTAATGAATGCTTTGGTTTAAGATGTGTGAAACACAAAGTCACATATGTGTGTGTGTGTGTATATATATATATATATATATATATATATATATATATATATATATATATATATATGTGCGTGTGTATATATATATATATACACACACACACACACACACACATATATATATATATATATATATATATATATATATATGTCTCTATATATATATCTATATAGAGACATATATTTATTTCACTTGCATCCTACAATTTTAACGATCCAATTCCCATCTTTTGTCTGTCAGTTATTTCAAAAATTTTCAATCTCACATCAACCCTAAAGTACTAACCTCGTTGGTATTACTATTAATGATCAGTTTCAGTGTCATTGCAGTGTTGTCAGGTTGTGACTGTTGCATGAGTGACAGGTCTTTATATTAAATTATGTTACAATTATTTAAAATTTGTGCAGATAAATTAATCTGTCTAAAGTTCATGACTAAATTGTTCATTTTCACTCCTTTTTCACCACATAAAAACAACATTTCATTTTGTGAAAGTTTCCTCTCTTATCTAGGTATGCATGTACTTGTTGTATGAAATGGCTAAAATAAAGCCTAAAACATAATGTGTTTCCTGACAAACAGCTGAGCTATCCTTCTTCCTGCTGTATATTATCTGACCCAGTCAGTCAGTTTTCCACTGCAGCTGCCTGAATTTAATACACGATACAACATTTCAATAATATATGGCAGAGATCTGTTAGATTCAAGCACGCTAGTTCCTGTCCCACGTGTACTCACATCCCATGTGCCACATGTGTGTGCGTACATGTGTAGAGGTCAGTAGAGTATGATGGAGGAAAGAGGTGGTGGAAAGGAAGGAGGAACAAAGGTATAATTTAACGCCTTTCAGGTTCATGGCCTTAGAGAAGATGACAGGCGAGGGAGATGAGGGAGAGGTGAGAAGTTTGAACTGTTCCTCTGAATTCTGCAGCCAATTTCTCTTAAAGAACAAGCTATCAGCTCTGCCAGCAGTTTTTGACTCAAGCAAATGTGTTGATATCCTGAGGTTCCTGCAAGGTTCATTTGCCTGTTGTTCCCTTTTCTGCTGATTAGCCTCTGTGTATTTATGACCTCAGTTCTCTTGTCCTTTGTTGTCATGTCTGGTGTCATGTCTTGTCTAGCTGTTTTTATTATGCTAACTTTCCCTGCTTGTCACCAGCCAATGTTGAGTATTGTCATTAACTTTTTGGACTCTGGAGCTTGCATTTGCCACAATAAAGGTTGCCTACTGCCTGCTTGCTACCAATGAATGCTGGCAAGAGCATTACAGGTGACTTGGGGTAAAAATGTAAAATTTCACTAAAATATTTAATCAGCACTTTTTTATTCCTGATTTATAGTAAGTGTTAAATTATTCAAAGACATTAAAACATAGTGTGCAGAAAAATGTTTTACATACAAATCGTAGTGCATCCATTGAGCAGCTGGCTGTGGCTGTTATGGGGTACAGAGGGTTAATCTGAACTACATAAATAGTTTAACCAACAGCCCAATTTCAGGTCGTTCGTCAGAAACAGGTCCTTCCCTGCCACAGACTGTCTCTCTAACTGCCTCTGAGAAGCGCAAGGCTGCTGCCACTGTGCTTTGTCATAGAGATGATATCAGCTAGCTGCTGAGTTGTCCCTGGTGTTCATCTTGTCTAGTTCTGAACCTTTTTCACAAACTCTAACGGGGCTCTATCATAGAGCCTGTTGGTTAACACTGGGGGTGGCAGTTCTTGCTTGGATACTAAGTTTGACCAGACTGCCAACAGCTGGAAGAATCTTAGTGTTTTCAGACTTCTTTCATTACATAATTATTTAGACCACTGTGCTCTAAACACATTATGTGCAACAAAGAGTGAAAATGCATGTTAACACTGCCCCTCTGGCCCTGCTCGTTTATGTTAGCTTGCTAGCTTGCTTTGTTTATGTTAGCTTCCTTTGATATATTTGCCACCGCATAAAATGACTGCAAGTAAATTTCAAAACCACAGAAACTGAGTAAGTAATTTATTAATTGTCTTCACTTTCACTGGTCCAATGAATTTTGTTTAAAACATGCTATGCAGAAGTTTTTAATGATTGATCACTAAATGCTAACAAATAGCACTCAAAGAAAACAGTGAGATGAAAATATTCAGATTTTTATATAGAGGAGACAGATTGGCCATGAATATGACTACAGATGACTGTTGTTCAACATAGAAACTGATGCCATGCCTTAAATCTTCAAGGCACTGGAAACATTCCTCAGAAATCTGCATTCATATGAGAGTACCTGCAGCCCATTAAAGTTGCACATGCAGTTCACTTCCTCCAGTTTTACGAGTATGCAAGACAGTTTGATGGGAAGAGCTGGATAGCGCTGTAGAAAGGCATTACCTCAGTATTAGGATGGGTATCTACTGCTTTGTGCATGGAGGAACAGAAGTTGCACTGCTGCACAGCCCTACAAAATGACCTCTGACAGGCTACCCATGTGCGTGTTTCTCCAAATTGTCAGCATCCGTCTCTATGACCATGGCATGAGGGACTGATGTCCTTTATTAGGACCTGCCTCAAAACTGTTACAATAACTGAACAGAACAATGAAAAGAAGGTCAATGCTTTCTCCTCTGAGATGCCTTAGAAATGTACCTTTTCTTTTAGGTTTTATAAGTTCTTTTACATTTCAATTAAAAGTTTACTGAAAATTGCATCATTTGGCCCAGAAAAAAAAACTTCTTTCCAACTTTTCAAAACAGCAAAATGTTCTGCACATTTTATGACTGCAGCTTTATCATAAATGCTTCTTTGATCCTGATTAGAAAGAAAAATAAATCTATAAACATGGCTCAGAGGGATCTTAGGAGCAAAAGGTGAACCTCTTTTAAATAAGAAGCGAGATAATTTTTGGAAAACATTGGCACGCAAGATAACGATATAGTTTTCAAAGCATGACACGCTTTGAAAATTATACTGCTATCATGTACAAATACTCCAGCAAAATATCCTATTGAACAGTATAAGATGCTAATAGGAAAAAGATTTTGAACTAATGAGAAAAATATATCAATGAGAGATGTTTTCTGTGATGAAAGCAGTGTGTTTTTGTGTTGCCCTGATGTTGAACCGTGGGTCTGTACGTGATTAAGAGAAGAGAGAGAAGAATGCAGTCCACTAACAACACGAGGCCGGTACCGTCCCAGGCTGTAAAACACATTTTGATGCTGTTCATACACACACAAATACACACAGTCATCCACGCACACCATAACTGAGATGGACACCCTGCTGCTTTCAAACTCAACAGCTGCCGGAGTGTGAAACCCGATAAAAGCGGAAGAAACTAAAGTGCTGGCCCAGCAGAGGGATCGTCCAACTTTTGATAATAAGGTGATAGTTTATTGATCTAGCAGAGGTCAGCACCTCTGGAGCTGGAGGGGATATAGTGACTTTCTGACTTGCTTGCTATTTCTTCATCTTGGTACACAAACAGCAGATCAAAAGGCATATGAAAGACAAAAATACACACATATCTTTTTTTTTTAAAACCAACTACAGCTCATAGTTTGTGTTTTTTTGACAACACAGTATACAGTTGTGGTCAGATATTTACATCCACTCATCATGGGCTTTTCATTATTTCTTTGAACTGTACAGCATTGACACCTTTAATGCCTTTAACAAACCAACATTGGGAGCACAAGTTTGAATTTGTTTTCAATCTCGTCTAATCCACAGTGTCAAAAGCACACATATAGGCAGAAATAGATATACATACACTCACTTAAATCCTTTTTTACAAGTGGCAATTTGGCAAGTCCAAATCCTATTTACACTAACTGTCAAGATCATCAGTTCAAACAATTTTCAGTTATTTGAGTGTGTCACCACTTTGTCAGAGTCTGGAAGAAGACCAAGCTCAAACAAGTCAGCGATTGAGGCATTGACGACCAGAGATGGGCAGTAACGCGTACTTGCGAGCGTGTCTCGTGACAATGACGTAAGCGAGTGCGACGTTCGTGGCAACAGCTGTATGCAGATCAACAATGGATAATATATCGAGTGCGGGAGAGAGTATGAGCGTGCAGTGTTTAAAGTGTGGAAGTACTGACCTTACTTTGAGTTTGATTCCATAAAAAGTGACAAAAACCTTAGCGTCCGCTGTTCCCTGCGTGGGAAGAAAACTTCTTTTTACAGCGAAAAAAACCCTTAACTTCCGAGCAAGCACCGAGTGCGCTACCACGTAATGTGAAATTCACAGAGAAACTCGCGGATTCTTCAACTGACCGCTGCGGCACACCTGCACCAGGGTAAACCTCCGCCTACCCTACTCCTGCTATACAGGTGTAAATAGAGCAATAGGACTGCTAGTCTTTGATTTTATTTATTTTCTGCTGTGTTTTACTTGCATCTATTTGAAAGAGTGAGTGTAAACACACAAAAAAATATTATTTTATGTGCTGGAACGTGCAGAAAATAGGTTTAAATATTAAACAAATTTCTTCCAGTCAGTGAATGTTGCATATAATTAAATTTTTGCTTGATGCATAAAGTTAAAAGATTAAAACTAATAAAACAAGTTTTAAAAAGAGATTTTTTGCATTTAATTACATTTTGTATGATGGATTATGCAGAAAAAGTAGGCTGAAAGATCTATCGCTTTATCACCTATTCAGGTTGTAAATCGTGTTTTTAAAAAGTAACTAAGTAATTAATTACTTTTGAAAATATGTAATCTGTAAAGTAACGGGATTACGTTTTTGGGGAAGTAATCAGTAATTAGTTACTGATTACTTTTTTCAAGTAACTTGACCAACACTGTTGACGACAATGACAAGAGGTATATTTGGAAGAATAAAAATGACACTTTAAAACCTATGAACACTGTATCACCTGTCAAGCATGGTGGTGGTAGCATCAAGCTTTGGGACTGTTTTGGCTCCAATGGTACTCGAACATTGCAAAGTGGCTGGAATAATTAAGAATTAGGACTACCTCCAAATTCTTCGAATTTACCTCAATGGATGGTTGAAACTAGGACACAGTTGGGTGTTCCAACAGGAAAATGATGACAAACACATCAAGAACTAATTTTGAATGGATGAAACATAAAGTTTCTGGGATCCCAAAGCCCTGACCTCAACTCTACTGAAATTTGTGGATTATTTTTAAAAGCCCTCTGTACCAACCAATTTAAATGAACTCTACCAATTCTGACAAGAGGAGTGGTCAAATATCCAGCCAGAATAATTTATAAGTTTGTTGATGATACCAAAAGCATCTGGTTGAGTTGCAACTTGAGAGATCTTTAACCAAATATTAGTGGAGGTGTATGCATCTATTTTTAGCATCCATGAAAAAGCCACTCTGGTAACTGTGTTTTGCTACACTCTTTTGTACTAAGAAATTTTTCTGACCCTGTTTGCAATGAGGAACCATGATTTGAACATTTTGCATGCAGCTGTTTGGAGATGTCTTTGTTCTGAGTGTTCATCTTTGCACATGGCTCAACCTGCAATAAGCAGCATTACATACTAATTATTCTTAATTGTTCCTGACACAGAGAAATGGTCAGTGTTTTCTACGCCTCCCATAGCTGAACTGTCACACAGTCATAGATTTACAGTTATATATAGGTTGTTATACTGTGGCTTTAATTAGACTGAATCATGAGCTCTGTCATTGCTGTCGGGCCATCTTGCATTTTAGTGCCAGTAAAAGTCTGATTTGGCTTTTATTATTTTTGCATCTTCTGATTATTGTTTTTAAATTTATCTGTTTTTAAACAGTTATCGAGGGTTAAAGTGTATGCTTCAGTCTGCTGCTTATTTGTGGTTGCATACCCTGGGCATTATAAACACAGCATTTGCATAAGAAACCACTCCCGTCTTGAGCAAAGCATAACATCATTCAGTCTATAAATATGACTGACATTTATCTCTCTGTCAATATACGGCTAAATCCACTAAGTTGAATATTCTTATATTACTGGCAACTGTATTCCCTAAACAGGTAATAGAAAGTGGGTTTTAAGAGCCCTGTCGCTTTATATCCGGTGACGCCATGAGCAAAATTGTTGCATTGATCACTTTGGGCACCACGGGGCATTAATGGAGGGCTGGGGTCAATCCAGTCTAAGAGTTTGAGTCAGAGAGTCTGAGAGTCTGCGTTTATTATTCAGCATTTGATATTTATGAGATCAATCGATTGCACAGTTCTGGAGGCAGACGGACACAGAAGGAGCCATGAAGCTAAAAGGTGCAATTTACACCTCATCAGAGGTCACTGCTGGACCTCAGCATATGATGACATCATAAAGCAGCAATAACAGTGTGCTCCAATTAACACTGACGGAGTTCACTATCAAAGAGATCTGCAGGCAATATGTGTACAATTCATGTAATAATTGGCTGATATCCTTATTAACAATACAATAAAGTATATTATTAGTATAAAATCAGGTAAATTAATGACTCAGAAGAAATCCAACATTCAGCACATGGTGTGTGTTTTTTTCCAGGGCTGCTGTAATCACATTAAATGATCATATAGGTTTTTGTGAGGAACAATACATACCAAATATTACAGTGGACGTCATAGGAACAAAGAGGGTGTAAAAAATACATATCCCAGTCAAAATTCAAATATTTTATATTTTATTTATTTTATACTACCACTTCATAGCAAGTTATCCACGGCACAAGAGGCATGACTGTTTTAAAAAGTTGATGCAAAAAATTTTTGCAAATTAGTTAGTAAATAGTTATGTCTTTATGTTGCACCTATGAAGTCTATGGATGCAATTTATCAAGGACGCAGTAACACAGGCCTTTATACCAATTGGCAATCACTTGTGTATTATTAAAAAAAAACCTCCTGATTGCTTTGCTTGCTTATAGTTTGCATAGAAGACACCAACTTGTCTGCACTCCCTAACTACTACCTGAGTAGTAGTTAGAAATGTAGATGCTTTGCTAGAAGTGTATTGCAAACTGAAAAATGAGAACATTTTTTCTTCGAAGCAAAAGTTGCACACAACACAATTTTTATTTTGAAGCTGAACACTCTCCATTTCCAGTTTGTGTGGCACTTTTCACAGTTTTGCTACCACTTGCTGACTAGTTGGTGAGTGTTTGCAGACAAGTCAGCATCTTCCATGCAAACAACAACAACAACAACCTGCTGGCCATCAAAGCAATCCCAAGATGGTTTTCAGGGCAGCACTATAATAGTTTTTGCAACTAACTTCCGATATCATCGGCCTCCAGCTATTTCAAAATCAATCAAGGAATATCTATTTTTGTTTACAACCAGACAGATTGTTGACTAGCCACTTGGCCTAGAGTGTGTGACTGTGGTCTAACCCAGGTTCCTGGCCTTAACTTCTAGTTCTAAGAAAAGCCCTAATGTGGCAGTGGCCAAAATGCTAACGTTAAGGCTCCAGAGTCCAAAACCAATGGGTGACATGATATACCTATGTCCATCTTTTGTATGCAGTTCATGGAATAAGCCCCAGTAACATTTCCTCTTTATTTCTCTTGGTGCTTTGTGCTGCAAAATGGCTGTGAGGTCACGAGAAGCGTATTTGTTTGGGATGATTTGAAAGTCACAATAAAAGAGAAACATAACATGCGTAGGGTAAAAGTTAAAGTCAGGCAGTCGCAATCAAAGCTGAAAAAGCTGAGAGAGGATCCATTTTTCTGTGGACAGAAAAATGGATAGAGCTGTCAGCTTTTCCAAACTCAAAGATCCCCCATCAGAAAACACACACACGCTCATACACCACAGGGGTCTTGATATACGAGTGTGCAGTCATGTGCTTTGGTTGCGGTAGTCGCCAGTGGCGACTGAATCACAGACCACGATGATGTCATATCTGTCTGGCTTGATACTGTGTGGATCCGTGTGTGCGTTTTTCTCTGTGAGTTATAAAAAACGACTGACCTCAGCATTACAGTAAATCTCTCCCATTTTCTTGTTGTTGTTCAGTGTTTCACCATAAAGATGAGACCTGATGCCACATGTGCAATTACTGGCAGTGAACTCATGCTGGAGGCTTGATATATGGAGACTTACCCAGGATTACCTCTGCCGCCATTACCGAGGGCACGAGATGAGACAGCGTCATATTTAATAATGGAAATCATGATGTTTTTAAATAAGGGCTTTATAAAAAATTAATGGAACAACCAACATTTATGACCTTCCTTTTAATAAATTGCCATGGCCAGTCAGGACACATTGATAATGTTAAATACACTGTGGGTTATGTGTTTTCGTTTAGTCCTCTAAGCTGGACAAATGACGTCATGAAGGTGGAGAAGTTCTGATCCTTTAATTGCAGAATTTTTACATAAATTAAACCTCACAGTTCGGGTGAGAGAGAAATGGGAGAAAACAAGTATTTTTTTTCTGTAAATGTATTCTTGAATTGATGCAGGATGACAAGGTGGGCTGTTTGCCAGTCCAACAAATAACTGAATCTCACTTCTTGTAATGAATGATTTGCCTCTCCCTTCTTTTCATTCATGCATTTACATGCTTCTAATGTAGGTCATTAACTTTATTGATTTTGGTCTGTCTTTATTTTGCTTTTCTCCATTTACTTTCCCCTCAAAGCTCAACTAGTTGTGGTAGAATGCAACTCCTCCCTTAGACTGGTTCTGTCAGATGCCCCATGTGTAAAGGGAGTTCTTCCTCTCTGATGTCGCCAAGTGCTTGCTCTTCGGGATTTGTCTGATTATTTAGGTTCTGAAAGGAAAAAGCACCTGCTGTGCTGTATAAATAATACTGAATGGAAATATAAGGTGATAAAACATGCTGACTAAATGGAAAGCCTGTATGAGTGCATGGTGAAACCAGACTTCATCACACGGTGCTTTCTTCATTAAACCAACCAAACTGCTCACTTTGATGACCATTCTGTGTGTTGATCAGGGTTGTCACAAAAATGTAATGTTACCAGGGTAATTCACATTAATAAAACTTGTTCAAGAAAGTTATTGGACCAATTTTATGTCCAAACAGTAGTTGGACATATAATTGAACATATAACTAAGAAAGTTATAAATCCAAACTGTTATAAAGTACTGTGCAAATACCTTAAGCCACCTCTCATTACTTTTCATTTTGTTTCGAAGGAAACTGACTTTTTTTTGTAATATTGTAAAGCGGTCTTGAACCTTGGATCTTCATGCTTTCTTTGGAAATTGGCTGCTTTTTCTCTCACTTTTAGTACAATCCTTGTACCTTAATGTGTCATGTCTGCACAACACTGCCTTAACAGTGTTAGGCACTTTGTTACTAGCGCTCAGGTGAATCTACTAAAAATGGCAAAGACACGTGTAACTTATGTTTGAAAGTCATAAAATAGTACTAAGAGCTATTAGCTCAAAACATGCCATATGCACTTTGTGCTGTGTGTTCTTTGAAAACTGGACAAATGTGAAATTACTGGTTCAAATTATCATCACTATGCAGGGAGGAGGTCAGGAGAGAGATACAACAGTGAGTCTCTAAAGCCATCTGTAAAACATGGTGGAGTCTCTGTCATGGTTTGGCGCTGCATTTCGGCCAGTTGTGTTGGAGATCTTGTCAACACTGATAAAATCATGAACACTGAAAAGTACAATCAGATGTTGATCCACCATGTAATGCCATCTGGAGAGTGACTGGCAACAGGTTCATTTTTCAGCTTGTCAGTGATCCCAGACACACTGCCAATGCAGTAAAAGTGTACCTAGATAAAAAAAAAAAAAACACAACGCAACACTATCAGTAATTGATTGGTCGCCACAGATCCTGGGGCTCAACATTATTGAAGCAGCATTGGACCGTCTTTACAGAGCATAGAACAACTACTAGCCAGCACTGAAAAAAGAGCTTTGAATGTCCTTCAAGAAGCCTGAAGAACTATTCCTGAAGACTACTTAAAGAAATTATAAGTCTCGTCTAAGAGAGTTAAGGCTGTGGTGAAGAACACAGGTGGTCACAAAAACTGACATGCAAGCTCACTGCACAATCTCTATTTTTGCCTCCTTTTCTCTGTTTCCATTGTCCAAGCAACATAAAAAGAAATGAACGGACATGAACAGCAATTTTTATCCTCCTTTTTACAGCCAAAACTATTATCACAAGTGTGATATAAGTGGCATAGGCTTCATGTCAGGAAGATGAACTTGGCATCAAAATGTATATTACAAAAATGATATTTTTTTCATCTTTTATAACCTGTTTTCAACAGCCACATACCCCACATTGTAGTATGACCCTTAAAACTGTACCCAAACTGCCCTTTTGAACTCTTCCCCAAAGTGATTAAGCATCTAGGGCAGGGCTCTAGACTAACTTTGTTTTTTTTGCCACGGTTGCACTGGTGCGCACCAGCACAAAATTTAGGTGCACCCAAATTTTTAACACCGCGGTTTTACATGTGCACTTTTTGGGGGGGAAATTGCTGTTATTACAGACAATATTCATTTGTAAATGATTAATTAACAATCTTGTCAACACAAAGTTCTTTATTTGGAGCACATTTCTACAAAAAAGATAAGTTACTGAAAAAGTGCTTGTGCTGAAAGTGATTTGGCACTCTTTGGCAATATTGTAGACAATGTTAAACTTAATCATCACACAGGCCTCCTCTGATGACCTGTTTGCTGCTCCCTGCCACTGAAAGGGAGTGGGGAGAGGAAACACTTGGGCAGTGCATTTATCGCAGCATATAATGTGTTTTCTGGACACACTGTGCTTTTTCAGCGTTGAGAGATTGATGGCTCCATGTCGGAGCACTGGCTATGAATTTCAGACGGATCAGGCCTTAATAAAAAATGTATCAACAGTTCTTTTCATCTTTTCTTATTACTCACAGCTACATCCACTTCTGTCAGACCTAGGCTGCTCACTAGGGCTGGGTATCATCACTGATTTCTATAATCCATTCGATTCCGATTCACGAGGTCCCGATTCGATTCAATTATGCCTCACATATAAATAAACAAATATTAAATTTCTGATCAGTACTGATACTGTGAGACTTTATCAGAGGTGTGAGCATCACAGCAGATGCCTTTGTGTCAAAGTAACTGAGAATAAAACACGAAGGAAACGAAGGACATGAAGGAGATTTTCCTGGCCTGACTTTTTATAGTAGATAACCTTAAAAATATTCTGCAATTTTGCATAATTTAAAAAAGTTTACATTTCTATTAAACAGCAGAAATTAGTTTTTCTTGTCCGAGGTCATTTAAGTACAAAAAAAAGGGGATTTTACATTACTACGCTTGTAGATGGTGTAACAATTGCAGTTGCAGTTTTTGTAGAGAGCTGAAATATGAGCTTAAAATCGAATGCACTTGTACATGAACTAATAAAGTCTAAAAAAAATGTGGAAAAAGGATATGCTCGACGCATAACTCATATCAGGGTGAAAGTCATTAGATATGTTAAAGTTATTGTACAAAATAAGAAATCGTCTTGAATAGTAAGCAGTGCTAAACAACAAATCTGTGTGTGGTTCCTCTCTCAATGCCTTTAGCTTGACCTGAGTTGCCTCAACATAAGGATCAATTTTTTTGCCTTGGAGATATTCACTGTCTGTCGATCTTTCAGCATTTCTGTCGCCTTCATCGGTCCATCCTTAAATATCTTGCTGCAGGTGGTCCATCCGTAACTGTCTTCCCCAGGTGTCTAAATAAGAAGATGCCGAAAGACGTGTCAGATTCCTAGAGGGATAACGGCTGTTACAGATATTCAAAGACAGATGCACCCCCCGATAGATGTCAGTGAGGCCATTTGCAGGTATTAGGGTCAGGTGCAGCAGACAGATGCGTCATTAACATCACAACTCTCCTCCTTTTAATCAGAGCATCACTCATCCCTGGCACTCATCCTCCTGTTTCTCTCATCCCTCTCTCATTTCACTCCATCTCATGTAATTGCAGAAGGAGAATTATTCTGCTGGATGAATGACCACAATGTAGCTTTTTGTTTGGGGGATTTCTTTGCAGAAATAGAATGTTTGTGAAGAACACACAACATGAAAGTATTCGGATTAGCTGAAAATCAGAGGTGCAGATATTAAAATAATGATCTTTATTCTGTAGCGCCTTTCAAAACAAACTTCCACATGACAAGAAGTGATAAAATGTTTAAAAAGATAAAGGTAAAACTACATTCAGAAGGGGGAGACTGGTAGCACAATGAGAATAAAAGCAAGGAATAAAGAACATTTAAAAACAACATAGAAGAGACAACTAGACGGGACAAGACTCAGCGGTTCATCTCCATCTAAAGAATAAAGGTCACTCTTTCGAGGATGCCAACGTTCACATTTTGAACAGAGAAGATCAATGGTTTGAAAGAGGAGTGAAAGAAGCCATCTATGTCTACTGTGAATGACCATCTTCGAACAGAGGCGGTGGTTTATGACACCAACTGTCTGACATCTATAATCCAGTTCTGAGATCCCTTCCCCAGACTGGGCCATTTGACCTCAGGAAATCACATGATAGGGTGGGGCTAGGTTTCATAGTGGGTTCACCCAAAACCTTGGCTGATTGTGACCTACACCCGTTTTCACACCTTAGCTCGTGTGATTAGGTAGAAAATCATTAGGGGGTCCATGACTCGGGACACTTCCAGAAGGCTTAAAATCTGGAACTCCTCCAGTTGCTCTTAGAAGAAGCTTCTCGGATAAGAGGTGAAACATCTTTAAGAGACCTAATGAAGTCCAGAAGCTTCTCTTTTCAAACTCCTTACACTATGATGACCTGGATGAATGAGAACGTTCACATAAACATTTAAAAATAAAAAAACAGGTCAACTAAAAGCATTTTTCCAAATATTAATATAATTTACAATTATCACTGAAAAGAGATGATAAAACAATTAGAAAGAGCAACAAAATAACCGGGGGCAAAGAAAAGGTTTGATTCTAAAAATATGTTTTTATGAGGGATTTAAAGGATGACAAGGAGCTTGCAGGTCTGATCTCCTCAGGGATGTTGTTTTTCCAATGAAAGAGTGCCCTGACAGAAAAAGCCTCATCGCCCTTTTTGTCAGCTGATATTGTGGGACGGCCAGCAGACCCTGGCTAAGGACCCTAGGTTATGACCAGGGGCATATAGTGTCAGTGAGTCGTCTCAGATATATATATTGGTGTAAGCTCAAAGTCTTAAAAGTGAGCATTTAATCAATTAATTAAAGTCACTTCTAAAAAGAGGGGGTGACCAGTGAAAAGAAGCTAAAGTAACAGTAATGTGCTCTCTTTCTTTGGTTTTAGTAAGGCCAACTGCTGCATTTTGGACCAGATGTATCTATGGAAACACTGTCGGAGAGGTCCAAGAACATACCCCTGAAGTACACCACAGGTCATCTTTATAGAAAGTGGATGTGACTTGCCAGTGACAATAGTAAAAGACGTACTTTGAACCAGAAATGCCAATTCAGTACTGAAGATGACCCCCCAAAATACTGTAGTGCTCAAATATAATAAAACTAAAACAGAGAATTTGCCATCATCAGCAGCAACTAGCACGTCATTGATCACTGTGAGCAGAGCTGTCTCTGTGCTGTGGTTTGCTCTAAATCCCAGCTGGAATAGTTCAAAGAGTTCATTTCTGTTTTAAAACAGCAATTAACCATTCAGCAACAATCTTTTCTAAAACCTTGGAGAGAAAGGGAAGTTTGGAAATGGGTCTAAAATGATCCAATTATCCAGGGTTTTTTAGAGATAGAATGTGTGGACTGATAGATTCATTAACTTCCCCACAGGCAGGATATCCAGGGCACACGAAGAGAGCTTAATTTTATTAATCATCTCAGTCAGAGTTTCCATAGATGGAGATGAAGTGAACAGCTTTTTTAGTCATTGTAGAAAAGGCGTGATAGTCCCATTGCTATCAATTTAATTCATGATTAAGAAAATTCTCACATTTCTCCAGGGAGGGGTCTATACTTATACTTGGTGGAGCCTCTGTGACATGATTAATTACTTTAAAAAGAGTCCTGGAGTTGTTTAGGTTCCTTTCAATGACTTCTGAAAAACACTGTGCTCTGGTATTTTTTTTATTTTAACCTCAGAGTTAAAATTCCTCATAGAGGCTTTTAAAATGTCAAGGTTAGAGTGAGAGCTTGTGTTTTTACTGTAATGTTAATAGATGTCCCCTTTCCCCCTCTTTTCTTTGCTTTTCACCTTTCTCAGTAATTTCTCCTGTTTTCTCCTGGTGTCATTCATCTTTCTGCGCCTTTGTTTGAACTGACTGAGTGAAAGGTAATTTGTTCTTTTTTTTTTCTTTTAAACTCCCTGCCCTCTCTGCTTTATTATCCACCACAGAGCGGTGACACACCGGCATGGCATATGCAGTAATTGCCTTCCTTGTCAGAGCAATTGAACTTTTACAGAAATTTCTTTCAGCACCTTGAACTTTCGCCTGCGGTTTGTTACAACTTGTGTTTTTGGTGTCTCAGTGCAATGAACGCTCGGCCTTTTTCATCTTCTCCTTTGTGTTTTTCTCTGTTTCTAGTCTTGCATCTGTGGGTCCAGCCAAGAATTCAAAACTGCAAATATATTAGTTTCTATGCTTGAAGAAGATTGACATGACTAGAAAATATAAAACATGTATTATAACTGTAAGGCCATTCAGATTAAAATGGTTAATGTCATTATTTGTGATTGGATCCAAGATGCAAGTGGTTGTGTTGAGATCTTTGTTTTGATCTTTTGAACTCTTAAAAACTCCTGATGAGGCTAATTTACTGAGACTTACAGCCCTACCCCCATAGACGTACTGTAGTCACACTTCTTACTGCTCTTTCCATTCTATCGTCTATTTTTCACCATCTGTCCTTGAGATGGATAGATGCTTGTTCTGTTTGTCAATTTTCATTCTCCCTTTGCTTCTCCGTCTCTTTTGCATTCCATTCTTTCTCTCTCACTCCATCAACAGAAATGCTTTACTGTGGTTTCTGGTGCTTTGGTGGAGTTCTTCCCTATTACCCCCTGAGCTTCGGCAAATGATGGAATAAGCCACTGATAGTTCCACAACCCTAACCACAAACATACCCCACCTCCTGTGTAGAGTGTGTCTTCTTACACATTTGTGTTCAATTGTGGGAACTGAGACCGCTCTATAACATCTATGGAAATAAGTCTCCTCCCCTTCTGTTAATATGTTGCCATGTGTTTCACAGACACAACATTGTGCAAGGAGAGTCAATTAATATATCACTACTTCAAAGTGACCATTGTTAGGACTTGTTTGGGAAGGGGAAGCTGTTCAAAAATAAGTTCCTGTAGAGGGAAATGAGCTGAAACAATTGGTTTTAGATTGAGGATGAACAGAAAAGATGTACTTACATTAAATAAGGATTGCTGAATTGTGAATTATATGACACTCCTTGAGTAGAGCTTAGTGGTGGAGTGGTTGAGTCTTTAACAGTAAGAAGGTTTCTAGTTTCAGCTTCCTGGATGGCTGAGGCCTTCCTGTGTGAAGTCAGCTCCTACAGTCCAAGGACATGCTTGTCAACTTAGGCCTCAGTCAAACAATCCAAGAGACAGGTCTGCAACCTGCTGGAAACCTCTAGTTGTTAGGGAAAAATTAATATTTGTGAGTGGTTGGTGGCTGTTGCTAGTGGAGATCAGTCACAAAGAGGGTGCTGCACCAAAAACTTTCTTGTGATTGCTTTGGTCACCTGTAGTTTGCAGACCAGTTCGCACATTCCATGTAAACACCAAGTACTCACCGTGCTTTTAAGGTTAAGCTCTCTATGTATGTTTTGTGCCAAACTACCGCTCGACAAGTAATCGGTGAGTGTTTTCAGATGCGTCAGCATGTTCCATGCAAACTATGGACAATTTGATAGCAATCGAAGCAATCAAAAACAGTTTTTTGGTGCAGCACCATTTTTATCTAGCAACCTCCAGAAACCACTTACCAACTGGTTGCAACCTCCAGCAATAAGATGGCAACTCGTTAGCAAATACACATTCAAAGATGCACCAGATGGGTTCATACAAAAAAGTAAGGGGTCACTGACCAGTCTCTAGGCCCGTGTGACTGGGGTCTTAACAGTGATTATAAATTGGCTATAGGTGTGACTGTGATAGTGATTGTCTTTGTTGTCTCTGATTGACTGGCAGTCTGTCCAGGGTAAGCCCAGCCTCTCGCCCAGTGACAGCTAGGATAAGCTAAAGCTCTCCCGCAGCTTACCATTTGGATAAACAGCTGAGAAAATGGATGGATTTATCTTTAAATCAGCATAATATATCCACCAAAAGACAATAAGTACAAACATAGAGTATGATAAAACTGAGGCCAGGGCAATATGAATGCAGTCTACTGATTGAAAAGGGTCTTTTGGTTGCAAATGGAATTGGGAGTCATGGGAATGCATTTGAGGGCACACACAAGCATAAATAAAAATTTGAGATGCTTCTCTCTTTCAAACGTGTTTACTGTGAAGCTAAATTCCACATCAGCCCCACAGAAATGGATTACATGGTTTCCATTTTGTATATTCTTACACAACAGACACTTGAAGGAGGAGACAGAGAACTTGACAGAAGCACAAAGACAAATGCTTTCCAGTGTGTTTTTGACAAATTTTAGACAACATTCTTTGTTTTGTATGAATTCATTTGGTCCTACGTATCATTTCTTTTTAATGCATACACACTCCCTGTTCATGCATGCATATATGTGACCCCGTGCACTTAGCAGGGACATGTCTCATTGAGGCTTTGTAGCCGAGGCGCTGAGAGCTCATTTGTGACTTTGTGTGTCGTAAAGGTGTTGAAAGATCAGGCACAGAGTTCGGCAGCACCCTCTCATGCTAAGCAATGCCAGCTGAGGTACAAGGGCCACATCACATATAGACACACACACAAACACACACACTCCCTATTATCACTTTAACTACATATGCATTACTGCCTTTACAGTGTCTGGAGAATCAAAACCAGTGATTTGTTTTACAATACAAGGGCTTTACCCAAAGTGGACTTTAAATTACACTGTAAAAATGTAATTCCAAGTGTAATTGTAGGAGATTTGCTGCATACGTGCCCCAAACGGGATTACGATCACTCACCAGGGCTGCTTTTATTAAATAACCAACCCCCCAACAGAAGTAAATTCATTCTGAGGCTTCACTGTACAAGAGAAAGCATCCAGCAACTAAATGTTTTGGTATATCACATGTATTAATGGCTTGTTGTGTTCTTTAATGGTCATTGGTGGATTTTATGCTAATAAATCCGTGCATTTTTTTTCCGGGCCCCATAATTTGGAGCAGGTGAGCTACAGAATTGTACAAAAGTCTTGTGCCACCCTCACATCTCTGTATTTTGCTTCCAAAGAGTCAGACTTTCCTCTAACTTTTAAAGTGGTCTTAAGCAATTGCTCTTTGGACTTCTTGAACGTTTTTCCAAGTTTTCCTTTGGACATTGGCTGCTTTTTCACTCATTTTCAGTCTATTCCTTGTACCTCACCATCTTCATTATAATTTTGTTTGTTTGTTTGTTAAGCCATATAACACTGATCAGTGAATCACCAGAGCATACAAAATCCCGGGGTTGAAACTCAATGGATGAACCAGTGTTGTGTCTATTTAAAATGTCACCTTTCGGTACTTTGTTACTGTCAGCATGTTTCAGAAAACACAACTTGTTGTTGTCATAAATCTATGACAAATTCCAAAGATAACACAGTTTGATAGAGATGAGATAGAAAAGTAAAAATGATCCACCAATATTGTCTCAAAAGCATCTGACCAGAAAGTTTGCCTAAGAGAGTTCAGGTTGTGTTGAAGAAAAAAGGTGGACTGACTTTCAAGTTTGTTAGAATTGCACTAACTCTTTGCTTTATATATTGTATTTCTATATATGTTTGCACATTTCAATAAATCCATGCACTTATTTCATATTTTGCTTGCAAATGAGGACAAAGACCTTTACAATGTTAAAAGTGCATGCACATTTTGCATGGATTAAACCTTTACTAAAACATGTCGTGTTTTCCACCAATTATTTCTTTTTCATTCAAAGGTCTGAGAGACATTATCACCTGTGACCTTTCACCTCCTTCTTCCATGTTTCTTGCAATGATGCTGCTGTGGGAGCTGAAGCTTATTCTGCTGTTTCACTCACTGTGAAATGCATAAATGTAAGAACGTCACCAGGCAAGTGAGTGGGTAATGTGATCCTCAAAGTACTGCTCTCTGGGGCTGCATTTGGATTCCCCAGCTCCTGAAATTAAGCTTTTTTTTCCCTACTGTTACTGTACAACCATCAGTGAGCATGTATGTGTGCATTTATTTATGCAGGGAAACCTGATTGAAATACCATTTTCTTATTGGATTACAACCAAACAGGGGGGGTTACTCAGAGTTGTTCCAACTTTTCCTAAAGCTCAAGCCAGAAAAACATGAAAGGACTTTTTTTTTTCTCTGTCTTGTGGTGGTAGATGCACATGTATGAGCCCAATCAAACCATTTGGTCCTTGAATGTAAATTCCTAAAATTACCTTTCCACATGTCAAAAAAATCTTTAAATGTTGACAGTCTTACATGCCTCCTGCTAGCATCCCATGTTTCGCTGAGAATAATTTATTGTGTTTTAGAGGAAGAAAGGAAGGTGGTTTTCTCCCCACAGTGATGAAAATAAGAGCAAGGCTAGATGGTTCCTTCTAGCCACAAGACTAGTGAAAGCCAGAAGTGGAGTAAAGGTTAGGTTCAGAACAGAGAGAGGGTAAAGGTCAGGCGTGAAGTAGTGAATGTTAAAGTGACTGTTAGAGTTAAAGACAGAGGACAGAAGAAAGGTCATGTGGTAGCGAGGTAGTGACAGAGTATGACATAATTCGTTTGTGCAAATTAATCCACAGGATTGCTCTGTGTGTGTGTGTGTGTGTGTGTGCGTGTGTGTGTGTGTGCGTGTGCGCGTGTGTGCGTGTGTGTGTGTGTGTGTGCGCGTGCGCGTGTGTGTGTGTGCGTGCGTGTGTGTGTGTGTGTGTGAGTGAGCACCACCAACCTCGCTCAGCCAGTAAATCTGACAGAACATTTGTTTGGCCTCTGAACCATGATCACCCCTCAGAGTCCTCTTTCTCTCTCTCTCTTCCTCTGTGTGTGTGTGTTTGTGTGTGTGTGTGTGTGTAGCTTATGCAGGCCTCATCAGATATCTTACAAGATATCTGATGAGGCCTGCTTATCCCATCAGCGAAGAACACAGAAAAGGGGAAAAACCGAGAGAATCAGATAAAAGGAATCGGCATCGATGATGAGTGCTTTTAAGAGTTTCAACAAGAAATTTTTATGCAAAAGATGTAAAAGTGAGGTAAATATTTGTGACTATAATAACAACGTCTTTCAGTGTGCATTGACTTGGATTTGGGCTCCATATACAGTTGTGGTTGGAAGTTTACATCCACTCATCATGGGCATGAATGCTGGTTTTGTAATGATTTCTTTGAACTGTTATTTTTCCAGGGTGGAATGATTGTATAGCACATCTTTAAGGACTTTAAAAAACAAGAGTTGGGTGCACAAGTTTGAATTCATTTTTATCTTTTCTTTTCCATACACGCTTGCTGAAATACATGCATACACTCACATAAATCTTTTTGTAAGTTGTGCAAAAGATTTCCACAGTGCTTTGCATATTAAACTGTTTTCGTAATGGATAAATTGAGCTTCTGAAATGGCCTTCCCAAAACCCCAAATACTGCTGAAAATTTACTTAAAATATCAGATGCATATTATCAAATATCTAGTCAGAATTATACCAGAGGCTTATTAAACTTTTGGTTGGTTGCAACTTGGTAAGAGAAGGGACATTTTGCCAGATATTAGTGGGGGGTTAATGTAGACATTGTACAATGTATGGATTGGAGTAATTCCAAAATAAATTTTGACTTGTACACCCAATTATTGTCTTTTAAAGTCTTTAAAAATGTAAAGTCATTAAAAATAAGAAATTGCGAAATCAAAATTACCAGCAACTAGCAACATTTGCTAATTGGCAATAAAACTGGATAACATCTGTATAGGAATTTCTTTCACCTAGATATTAATCACATTATTTCATTGTTTTAACATGTCTGACACTCATACTTAAGACAAATGGTAGGGGGTGTAGTAAGGATGTTGGGGAAACAGGAACTCCAGAGGACCAGTCTTTTGTCTCTTCGAGGATTCTGGGAAGTAGCAAGGGAGTGTGAACCTTAAGGTGTGAAACAGCTGTGTACTGCCTTTTGTTCCTGGAGAAGGTATTTAACTGAGAGCCATGCTAGGCTCAGAGGACTCTGCTGACCGTCTGTCCCGCGGTCATGGGGGCTCCACAAGCTTGTTTGTATGTTGTCTTTGTGTGCATGGATTAAAGAATGTTAGCTACCGCTCACCGCTCGTCTGCAGGCTTTATTTAAGTGGAAAACTTCCACGACAAAATGGCGCTGTGAGCAGGGTGGTCCGTGTGGTCGCTGAACAACGGTTCCGTGGACGGGCTGATCACCCCTGAGGGAAAAGGTACCTTTGTCCTACCAGCTGTTGAAGCAAAGCAAATGGAGGAGTCACAGAGCTGTGTGTTTCAGTCACCACCGAGATCATCGATTTTGAGGAGACTGCTGCAGATGGGTGAGTTGTAGCTAACTTGTATACAGTCATGGAGAGTTTTTTGTCTGGCCGATGGGAGAACGCTGGCCGACTCCGGAGTTCGAGTCTCCGGAGGGAAAATCCTGGCGGTTTGAGGCCCCAGGCTTGTGTTGGGTACGGTCCATCACAAGGACATTGGCTCGAGTGCGCTGTTGGGGAGAAGCCGGCCCAGACCTGTGTTCGGTCCAAGTACGTCACAGGGACAGCGAATCGGGTACACTGTCGGGGAAAATCCTGGTGGTTTGAGACCCCAGGCTTGTGTTGGGAACGGCTCATCACAAGGACAGTGGCTCGAACACGCAGTTGGGGAGAAGCCGGCCCAGACCTGTGTTCGGTCCAAGTACGCCACAGGAACGGCGGTTCGGGTACACTGTCGGGAATCATTTCTGCGTACTACAGTGCGTGAAATGACGGTATTTTAGCACTTTTCTGCCGGTAAGGGAAGAAGGCCATTGCAGAGGACGCTCTGAATGTAAAGGGAAGCTGGATCCAGTAAAGCGGCAGGCCTTCCACCAGGCGGCCAGAGACAAAACTCAATACTTGACTGTATGGTAAGAATTGAGTAAATGTGTAGTGTGTAAGATTGCAGAGAATGGTTGTGTGGGAAACGTTGATGTGTGTGTAAAAACAGTGAAAAATTGGGTTACAAAATGTTGAAAATGGGGAACAAAAACAAGAAGAAAAAAAAAGACAGGAGTGTAGAAATGTGTGTAACAGTTGTTTCCAACTAGAGGGAGAAGGTGGTACTGCAGGCCACCAGCTCCCCTAGGGTGGACACACACGAAAAATTATTTTTTAGCAGAATTGTTTATAAAATAAACAAAAAAATAGGAAGAGGGTTTGATGTTTTTCAACGTAGGACAACTACAATCTCTCTGGGTTTTTAAGAAAGGGGAGTTCAGAACCAGAGAGGGGAGATGTGTTGTTTTAAGCAATGAGAAGAATGATCAAAATGTCTCAGTGTGTCACTTGCAGGTGAAGAGCAGACCTGGATCAATTTTCCACATGCAGCAGTCGGAAGAAAATTATAGGTTAACACCATTAGAAACACTCAAGCCAAGCTTTGGCTGAATTGTTTTACAGCTTAACTTCCATGTGTTTGTCACCCTGAGAACACAAGCTCCAAGAATCTCTCCCTGAAGACAAGAAATGCAGTTTCAGAACAACGAGATGGATCTCAAGAGCTCACAGCAGTATCCTGAGCAGTGAAGAAAAGGTCCAGCAGCAACAGCTGTGCAAGACAGCGACAGCAAGGAGAAAAATGGCATCATCATGACTGGATGGATGGATGTGCATTTCCAACGAGCTGCACCTTCACTGTGTGTGAATGGACTTTTGAAAAGACTGCTTGAGTTGGACATTTGCCACTTTCGGCGCAAAAATGGCAAAATGAGACCGTGGAAAACACAGGGACAAAGCTGAAAGACAACTGACTCTCACTGGACTGCTGCAAGGGGGGAGAGATGAGATGAGACCACAGTCAAAGGAGAAGGGGACAACATGGAGGAATGCTGTTGTAGTGTGGGAATGAAATTTGGGTTTAGGAAACTGGGGAGAAAAAGCGACTGCCTTGCGTGGAGAATTGAGAAGTGTCTGGAGCACCGCAAAGAGGAGAGGTACACAAAATTACACAAGCAGAAAAATGCATTAATCCTACTAACACAAACACACATGCAATGAAGCTCATGAAGACCAAATAGCATTTTAAGCATTTCTGTTACCATCATGTTGTCCGGTTAGCTTAGTGGGTTAAGAAGTGATACATAGACCAGTGAACTAGTATTATTTTTGGGGAAGGATGATTGAATCAGCGGTGAACAGAATGCTGCGGGAGGGTCAGATGAGTGGAGACTAATAGATTATTGAGTTTCTGGTTTCTGATGTGTGAGGGAGGTCTTATCATGACACATCTGGGTACACGGGGAAAACAAAACTCATTATCTGATAGAATATTGCTGTTGTGTGAGGTGTGTGACTGGTGGATGAAAGTTTTGGGGATTTACTGATGCATTTTCCTTTGGACTTTGGACTTTGAACCTGCCAATTAGGTTTTTTTTTTTTTTTTTTTTTATCAAACTAACAGAGTACGCTTAGACAACTTCTAAAAGAGGCCTTCATATTTTTTGATTTTAACAGTGCACTGAGATTTTTGTTTGTCAGTTTTCTCTTTTCAAGCAGGCCTGCAAGATCGGGATCGAAAGCGCTACACAACATGTTGTCACTGTGAGAAAGTGTGCATACAGACGCGCTGCGCTAACATCTATATCACTTTTTCCACAGCAAAGGGTTAATCATATGATCTAATTACATGATTTACAGCAGGACACACCACTGGCTAATGTTTTTTCTTACAACAGGGCCTGGAGTGAAGCTACTCTAGGGGAGAAGCCCTGAGAATTTTTAAGAGACAATGCACAACTTTATTGTGCATGTCTAATTGTGCTAAGCTAACATAGGGCAAAAGAGGGTTTTCCGGGGAAGTTTTCATTTTTAAATTGCAGGAACCGTGACATGAGGGATATGGAAGGATTGACTGAGGCGCAGATGCAAACTATGACTAGGAGACAACACTTCAAGAGAACCACTGAGAAGCAGGGACCATCTGCAGGACAACAGACAAACGACAGTGGGCTTCCAAAGGATTGTCATGAGGAGATTTTGAACAGCAAAATCTTAAAATAAAATGAAAGAGTTTCGACGTTGACGCTGAGGAAGACAACTAAGGTGTACGACGTGCTCTGCCTTAAATCTACAGCTGCGTTGGAACAGAAATCGAGTGATGGAGAGAGCGTGCTAAGCTCCAAAAGTGACAGCGCAAGGAAGATCAGCGTTGGAATTATGACTCTGTAAATGGCACAGACACCAGGAGCCATGACTGTGACAGAGACTGACCACCTAATGCTGTTTCACTTTGCCATGCAAAGTACTTTGACACCCTGGAGAAGACCTTTCCTCTGTATCATTGGTGTTTCCATTTACATGTGAGAGCTTAGATTGTGGGGAAGATTAAAGATGAACAAAGGGTGGTGGGAGAACAGTGAAGTGAGGATACACAATGTGAAACTCCTTTAAGTGTACAATAATGTTGATGTGATATACAGAATGTCAGGAAAGAAATTCTGGTTTTAATGTGATTCGTGATTTTAGAATCAAAGAGTGGGATTGTATAGGAATTTCTTTCACCTAGATATTAATCACATTATTTCATTGTTTTAACATGTCTGACACTCATACTTAAGACAAATGGTAGGGGGTGTAGTAAGGATGTTGGGGGAAACAGGAACTCCAGAGGACCAGTCTTTTGTCTCTTCGAGGACTCTGGGAAGTAGCAAGGGAGTGTGAACCTTAAGGTGTGAAACAGCTGTGTACTGCCTTTGTTCCTGGAGAAGGTATTTAACTGAGAGCCATGCTAGGCTCAGAGGACTCTGCTGACCGTCTGTCCCGCGGTCATGGGGGCTCCACAAGCTTGTTTGTATGTTGTCTTTGTGTGCATGGATTAAAGAATGTTAGCTACCGCTCACCGCTCGTCTGCAGGCTTTATTTAAGTGGAAAACTTCCACAACACATCTTAAACAAAAAAATCATGACATTAGACACTTAGTCATTATTTTGGCCTGTTGACAACAGGAGATGAAAAGGTGATAAATTACAAGAGTTAATGCAGTTAATTTTAAAAGTTATTTAGTAAAATAGCTCCAACATCAGCCTGTTTGTGGGAGAAAATTCATAGTATCATAAAAGTTATTAGTCTACATCATCTTGGGAACTCAACTTTTTTTAAAAAAAAGTTCATGATCACTTGATATTGCCATTGCCATTAGGGGTACATGGTCAACATGGCTAAAAACATCTATTTTTACATTACATTTGGAGATTATGTACATCATACCCATGATGGGGAGTTGCTGCTTATGACTTAATTGATTAAAACGTTTTGCTTCTTTGCCCCTGTTGTTCTTAGCTAGCTTGACTTTGGCCAATGACCTGCACATTGCAGTTTAACTTGCTCCTTATGATTTACTCTTAATACTGCATCAACGTTGCTAGACAACTTTTATGAAAATCTCTGCATCTATGAATGCCAGCTTCCTGTTCCTCTCCCTCATCCCTCGCCCCTCTCGTGATCATCCATAACTCAGTAATGACCATGAATCCCACAGCAAAAATACTCAATCAACACAAAACGATTGTCTGTGTCATTTTCCTTCACCTCCAGGATCAAAGAGGTAGGGGAGATGGAAAAAAGAGAGTTAGATATATGGACAGAGAAGCAATGAAGACTAAAAAGGAGGAGGAGGGCAAGGAAAAAGCACAGTTAGAGAGAAAGAGGAAGGGGGACAGGAGTGAAAAAAGGATGATCCGTTATGGGAGGATTTTAATGACCGTGTTGGGGTCTCAGTAGAAACAGGAGGCCCTCTTTAGAGGGAAAAAAGTATATTTGTGGGTGTGTTAAACACATTGACCCAAGGTTTCCCATCAAGTGGAGAGGGTGATGATGGGAAGAGAAGAGAGGAACAAGAGTGTAGTCAAAATCTGAAAATAATGAGGTAGATTGGGATTTTGTTCATTGATTGCCACTCTTTAGCCAAGCACATCAACAAAGGCAGTTGTTTCTTCTCGCAAATGAATGGAAATGGAGTGAATCAAAGCGAGAAAAGAAAATTAAGTGGGAGGACGATATAATGGAGGAAAGAGGAAAAAAGAAAAGACTTTGATTCTTCTCTGTGAGGTCAAAAAGAGGGCTACATGCTGGAACCCACTATTAGCTTCTCGCCGAGTTCCTGACCTTCCTGTGCCTGTAACACCAGCCTTATGAACCCGCATCACTACATTACAAACCTTCTCCAACACGCCATGAACTCCCCACGAGCCCATCAAGGACGCTCTTACGAGCCCCCAAGTGCTATTTAACCTACAATTTCCCAGGCAGACCCTCGAAGCAACACAAAGACCCTCCTGTCACCCAAGCTGACACCAAAGCTTCTCCAATCACAGGGAGAATCGTCCTTGTGGTTTGGAGGCTCTGCTGTAACTGCAAGGTCATGGGTTAAGTCTTTGCAGTGGTCAGTCAATAAGACACTACCCTTCATTTGACCCTTTGGATGCCTTTAACCTAATCACTTCCCATAGCAAAAGCCAATAATGTAATAAAACAAAATGCAATGAAGCTTGTAATTCAATAAATGACAAAGACTGCAAGAAAATACCAAAATGATAATGCAATGTCATTGTTGCCAGTATTGTTTAAGTAATTTGTTGCAGATTATCCCTATCCCCAGCCAATTTTCAATTTAATAGGACATTTACCCAAAAAATAAATATTTAAGACCACTCATCAACTGTGAAAGGAATAAAACTGTCAAGTAAAACCTACAGAAAAAAGCCTGTTACAAACACTTCTGAGAAGTTACTCTAAAGTTCCTAACTCTGCGCCAAACCCTGACCTTTGACAGCCCCCTCTGAAATGTCAAAAATGCAGCTGCATTGATGAGAAAAAAGGCCAGGTTTTCCCATTTCCTCAAAAATTGACTCTTCAGAGTCATATAAGGTTTTTGCAGGATACTAATGATTTGTTTTAGCGGTGGGGGGCTCTATGGGAGCATGTTATGAATACCTTACGGGCCCCTTAGCAGCATCTTACGAGGGCCTTATGAACTGCTTGTGATCCCCGGGTCTTTTCCCAGGCACCTTAAAGTAAACAACACAGAGGCTCCTTGATGGTCGACTTACTTAACAAGACACATTAGCATTGCTCACTGTGGAAACATCCTGGAAAACTTACCTGCCTTTTTATGTGTAAATTGGGGTATTGGGGAGCTTTAAGGGGCATTACCACTGATACTGCCCAATGCATGTGGACATTTTTTCCAACAACCACATTACTGATTTAGCTTTCTTAACATGCTGCAAATTTTTAGACTGATTTCTGGGTGGCTTAGCACTGATGTCTATTTCACAAACATTTTAATCATTTGTGCAATCATACTACAGAGACAACAAGGACCCTTTATGGAGAACTAATTGAAACACATAGAAATTATTATTTTGAACACAAGAGTGATACTGGAGAATATTACAGATTCTTTTTCCAGAATTTTCAATTTTAAGCTGCAAATCAAGGTCAAAGAAGTGACCAATTTACTGTAAACATTTTCCCCAAAACAGGAAAAACACATATAACCTTCAAAGAATATTTACTTAAGGGCGTTTTTCTTGATTGTCACCAGTGCTGGTAGGTTACTTGTATTGTGTATGTATAAATGTATTCCAGTGCAGATTACAGAATACACGGCCCAAAATGTAGTTTGTAATCTATTCTGTTAAGTTACTCAATGAGAGCAACATATTCGGAACGCTTTGGATTACTTGATATATTGTCATGCTTTTTACAACTACATGAATGTACTATTGCTGTGTGATTCATCACTATTACTGAAGGTTACTCGCCTCCAAGCTAACATTGTTAGTTAATTATTATTTCATTATTTGCAGTTACCACGTTGTAATGTAGTCTTCAGTAACAGTAATAAATTACACAGCAATGGTACATTGAAGATACTGAAGTGGTGCATAACCCAGGGAGCTACCACAACTAAAACAAGGTAGTTGCAGCAGGCTAACGTTAGTTTTTAAAAAACTAACGTTCCAGATGTTTCTTTAGGTTGGAGTCTTTTGACGCTGAGAGCAGCTTGGTTGCTGGCAAACAGAGTTTGCATTGCACGGTCAGATTTCGCCCATCCCTTCCTTCCTTAAATATGAAGTGGTATTGGAATTTCCAAATAAGAAATGCATTCCTGCTTGTGAACTACTGGCTCTGTTGTGCTGGCTCCGGGTCCATTGTGGAACTGACGCCACCGACATACACACGACGCTTGTGTTAGAGCCGCTTATTGCGTGTTTTGTTTGGGTTTCCGGCAATGCGTTAATTACCAAAATTAGAGAGGGAATAGCCTAATATATGAAACAGGAAAAGAACTCTGTATAATCCATTTATTTAAACAAAGTAACTGTATTCTAATTATTTAAACGGTAACTTTAACACAATACTGTTACTCATATGTTGTATTTTAAATGCGTAAACCCAGTACATGTATTCCGTTACTCCTCAACACTTTCTGTCACTGCCACTTTTCACAAATCACACAAATTAAACTGCAGTCCTGTGTAGTCACAGGCAACTGCTTTTTGGAGTTTGATACCTTTCTTTAAAGTTTAAGTTCATGAGCATGTGCATTAGGGATGGGTATCGAAAACCGGTTCTTGTTGAGAACCGGTTCCCACTGTTTCAATTCCTTGGAATCGTTTGCCATTTTTGCAAACGATTCCCTTATCGATTCCAGTCGCCCCGAATGACGTCACCACGTTGCGGAGCGTCATTTACCTGGCAGGAAACATGGCGGCTCAAACGCTAAAAAGTTTGGTTATACTTTACGAGAACGGATGACAACAGGGCAACTTGCAATACTTGCAAAGTAGATATTTCATTTAAGGGAGGAAACACTATGAATATGCAAAAGCATTTGCTCACAAAACACGCGATAACCTTAAATGAATGTCGTGTTTTTAATTCCGCTCCGGATTCGTGAATCTCAACCCAGCAGCAGCGGTAACGTTTGCACGTCCTCTCCCGTTAATACGGCAGGTAAATAATCAACTAACAGTGCATATTATGTTAGCGCGATCTGCCTTATTACAAAACCTGCCATTACTGTGCATTTAGGTGACCATGATGAGAGAGACAGACAGAGTCTGGCTGGCTCAGATGCTGGCAGTTCTCGCTGCAGTCTACCGGTAGCGTCTCCTTTCAGGCCAGGATAGACGAATGTCACCGAGCTGTGACTAAGTTTGTGGTAAAAGGCTTGCACCCATTTGCCACAGCAGATGCCCCCGATTTTCGGTAAGTGAATGTGTTTAATTGTAGGCAGGGACATTACTGGATATTCTTGTGTAATTGCTACAGAAGAATATTTATTTTATTATTTTACATTCACAATTTTTTTTCCTGGGGACCCTGTGACACCCCATTGAAGAGCTGTAGGTTGGATCTGTTAAGATCTCACTGTTGGGTTTGTAAGGCCATGTTACTCCTAAATTTCTATCTTGTTCAAAGAGAAGATATAAAACAAAGATCTAAGCTAATTGACCTTAGTGTTCTCCTTTTTTTTTTTTAAAAAAAAATCGATAAGAGAATCGATAAAGAATCGAATCGTTAAACAGAATCGAAAATGGAATCGGAATCGTGAAAATCTTATCAATACCCATCCCTAATGTGCATACACCCAAACAGGTTGTGCTATGCCATGGTACTTGATAGACTGGCTTAAAGTGACCAAGTTGACAGTTTCAAAAGAAATGCGAGTACATTTTTATGTCAATATTCAGATAAACTGTAACAGCGATATGCGCAGATCTACTGAAAACTAAATATATTGACATAGATACTGTAATTGCAGAACAAAAAGAAAAAAATAGCATTATAGCCTTATAAATATTGGTATTCCTTATTTTTTTTCACTTGATGAATACGACATATGATCAAACATGGGGCCACCATTCCTATGCCACAAATTTCACAAATTTCTGGAAGTCCAACACAAACCACACCTATCTCAACCTTTAAAACAACCTTTGAAATCTATAATGCATGACTTTCATCACCTTATCACTGACAGTTTTGATGTTAAGACCAAAAATGTTAGAGTAGGTAGGAACAGAATACTCAAATTGCCAGAAGAACACTTAATTTTGAAATGTTCCAGGCTCTCCTCATTGGTCAGAGTCAATATGATTTTTGCTGATTGGCTGGGATAAATTCATGTGGTTTTACAACGTCACTGTGAACCATGGGGAGGCCAATTTTCATACCCATTCAAGTTACCCCCCACCCCCTCCTACTGCACAGCTGCATTTCTAATTACAGGTATTATGAAACAGCTGTCACTGTGATTGCTAATTATTATTATTACTACTACACTAACTGGCACAGGTTTTGTGCGTGGGGTGGAGGATTTTGCTGGCATTCTGATAAGCTTCTGTATTCCTGTGCCTGTAGTATTTAATCATAGAGACAGCGGTGGTTTAAATAGCAGCATACATAAATAAGACTGCAGATTCTTCGGCTGAGCAATAACCATCACAGCCCAGCAGAGCAGCTGCAGATGTGAAAATCCATTTTCAAAAGGGTAACAAGCAAGAACTGCGTTGCATTATGTCACATCATCTCTGCTTTGTGTATCATCTGCAGTGTGTGAGTTTTTTCCATTAGGATGCAGTATTTTATAACAGGACTGGACAGGATATCATTCAGAGGGATTGCAAAAGCACATCGAAGAAGCTTAAATTAATTCAGGGGAGACAAAAAAAAATCTGACTGTGACATTTCAGCTGGTCGTTTTTTTCAGTGCATGTTCCACTTTGTCTGGCTTGCCAATCTGGAAACATTCAGTGCGTTTATCAAAACCTGTTTGCTGGAAACATCAGCCACGTGATGAATGCTGAGTCTGAACCATCTGCCAGAAAACTAAGAGCTAAAAGCTGAGCGGGATAGTAGAGTGCACATGACATGCAGTCATTCTTTTCAGCAGTAATAAGAAGTATAACACCTTAATCTCTAAGCGTAACCTTTAACTCCCTTTTTTTTTTAGATTGCAGCCAAATTGTACAATATCTCCAGTTTATTTGGTAATTAATTTGTCAATTTTGAGGCCAAACATTTGTGGGTCCCAGCTTTTCAAATGTGAGGATAATTAATGATTTGTTGATCTGACTTTGGACCAGGGATCCTGGGAAAAAGTGGTGGGCATTTTTCATTTTTTCATTAATTGAAAAACAAATTGACAGTGAAAGTAAGTGGCTTCCATTTAACTATAATCTGCATATACTCAGTTATTCCCTTGCACCTCCATCATGGCGCCAGGAGTCTTTTTTTTTCCCTTTTTCTTCTGCAGGGCCCTTATTAACATCCTGCGCTTTGACTGCAGCACCGATTTTCCATGTTACAGGCTAATTAGTTTGTCACAGGACCTGGAGCTGTCTCCTCTGGCTCCCATTCCTTGTTTAATACGCCCTGAGAGCCCTTAACATGCGTGTTCCTTTTACTAACACATCAAGAGGGTGTGAAAGTAAGAAAAGAGAATGTGAAGTCCATGTTAACAGTGTGGGAGACACGACTTTTCCCACTTGTATACTGACAGACTGTCAGGCGTGGGTCAGTGATATACTGTAACATGTGTGTGTGTGTGTGCGCATAGGTGTGAGTCAACCAACTAGAGGCCAATCCCTGTGCCAGCTCTCTGTTCTCTGTCACTATTTGAGAGCCGCTCTGAATGAACACGTCATTAAACCTCAATAAAAAGCCTTTATTCACCCCCCCAAAATTATTACAGCAGCATGTGTGAGCCCACTGGCCAAATGTGTGTGAGAGTACAGTATACCAGACAGACGGAGAGGTCACAAAGACTACTGTAGTCCTCCCATAAAAGCCTTTGTATTTTTTAAATATTTTTGGAAGAAGTGTGTGTTTCCTGTGTGTGTGTGTGTGTGTGAGTAAGTGGTTGGTCCAGTCATATTAATGCAATGGAAAATAATGAATTTTTTGGGTGGGTAAGAAAAAGAGCATGAAGCAAAGACACATTTCTCAACTTCCCCAAAAGCATCATAGTTTTAAATTGTATTTAGTTAATTTTCTTCAAATATTCAAATTCCAATTGCTTGTTTTTGGTGTTGATGTGATTGGTGAGGGTGTCTTAAACTGCTCTCTGTAAAAGTCCCACTTTAGCGTTTCAATTTTTATTTCTTTTTTTACTTTGGTTATCATGTTTTATATTGTTCATCTCACCCAAAGTTGCAGACAAGTCACTGAATCAACTACAGACTACATACTGAGTGCATCCTCTAATATAAATGAGTGTATATGATTTAATTCATAGTTAGTCAGTTTTATTGAGTCATTTGTACTTTTCCCCTGCATGCTGAAAATTAAAGTTGTGCTCTCTTATTTCATTTAATGATTTGTACCTTTTCTGTTTTTCTAAGGACAGAACACTCTCGCAATGGCAAGCATGGAGACTCACAGGACTGTTAACTTCAGATCATGGAGTTTCCAGTGTTTCTGTGCCAAACACCGGTAATACACTGTTCTTGGCACAAGAACAGCCACCATGACTGAGACTGTTGTACCAATTAATGACTTGTGGTCAGCGTTTTTGTAACTGTGTGGTGTATGGGGCACAGAAAAGTGACAAAAGCTTAGTTCTCTGTCTTTTAACATGTAATCTAAATATTTTTGTACATGAACTTTCAAATGTTCTAGACCTTACACAGTGACATTTTGCCATCATCAATACAAAAATCTATTGTCTGCCTGTTATCCAGGTCTAGATCATGAGGGGCAGCAGTCAAAGCAGAGATGCCCCCAGATTTCCCTCACCCCTCCAGGTCTTCTGGGAATATACCTCAAGGAATTCCCAAAGCAGCCAAGAGATGCAATCTCTCCTGCATGTCCTGGGGCCTTCTTGCAGCACGACATGCCCAAAAAACCTCACAGCAGGAGACATCCTAATCAGATGCCCAAACCACCTTAGCTGGCTCCTTTTGATGTGGAGTAATTGCCTCCCTAATCTGAGCACCTCCAAATAACTGAACTTCTCCCCCTGTCTTCAAGGAAGACTCCTTTGGCGGAAGATAATGTCCAACTTTTGATTTTAACGTCACTATTTGCTCCCTCGTTCTTCCTGTTCTTTAACAACCTCTCCATCCTCCTCACTCAACTAGAAAGTAGAAAATTACAAAAATATAATCCTATAATAGGATCTGCAATTGACAACAGTATGACACACTACTTAATTGTGTGAAATCATCATCAAGGAATGTGGGTTAAACAGAAGTTACAGCTTTATCATTTTTGGTGAATTTAAATATGACAGCGAATAAAACTGACAAACTGTACTGTAATTAAACACTGAAGCCCAATGCGATCTGAATAGGAATAGCAATTTTTAACAAGCTAAAATAATAATAATGCACATCGGCTCCTTGGATGATAAAAAGTGACATCTCAGGTCAAAATTCTCTAATAATCTCTAGTGATTTAAGCTACATTAGCTACCATTTTTTAAATGCTGTTTAGAGAACAAATAAAAATAAGAAGACACTTTATAAGTCACAGCAGCCACGCCTCTGTGTGAGTGCACCGTAACATCATGACATCAACAACGCTCGACAGAAAAACTGTTCCATTCTATCCTGTACTGTCGTCAGTAGAAAAGTTAGGAAAATATAACATTTAAGAATAATTCCAGAAAATTTGATTAAAACAACTATTATTTTGCTAATAATAGTTGTTTTTAGCAGTGCATTGATAAACTCGCCTCTGCACACAGTAAGAGCACGTTTGTGTACAGATTTTAGGAACATGCAGCTGTACCAACCAAAAGCCACTGCAGCAGAGCTCTGTGGGATGTGTTCACCTCAGCTACGCACTCACCAAGAAACGATCTGCGTCACAGTTTGTCCTGTAAAACGGACTGGAATTTGACCACGGCCTATGTAAAACGGCTGCCTTGGTGCATACAAAACAGACACACAAACTAACCCAGCAGGGTCCGGGAAGGCCTGGTCCCGAGCCCGAGTTTGTGTTTTGGCTTCCATCCGGTCGTCACTCCTCAGCTCTCCTCAGTGACTGAAAGTTCACCCACAGTCTTCTGCTTATTACGCTTGTGGGACTTTTTTAATGTTTTGCTCCATAGACTTTTGGATGGTCTTGTCTTTAAAGACATGCACCTTCCATGAATCAAATTACGCTAGCTGGGACCACTAAATCAGGTCTCCAGTCAGCTAAGATGTCAAATAAAGCGAGTCCCAAGTCCTGAGAGGTTAATCTAACGGAACTAACATGAATGCAACAACTATGTAAGACAAATTTAATAGCTACATGCAACAAACTTTAGCAAAGGGTTGTTGGAGTTTGCCACTAAAAGTCTAAAAAGTTCAGACTTTTTGGAGGCTCTTCCAGTTATACTCTACAAGGCATATGTATAAATTATCTAATCCAGAGTCTCCATTGCTGCTCCTCTGCAGGGATCACCTCCTCCAGGATTGAGCAAGCTGAGGAATCAGTAACATCCAACCAAGATGGTGCACAACAAACACACTCACACAGAGAAACACACAAACATACTCTAACGCTTCCATGCAAACTGGCAAACTTTCTCTCTGCGACCCCGAGGCTGTCTCAGTCATGTGGTTGTGGGAATGTCGCTGGGATTTGTGTGTTCAGTGACTGCAATAACAGGGATCAAATGGGAACATGTGGACAGAATTCCAAACCCGGGTCAGAACACAGCAGTGCTTGTTTAAGCTCATTTTGATGTCGCTGCTTTTCATGAGAATTAGTTTTATAGCGTTTTTGTTTATCATTAGAGAGAAAGCAGGGAGGACAGCCGTGGAAAGAAAAAAAAGTGCAACAAAGCAACAAAGATCTAAAGCCTGAGCACACCACGTCTCCTCTGCTAACCAAAATATCCATGAAAGCACCAAACTCTAAATGACCTCAATAATCGTTTTTAATGAGTATTTTTTTTCACTGCTTTTTAACCCAAAGCTAAGTATTCACAAGTCATTTGTTGGCATTTTCTTTTTTAGGATGAATGACTTCTGTCTAATCTGACAGCATCTTACTGCTCCAGTTTTGTTTCACATGACAGAGGTTGCTGGCTCCATTAAAGGTGTGTCTGTGTGTGTTTTGGTAGTTGTCATGCAAAGGACAGCTCACAAGATGGCTGGATCTGTGAAATGTTTTATGTATGAAGAGCACTTGTCAGAGAAAGCTGGCATTTCCTGTATAGTACACACAAGGTCCCCGCTGTCCTTTTGCCCCCATCTTTTTTAAATTTCCTGCATTTAGTGTTTGTGATGGCTGGATGCTTGTTTAGTTTGGTGGGGAGCGTGGAGGATATAGGGCAGTTTTCATAAAGGACATGACTTAAAGAATCCTTCGGGCTGGGTCACGGTGCTCAGCTTTGCTTAAAAAGCACTTCTGTCTAAATCATACTGGATCTGTTCCTTTCAAACTGCAAGTGAGGAAACTGCAGCTTTTTAAAAACATTTTTGATATCTACAGCATTTGATTGTTGATTTGGTTGCCGTGTGCTGCCTTTAGAGGTCTAACTGTGATGTTTTTGATGGACAGCAAGAGAGGTTGTTTAGTTTTTTTGTCAAGATATTTTAGCAAGTCTGCAGTAATTAGTCTGGCAGTACGGCAGTAGTTGGGATGTTCATTAATAAGACACCAGTTGGGTCAGAAATGGCATTAAAGTAGGAACTGGGATGGTGGTGGGATGCAAAGCGGCTTGCAGAAGCAGTAGCAGATGTAGATAGGCTAAGGCAGCAGCAGGGTACCAGATGAGCTATGAGCTGATGGTTAATAGATTGCCAATACAAAGCTTCAAGCAGAGCTTTTTGAGCCTGAATGTGACGAGTGAGGAGTGGATTTGAATCCCAAACCCAGCGCGCTCATGAGCTCAAGATCAGCTTGTTATTAGCCATTGAGCATACTGAGAGTGAAACACCCTTTTGACTGTTAGAAAGAATGAGAGAGAAAAAATGGAGCCTCTAAGGTCATCGTTAAACTGTTTATTGAAGTCACAGAGAGAGAGTTGAGGAGAGAGTTGTTTTCCATAAAGACCTTATCTAATTGGAAAGCATTTTACAGCCAGAGTTGTCGCCCCCTGTAGGTCATTAAAAAAATGTAGGTTTTAGGCACATTGGTACTTTTCAGAACCAGAAGTTTCCTAGTTTTCTATGTTTCCTATCTAACTTGCACAGACTGAACTTTTGTTTAAATCTGTCGAGCTGATATTATCGTCTGTAATGGAAGAAGTTATTAAATTCATGCCAAGTAGAAGATGTCAGACGTTCTCTCAGACATTTTGATCTCACTGTAATACCAGCTCATTGAGCTCCTGACCCGGAGAATCCCATTACTCTTCAGTAAAGGTTCGCCGTTGCAAACATGTGGATGTAATGTCAGAGAATCAGATTTACAAACTCTGTGTTTCCCAGCTGTCCCTGACCTCAAACAGGAAAACCAAAATAATCTGCCCCTCTTCACTCCTCCCCTTCATCTTTCTCTCTCTCCCTATCTCATGTTTTTCATTTACTCATTTTATTTCTTTTCCTTTGTGTCTCTGTTGATCTGGTTCTCCATCACCCCTTCATCTCTCTCTGGTGTAGCTTTCTCTGTAATTATGGCAGAAAATAAACATGGCTTTGGACAGGCCACATCAGTCAGGATCGATACACAGGGAGGGACACGCACACACAAATTCACACATGTATTCGCACTTACACACACACACACACAGTACACGCATGCACACAGAAGTACATTTTGAGCAACTCACTCATCCAGCAGAGCGTTTTGAGCCAGTAACACCATGGAGGAGTCTTTCTGAGAGAGAAATCATATAAAAAAAGTGTTTATTTTTCCCTCTCTGGCTTTTGATGGCCAACTGGATCCATATGGCCCCTCGGCCGCTGTGTTTAGCTGCTAAGATTCAAAACGGTAAACTGTTTTCCACATGGTCAGACGGGGGTCAGCAGTTTGAAGCCTGATTTAAACTCGTTTAAAGGCAACGGCCTTACGTGTTTAATCCCAGGCTCTTCCCGTGTCATCAAATCCTGATTCCTCAATGGTTTGAATTTATCTGTTTTGTGTTTTTTTGCTTTGTTTTGTGCTCTTCATGTGTCCCTTTGTCTCATGTTTCCCCTTAATTTCTCTTCCATATTTTTAACAAATGTTTGTACCAAACCCTTTTTGACGGTCACATGGTGAGTGTTATTTAACTTGTTGGCACATGAAAACTCAAGTTTGTTTTTGATCTCTTGTGATTCTCTAAAATCTGAGTACACAATCGCACTTCCTGCACTTTTTGCCAATTTTCTGGATAAACTGGATCACATTAAAATATATTATTTGTGCTGCATGGACAACTGCACCTTTCTGATCTCCTTTCTGGCTGAAGAACTGTAAAATATCATTACTGGTATGGCTAAATAAATATCTACTATTATATTACCAAAATGTTTTACTATTAATTGAAAATGACATGTGATGGAGGAACTTTTCCTTTAAGAAAAGAAGCGATAAGGAATCAACTCAGTACACTTAACTGCATTATAGGACAATTATGTATGAAGTTAAAAAAATTATAATGGTGCAGATAAATTTTCTCCATAGGTGTTAAATTGATTAATTTTACTGTTGTATATGTTTAAGATTGAACTCATTTTAAATACTGCCCAGCTTCATATTCAATAAATCATATGTTTTCAGTGGTCGTCCTGAGAGAAAAAAACAAAAACAAAATACAGTTGTTCATGTAGGTATAGGCCTCCATCTTGAGTTGTTTTTTAACTATATTAAAATATATTAATAACAAAAACTTCTGCTAAATTATGGTTAACTGTCCATATCTACAGGGGGTTAAAATCATCACAGTTTTCTTTGCTAATGTACTAAATAAGTTATTAGGTTTTTAAAAGGTGATCTTGGATGTTCACCATTAAAAAGGAGAAAAAGCGGCGTAGCTTCAAAATGGTTTATCAACCAGGTCAACACCAGGTAACATACAGAACCTGTTATACCTGACAGCAATACGCATGTGCAAGGACAAGGATAAGGACCAGAGTATGGTGTGCCCATTAAGACAACAGGGACCAACATGAAGCAGTGAGTTGTCTAAAGGTATAGCAAGACAAAACTCATCTGTTTTAAGTCAATCATTTTAACCAAGACTAAAATGTCTTGGTTAAAATGATTGACTTAAAACAGATGAGTTTTGTCTTGCAGCTCCCAGGGTGGTTCATTCTCAACCACCCTGGGAGCTGCCCCCCAGGGTGGTTGAGAATGACAGAGCTAAGCTCCTGTGGGACTTCCAGATACAGATGGGCAAGGTGGGGATGGCTACCCATCATGGACATAGTGGTGAAGAAGATGTATAGATGTATAGTGATAGATATAGCTTTACCAAATGACAGCAACATCAGGAAGAAGTAGCACAGGAAGCTCGGGAAGTTCAAAGTGCCCGAGAGAGGAGCTCTAGAAGCCATAAAGGGTGAAGCCAACAGTGGTCCCAGTGGTAATCAGAGAACTCTGGGTAGTGTCCCCCAAACTGGGCGAGTGGCTTCAGCAGATCTCAGGAACAACATCCGAGATCTCTGACTCCATAAATAAGGATTCGTTTGGGCTGGAATCTTAATACGGAGGAAAAAATGAGCATAAATCGGCCATCTTGGAGAAAAGCTGATTTGCACAATGCTTAGAAATGACCTGTGTGTTAAATTTGCTAATATTTAATAGCTGACCGAGTGCAGAACCTTACTTATTTGTCCTCCATTTTACATTTTATAAATACTCTGAAGCTGTTTCTTATATTATTGCTAAAAATACAGAAAAACAAATGTCTCAGACATTTGGACCATGGAAACGTGTGTCGCAATAACAAATTCTCCTCCTTTTTTCATATAAAGACCTCACTGATTGAATTGTCAGTATGATACCTGAACAGAAAAGAAACGAAACTATTGGGAAAAAAAAGGGTTCTTCATATTGGCTTTTTTGCCTTTGGTTGCAAATGCTTCTGGTAAAGAAAGAAATATTGATGCGTATTTGTTGGTGGAATATCTTTTCAAAAACGCCCATGAGTCTTGTTGGCTGCAGCTTTAAAGAAGACAGTAGACAGAGCAGTGAAATCAGACTTTTGGCAGATTCACATCATTTTTTTTTGTTCAGGTCAGGAACAGAATGCTCAACCACAGTTTCTGAAATGAACCAAATCCAGCAGTGGATCCATTGAAATTGATTACATTATTTATCAACTTTGACAAACTTCAACCTCTACGTTCCAGCCACCATTAGCAGCTAGCTGCCTGACTTTTCTCCACGAGGCATTTATTTAATACTGCTTGCACTAATAGCAGGGACTGGAACTGTTTTAGCATATGTTCTCATTCGTGTCATTGACTATTCAGTCATAAGATGCTGAAACTCACAAAGCCGCTGTGAAAACAATACCAGAAATTTGACACTGAAATTCTGATTGCATTCAGCTTTCCAATGTAAGTTTAGTCTGACTGGTATTCTTAATATTTAGTAATATCATAAATACAAGTGTGGACTGAAGACCAAGAACCAAATTCACATGAATATTGTAGGGGAGACCGGGGATAGTTGTAACGTGGGTCAGTTGTAACACTTCTAATTTCTCCAATCAGGGCTAAGTTTCAAATCATGTGATTCACTCTGTACATGCGCAATTCAGTTCTTCTATCACTGGTGAAAAATCAACACCATTCGACAAACACAGACAATTTTAGAAGAAAAAAACTAATTTCTAAGCCAAAAAGTAAGTTTTTTGACTTTATTTCATTTTCTAATAGCACTAACTGTTTTGCAGTTAAACTCATCAAACTTAAATTATGTTATTTGTATGTCTATGGGGATATATTCTGTGCATGTCTTTAGTGCTAATGTTTTAGGTGTTAGCTATAATGCGAGCTAGATCGTGGCTATAGGAGTCTGGGTCAGTTGTAACAGCAACAGCCTGGGTTAGTTGTAACAACCATGCAAATGTTACAACTTACCCCACTATTACTTTAACTCATATTTTTTTGTTTTCTTTGAATTACAGTATGCCTAGGTCATGGAAAAGACAGACTGACCGAGGGGTGCCTCTCAGTATTTTGGAGAGAGCATCAAATGATGTTAGAAATCAGGGAAGTCCACCAGATCTGTGGCAAAATTGTATGGCATTTGCCATGTCACTTTGCACCGCTTTTGTAAAGAGAGGAAGAAGCTGGAAGAGCAGGGATCAATGGAACTCCCACTTGTAGGATACCATAGTGGAAAGAAGGTCTTCACTGATAAACAAGAGAAGGAATTAACAGAATACCCGATGAGAGCTGCAGATGCATTTTATGGACTATGTCCACGTGAAGTAAGCAGATAGGAAGCAATAAAGGATAAGACAAGGGAAAGTTAGAAATTTGTAATGGTAGCAATTTAAAATATAGTATATCAGAAATACTAACATATTTCGTGATTAAAATTACAGGTAAAAGAACTGGCATATCAGCTTGCAGTGAAACATGGATGCAAATATCCAAAGTCATGGGACACATTCTCAAGGGCTGGACCAGACTGGTTCTCAGCCTACATGAAACGAAACCCAACTTTGTCCATTAGAAGTGCTGAGGCTACAAGTCTGGCACGGGCCACCAGTGTTAATCAACACAATGTAGCAATTTTTTTCCAAAAATTTGATGAAGTGCTAAAGAGACACACCTTAACAGCAAATGACATATGGAATATTGATGAGACTGGCATAACAACTGTGCAAACCCCAGACAGAGTGATTGCAAAACGTGGCACTAAACAAGTTGGAGCAATGACATCAGCAGAGAGAGGTTCACTGGTCACCCTTGCATGTGCAGTTAATGCCATTGGCAACACAATTCCTCCAATGTTTGTGTTCCCACGCATACGTTATGCAGACCACTTTGTCAGAGATGGGCCAGTTGGAAGTATTGGCAGTGGAAATAAGTCAGGATGGATGCAAGAAACAGAGTTCCTCATCTTTCTAAAGCACTTTGCAAACCACACCAAGGTCAGCAATGAAAAAAAAGTGATTCTTCTCATGGATAACCACAGTTCACACCTGTCAATTGCAGCCATTGACTTCTGCAAGAGCAATGGAATTGTGATGCTCACATTTCCCCCTCACTGCAGTCACAAACTCCAACCACTTGACAGGAGTGTTTATGGCCCACTGAAAAAGATGGTGAACAGTGCAAGTGATTCCTGGATGAGAATGAATCCAGGAAAGACCATGACAATATATGAAATACCAGGTGTTGTCAGGACGGCACTTCCAGCAGCAGCTACACCAAAGAATATACAGGCTGGATTCCAGTGCTGTGGAATTTGGCCACACAATCCAAACATATTTGAGGACAGTGACTATGCTCCATCACAGGTCACAGATCGTCCTTCTCCAGCAGTCCATATGGACATTTCTCCAGCTGACCAACAGTCCGCTCCTCTTGCTGCTCATCTCACCAGTCCTACAGCTGACGACATGACCACTCCTCCAGATGCTCACATCTCCAGTCTCCCAACTGACCTCCAAGCTGCTCCCTCATCAGGCTGTGATGAAAACCCACAGACCTCCTTGGGCTTTAACCCAGAAGATGTGCGACCCTTACCAAAAGCTGGACCTAGAAAAACCCCTTCAACGGGAAGAAAAAGGAAACAAACAGCAATACTCACTGATACACCAGTTAAGATGGCCCTTGAAGCAGACCAGAGAAGCAGGAAAATAAGTTTTCCAAAGAAGAGGCTGTGCCAGAAACAAGGCAAATCCACTCCCACAAACCTAAAACAATCCAAGCTTTCCACATCACGAAAGAAAAATCAGAAAATGAATAACACTGAACAGGACAACACAGATTCCTCAGATGCTGATGAGAATTTCTGTATTGTGTGCATGGAAAACTTCAATAACTCAAAGCCAAAAGAAGCTTGGGTTAAGTGCCTGACCTGTGCACTGTGGGCTCATGAGGCCTGCACTCCAGCTACATTTTTTCAGGTTAATTATTATGTTCAAATGTGGCAAGAGTTGTCGGTGATAATCCCCACCTAGCCAATGAAGACTCAATGAAGGTCAACCAAAATTATTGAAAAATTCAGTTGGTGAAAAGTTGTCTTTTTTTGTTACAATATGTTCAAAATCTATATTTCTGCACTCTGTCACACACTCCTACACACACTCACAAACACATAAATAGCTACATAAATGTTTATAAGTGCATTCAGGTGTTGAATAAAAAAGATTACATCTTAAGATTTTGTCAGTACCCTTATTTCATTGTGTTACATCTCACCCCAGGGTATGTTACAACTAACCCAGACTATGGGGTTAATTGTAACATTTCACTCTTTATGTTTGAGAGCATACCATGCAATGGGTAATTGTGCTGCAGAGAAAATAGCTACACTATTTAATAGCCAAGACATGTAAATACTTTGCATTACATTTTGAATCCACTACCTTAAAAGAGCTCCAAGCTACAGACAGAAATGTCAAAAATGTTACAACTATCCCCGGTCTCCCCTACTCAAAGTTCAAATGAAGTTCATTCATTGTCACAAAACTGAAAGAAAATGTATTAAAACTGTGTGAAACCCACTTTGCTTGTATGACTCATGATTTGGAAAAGCCCTCCTGAAAACCTTTCAAATGTCACATAAAAAAAGCTATAAAGAAGGGCGGGGCTCAGGTTTATTAGACTCTTAAATGTAATTTATTCAGAAATGTCTGTCTTTGAGTTTACTATAACTGAGTCCTTCTTATTACGTTCTCCAAAAAATGTAGTGAAAAACTGTCACAGGACTCAAGTGCAGACACTGACCACTGACGACTTGACTGCCAATGAACTTTATTGACAGTGGAGACAGAATACATACAAAAAACAGTAAATGGCAACAAATAAACTGAACAAAATCTAAACTGGGTGCAACTACAAAATAATACAAAGGAACAAAAGCCTGGGACTAGAAACCTGGAACATGAAACATAAAAACCTGAGTCGGGAATCACGAAACAAGAAAACAAGCGACGGGAAATGTGGAACCTGGAACACGGAGAAATACAATGAGTGATACGCAGACAAACCAGCAACAAACTGAGGAACACAGAGGGATTAAATATACAGAAGGACAACGAAGGAATGAGACACATGAGGGGGCAATCACAATTAATGAGACCAGGGGAAGCAAAACTTCAAACACTAAACACAGGACACTAGACTATCAAAGCAAAACAGCAAACATAACCCAGGCACAGAGACACACACTTTACACAGACACAAGGAGATATGACTGACACAAAAGAGAGACTAGAAAGAGGCTAGAAATTCTAAAATAATAATGAAAGCAAAGACTATAAATAATTAAAAACACGAAGACCTGGGTAACCTTGATAAGACCATCTTTAACATGTAGCTTTAGGCTGAACGTTATATTGTAGCAATAATGATTAGATTCAGCTTGGATTGGTATTAACTGAAAAGGAGTTAGGGCATGTTTTAAAGAGAAGATATGAGTTTAAAGGCTAACTAAATAAGTGTATCAGTCCCATATAGGTGTTCCTAAGTGTTTCCAACTTTAAGGCCACTACAATAGGAGTCATACTCACTTGAACAGAAAACTGAAAATATAATTTAAAAACATTTCAGTGTTGGCAGGTGCTGAGATCAGCTATGGGTCAGTAGTATGTTGCTAACCTGGAAAAGAACTAGAAATGAAGATGGAGAAAAATCTGTTGATGAGAAATATAGCATTGTTCACATCCACTGGTAAATTTATTAGGTACACCTGTCCAACTGCTCATAAATCAGCCAATCGCATGGCAGCAGTCCTGACCATGTAGACATGGTCAAGAGTGCATCAGCGTTGGGAAGAAAGGTGATTTTTAGTGACTTTGGCATGTTTGTTGGTGTCAGATGGGCTGGTCTGTGGATGGTGTCTGGGTTGTTGCTGTCAAAACAAAACAGGAAACCCCCCCCCCCCCCCCACACACACACACACTTTTCATAACCAGGAGAGGTTTTTTTTTTATGCGAAACGTGTTGAGCCTTGGAGCAGATGGGCTGCTGCAACAGAAGACTACACTGGGTGCCAGTCCCGTTAGCTAAGAAAAGGAAACAGAGGATACAGTTCATCCAGGCTCACCAAAATTGGACAACACATGTTTTATTTCAGATTGATTGATTTATTGCCAAATCACAACAACAGTGGCCACTTGATTTATAAAGAACATGAGAATTCAGAGTAACTGGTCTGAGCCAGAGGCTTGTCCATTCTTATGCTGCCATGTTAACTTCTCTGATTTTTGGTTTCTGAAGACAAATCAAACATCATTCCTCTCATAGCCAAGACAGACATGGTTGGCTGACATAACACAATCATTCTCATTATCTCCTCTCCTTCCATCTTCATTCGTACTCTCTCTCTCTCTGTCTCGCCACTTTCTCCTCAGTGATGTGATAAACATCGGCAGATGTTGATTGCGCTGACACGCACAGACACACATTCACGCAGAAGGCAAGTAGCAGCCTGATTGTGTGTCATGAAGCTTTATAATCGGTCCATTTATCTTCATGTTAATTTAATGTGGTGGAGCCCATGTAACCTCCACCGGGAGACGATTGGTTACATATGCGAGTCTGGAGCAAAACACACAGTGCAGGTTGAGATGGTCTGATGGCTCTCATCCTTTCATCACACTGTCCTCGCCCTCTTCCTCCTTCTGTGCTCATTTGCTTTAATTTGTGTTAGTTTTCATAGTGTATACACATTCAATCATGGCATCTTGTCCCATATTAGATGTTAGTAGAAGATGTTTTTTGTTGGTCCCAGGAAAAGTTTAGTTGCATATCATCTCATCTGGGATAAAAAAAACAAAAAAAACAAACCTAAACCTCAAAGTGACCCATATCATTGATTTTTATGTCTTATACAGGCTTGGAATGGGATGTGTAGTATGTTTTCAACAGATGCTTGATGTGGACGTGCTTGCCAACTAGCTGGCCAATAAGCCAAGATAAACAGCAGCAGGGATGGTTCATTTCACCCCGAGAAAAGACATTTCATGGCAAATTGAATTGTCGCCTCGCAAACATACCAGATCTTTTTTTTGTTACTTGTTAAAAAAATAATTTGTGAGGGATTACTACCACTATATTCTTGCTTTGTTGAGGTAAATGATCCGAATCTGTATTTTTTTATGATACAGCATGATTTTTTTCAAATTAATGTAGCATATGTTTGCAGATCTGTCAGCTATGGGTCAAGGACCTCTGTGAGTCCCTGGGCCTCAATGTAAGAACCAGTGGTTTCACCTAATTAATCATATTGTATTATTTTTTTCCCCAGAGTAACTGATCCAGAATCCAGAGATTTTAGTCAAGGAACTCATACTGAATATCTGATTGGCACGTCCCTATGGCAAACAGATCAAAAAGTTTCAAAATCAACATTTGGATAATTCTGCAAACACTGGGAAACAGTGGTTCAAGCCCACGTCATGACCAAAATTACTGCAACTGTGTGCAGTGAACTTGTGATCCCATTATGTGGTTGTTGCAAATGTGCAAATTTGGTGCTAATCACTTTACACAGAAATTCACAGTAAACCAACACCTTGCACTTACTTTCAGAATGCAAGTGTGTCATAGCGCTGAAAGAGAAATTCAGAAATTTCTCCACAAATACTGACATAATTGCTACAGCACAGCAATTTTACTGAAACAATACCAGTTAACCTATAGTCACAATGTAACCAGTTCAGTCAAGTTTTCTTTTGCAAAGAGAAATTTTGCAGATGACTTGTACTCGCTGGTACAGACTGACACATTGATTGCAAAGTGTTGGAACTCCCTCTACGATTATAATTATATCAACAGCAATTATCTGCAAATCTCCTTCAATCTGTGAGTGACTGCAGTCAGTCTGTGTTGGACTGCGATTATTTGGAGACAGGTTGCCTCCAACCAGGCGACTTGTCCAATTGCTTTGTAAGTGAAAGTGGCCACACCTCTGCTCATGAAATTGGTCACTGCAACTTGCAATCAGTCGCAAAATGTGTAAAAAACAATAATAATATGCAGTTACCAGGCAACCACTGATTATTTTTATTAGTCACAAAGAGAGTAATTGTAATATTTTCCCACCAGCAAGACTGAGCCATTAGGAGTTTTTAAGAGGAGATTGGGATGGATGGATTTGGAAGGGTCTTCAGGCAACAGTGATCACTGCTTTCTTTGACTCATAGAGGTGACTATTTCCTGGCCTCATTTGAAGAATTTTTTTTAAATTCACCCAAGTGAAAGCCTACTAGGAGTAAATCTTGAACTCTCTTTTCTGAAATGAGCAGTTTCTGTCATATTTCAGGCGTGCTCAATAACTGGGTGTGCATCAGAAGTTAATGAAAGTGGTCTCTGCCTATGGGCACAGGTTAGGTCATCAAATATTGTCTTTCTGGTGGAAAGTAAAAAAAAATGCTATTGGCTTGTCTGTGTCTTAATGGTCAGATTTCTAAAACAACCGTCACATTTTAAAAACTCCTTTTAGAGATTTAAAACCTTGCTCCGCAGAGTCGTTTCCCAATTCTTATATTTTGTTGTAAAACCTTCCAGGCCAAACATTTTATTGTTGTAGCTGGTCAGCAGAGGAATTATGAAAAATGTCTTGTCAGTTTGAGAAAAAGTTAATAGCCCAACATTATCCTCAGAGACCATTTTGCTCCAGACTCGATTCTTCTTTCATCCATCCTTATGATAAACTCCCTCCTTGAACCCTGCATGAAACTCCATGTGCATATCCTTTCCTTTATCTGTCCATCAAAGCAGGTCAGATCTTTTCTCATGTACATTTTTCTCCCCCTCTCTATCACCCTGTCATTTTCCAATTGCTTCTTTTTTTCTGGTTCCAGCTGTCTTCCTGCCTTGGTGTTGATGGCAGAGATAAACTCAACATGACTGTGAACCACGGTAACCAACAGAGATAATGAGATGAGATAGTCTTACATGTATGTTTATTCACACAGAGCAGACCATGCATTAATATCAGGACTCTTTTGCCAGCTGTCTTACATCCATGTCTGCTTCATTACATGTCAAAAACGCACATCAGAACATAAAAACACCCATGACATAAATATGGGGATTACCATAGAATATGATACAGTACTGCTTTGTTGCATTTTCCCCAATGTCAGATCTTATCTGGATTATAAAATCATGAAAATAAATGATTTACTGTTGTTTTTTATATAAAACATAATAAAAGTGGACACAGACATTACAACCCTGTTCTCTGTGCAGTATCTGAGCTATTCCTATAACTGCACTCAGCTGGACAGATACCTCTGATGTCTGAAATCTGCTGGAGCCATCCTTCCAGTGTTGGGGTTACAGCTCCTAATGCTTCTATTACCACTGGGACATCTTTGGACTTTACCATCAGTGACTGCTCCAGTTGTTCCTGGTTCCTCTCTGTTTTCTTATGTTACTTCTTCCTGGTGTTGCTGTCCACTGGGATTACCACATCTATCACTACTGTGGTCTTCTGCTCCTTGTCAACCAGACACCACTACGTCTGGTTGATCGGCCAGCAGCTGCTTGTCTGTCTGGAATTTGAAGTCCCACAAGACTTTAGCCCCGTTGTTCTCAACCACCTTTGCTGGCATTTCCCATCAGGACTTGGGGACTTCTCCATATGTGGCACAGACATTCCTATACACTATCCCGCCCACTAAGATCTGTCTCTCAGTGTAAGCCATCCCAGCTTGCAGCATCCCATATGTTGACTAGCTTCTGGGCACCTTTGCAATGTCTGCAACTTGGGTTCTGTCCAGTGTGGTAGACTCCTTGCTCTGTGGATCTGTTGTCTGTTCTTCTGCTGCTATGATCAAACCCTCTGTACTGTTCTTTAAGCTGGCCTTTATTAGCTACTGGTAGGATTTCTTTTCCACTTCCTCTATCTTTCATTGGTACTGTATGGTCATCGATGACAGTTCCTCTTCCTGTTCCCATGTCTTCAGGTGTCTGAGCCATTCTTGAAGCAGTACACCTCGGGGGGTATCTTTGTGATGTATTCATGGATGTTCTGTGTTTCATCCCTCATTGTGGCTCTGACACGCACCAGTCCTCGCCATCCGCCTTTCCTTTGCTCATAAAGCTTCAGGGTACTTGGACCTCAGGTCTTCGGGAGGCCTGAATGCATTGTGAAAACTTTTCATGTGTTGATATCAGTGGCATCTATCCCCTCCTGTGGCTATCTTATTGTTTCAGCTGGATATTTGATGAACTAATGATGATTATATGTATTGATGGATTGGACTGGATTCTCAGGACAGAAGCTCCACCCACCTGATGTTCAAACCTTTTATGTAGGAGGGGCTGTCACCAACACCAGATATAAGAAGACTCTGGGTCACACAAACTAAAGCCTAAGGGAAAAAAACAAAATCTGGAAATGAGCATACTTGGTCCCTTTTTAAATGAACAGCAATATTAATATGCTGAAGGCTTTGCCTGCCAATAACAAAATTAATGGTCAGAGTAAAGAACTTAATTTTTCATGCTTCCTAAATTATTATAAAAGTGACTAAGTCACTACTTCTTCTTCAAAGGCCTTGAAAGCCCTTGAAGCAAGAATTGTTCTCTTTCTTTTAAATTTGCCATGTGTGAAAGTTACAATTCTAGGCATCATTTTCAACATGGCCCAGTGGCAACCTGGGGGCCTTAAATAAATAAATAAATAAATAAATAATCTAACACACATGTGACAGTTTCTTAATGATGATTTGTGGCTAACTCAAGTAGCAAGTTGTTCCCAAATAAATCCAGTGATAAACTTCCTAACTTAACAAAAAATGCATATGTTTATGGCCATTCCATTTCATTTCTGTTTGTGCAAAGATGTGCATTATTACGTGCAGGTGTATGCCAACTACTTTGTGAGCTGTCATTACCGCTGCTATGTCAACTCACTGAAGTGGGCCTCTTGACCATCTTTGAGTTAATAACACATTTTTAATGTAATTATCTGGCACTTAATTGTACTGACAGCCTATCCAAAAAGGTTGTCCTCCAGAAGCGTGAAATGCAGCAGGAGTACAGGAAAGCACTGACACTGCCTACAGGGAGCTCGTTCTGTTTCACTCTACTGCACAGAATTTATTTGTTTACTTGCACTCTGCCTTTTACAAGACAGTGGGCAAAGCTGAAGCACTAGCAATGGCACAAACACAAAAATGTGTAGCTAGCATTCCTGGCTGTTCCACATGTTTTTGACACAGCCTGCAAGTGGCAGCAGGCAGCTATATCTGCAACACAACAATGTAATACGGAGACGTTAAACTAAGTCCAAGCATTAAGCCTTTGAAGAATCTAAAGGACCGTGTTACATGGGTACTTTCAATTTAAGAACAGGATCTGATGTTTTAAATGTGTATTCGTTTGCCATTTTTAAAAAGGAAACAAGTTTTTATTTATTCGAATACGTTTTTCAGGACACTCATCTACATGAAATGCTGTATGTTGTCCAAATCAGATGACCAGCTACTGTTTAAGTCTTCCTTCAGTTTCCTGCAATACACAGTCACAAATGCATACAGTACATGTCTCTGTCAGTGTTTAACTTGGACACAATGCAGCCGGTGGCCCATCCCCACCCAAGGCAATGGGAACCAGGTTTACTGAGAGAGATCATCCGTGTGTGTCCGTGTTTGTTTCTGTTTGTGTCTATACGTGTAAGTCTATGTTTAAAGACATTCTGTGGTTGCTCTTCACTTTAGATGAAATACTTAAGGTCTTTTTGAGAGGTTTACACTTCAGGTTAAAATTAGGTTTAGGTTATTCCTAATGCAATGATTGGAAAGGGAATTATTTCTACCTTTTGGAAATAGATGCTTGGCAAAACATTATATAAGCAATGTTCCTCACAAAGACAGCAAAAAATGTGTGACACAGCACTGCATTTTTACTAAAAACAGCCAACCAGACCCAAAAAAGTGTCATCAGAGCCCATAAATGAAATGTTAACCATCTCCAACAGTTATTGATAATGAAATACCTCTTCTGTTTTTACTGGTTTCTCTAATTGAGTTTTAACCAAGCAGCAACATCTTGGGTTGCAAGAAAAGAAGTTATGCAGTTTGTTGTGTGTGGCTCTAACAGGTTCTCTGAAACCCTTTATGAGCTTGTATCTGGTGGCTTGTTAGAATTCTGCATCCTCAGAGTTTAAACGTCATTGAGAGGAGTTTCAAGTGAACTACAGCACTGTGACATAGTATAATAACATGTATGTGTTAGTCCCCATAGGGAAATTACTCCTCTGTATTTAACTCATTCACCCAGTGAAGCAGTGGGCAGCCACCAATGTAGCGCCCGGGGAGCAGTGTGTAGGGACGGTACCTTGCTCAGGGGTACCTCAGGGTAGCCGTTCAGTGGAGTTGAACCCCCAATCATGGGGAAACCACTCTACCTCTCTATTATTATTTGTTGATATAAATCCAAAATTACACTTTTTTAATTATGATGTTAGAAAGCTATTTCTAAGCGTTTGGGACTCCAGCCAACCACAGTGAGAGAAATTATCCACAAATGGATAAAACTTGGAACACTGATGAATATTCCCAGGAGTGAACAGCCAAGAATTACTCCAAAAGTGCATCGATGACTAATCCAAGAGATCACAAAATACCCCAGAACAACATCAAAAACACTGCAGGCCTCACTTGTCTCAATTAAAGGCGTTCAACATTAAGAAAGAGACTGGTCCAAAATGGCAACTATGGCAGAGTTCCAAGGAGAAAACCACTGCTGACCAAAAAGACTACAAGGGCTTATCAAACAAATGGTAAACATGGCGTGTGATGGTCTGGGGCTGCTTTGCTGCTTCAGGACTTGGATGACTTGCTGTAATTGATAGAGACATGAATTTTGCTCTCTACCAGAAAATCACTTCAGGCCCTGAAGCTCAGGAGCACTTGGGTTATGCAGCAAGACAATGATCGGAAACACACAAACATGTCCACCTTTGAACAGTAAAAAAAAACCCAAAATTTTAAAAACAAAGGTTCTGGAGTGGCCTTGTCAAAGTCCAGACTTAATTCTGGACTGTGATGCTTTAGCTTGACCTTAAACACACCACACATACTTGAAAACCTTCCAGTGTAGCTGAATTAACACAATTCTGCAATGATGCCTGGACCAAAATTCCTTGGTGATTATCACAAATACTTGATTGCTATTGTTGCTGTTGTTGCTGCCAAGGGTGGCGCAACCAGTTCTTAGGTTTAGGGGCAATCACTTTTACACACAGGGCATGTAGGTTTGGATAGAATTTTTCCTACAATAATTAAAATCATCATCTAAAAACTACATTTGTTTAATGATCTGAAACATAACATTGAAACAAACATGAAACACGACAAACATTTGACAAAAAAAGATAGAAAAAAGTCTGGAGGGGGGCAAATACTTTTTTGCAGCACTGTGCAGAAGAAAGCATCATGAGAAAAGTTAGACATCCTAGAGCTGATGTTCTCCAAAACTGGGCAAACCACACCAAAACTATCTAGGTGGATTAATAGCACTATAGGCCAAGCTTGTACATACATGTGGTTTTAGGGTGAAGAGCAGCTTTAACAGCAGAGCAAAGCAGCAACTCACTCAAATGACTTTAGAAGCAAAATTACAGCTTATGGGTTAAAATCATTTTTGGAGCATTTACACAAAAACCTGAATAAGAGCATTTATTGCCCAGAGGAAATTATACAGCACGGTCTCCAAACCTTTTATCTTGTGCTCAAGTTTCATTTGCTTTTGACAGTTGGGCCCATTGTGTCTATGGATTTCACTGATTACTCTAAGATCCCGCCCTTTGTCTGCAGCCATGTTGTGATTGGCTCGTCACCCAGTGCGCGACGGCGACAAACGAAACAGGGCGGTTTCTTTTCATCGTAAACACTGGCTCTGCGCAGGCATGCCGCTTCCCCTCTTTTTACCCTCTGAGAGCAAAGAGACGTCTGGAAGCAACATGGCTTCGATGTGTAAACACACTAAATCTATCCTTTGGTTTAGAATGAAAATTGAAGGCTAGATGAAAAACTGGTTGAATAAAAATAAATATACACATGTATATATATGAAATTAAGATACACTTTTTCCCAGAGGTGAAGCTTATTTCTGTTGGATGATGGTATGTCCTTACTTTTTTCCACATACATTTTTTTCCTACTATTTTGCTTGTGGAATTTGGCATAGAAGATCTTCCATACAGAGCAGACTGTAGGCTCCTTCACTCCTGGGTCCCGGTATCTCAGATTTGCCCACCAATATTTCAAGGATGGAGAATATTCCATCCAAAAATCAACAGGATTTCAGAAGCCAAGGCCCCCAGATGACTCACAACTTTCATAATATCCACCGTTGTGCCACGTTTTCATGCCAGCAGTCTTTTTGGAAGAGTAGGTGTGAAATTTCTCCAGAGTTGGAAATTTCTTATTTTGGATCGCGTTCTCTTCATGTCTTCGCGTGAATAAAAATGATTAACGTAGCATTGAGTCTATTTTTACAACTTTGGACACACACACACACAGAAAGAGAGGGAGATTTTTGATGTTTGAATGTCTATTATATTTTAACCTATCTAGAAAACTTTATTGAACAGCGCAGACAAAAAGACACAAGACTCAGGAGACGCAGATAATGCCTGTCGCCTTTTTGTTGACCGTGGTTGGCATAGCAGCTGATCTTGGGGCTATATTGCAAAGCTTGTACGAGTATCAATCACACACACACACAGATGAAGTGCTGCTCCACTTTGCCAAAGAACAGGAGTGGCAGAGCTTCATTGCAGTCGCCTTCAAGTGTTTGTTTGACTTTTATGGCCCCAACGTGAAACAAGCTAACATTATGTTCTTGTGTGTGTGTGTGTGTGTGTGTGTGTGTGTGTGTGCAATGGAAACAAATTTATTGGTAGGTATGAAAGCCACCCGTCGATGTCTGGCCAGGGCGACTGGATGCGAGAATTGAAGCAAACTGACATCAGACTCCCTTTTCCTTCCTGCCTCTTACTTTCATTTATTTTATTTTCACTCTTTTTCATCCTACAAGATGAGTCTTTTGTTAAAAAGTTAGAGAGGAAGAGGGAGGGACACTACAATGCAGTAATTAAAGGAAGGAATAAAGCCTGAATACAGAGAGGAAACAATAAAAGCAAAGGTTGTGTGCAAGAAGACAATGGAGAGTAAGTAAAATGTATTTTGAAAAAAAAATTGCAAACAGATAAAAACAAATGATAGAAATGGTGAAAAAAATTCCAGGAAACTTTATCTAAAAAGGTGGTTAGGATGTTAGAAGTAAATGGATGTGGCAATGATAAAGTCGGAGAAAAAAGGGAATGGAAAAACAAAATGAAAAGCAAATTCTGAGAGCGATTAACCCTTTAAAACTGGTCAGAGCGGGCACGCTCCATTTTGCATAACTATTTTTAAATCCCAGTAGCACTGCAACCACGTGAGCTAGCTTTTTTTTTTGCTAGTTTTTTTGCATATGAAACCAGAGGAGTTGTACTTACATCTTATGCCATCAGCTTGTCCCAGGTCACAGTTTCCTTCCACATACAGCTTTGCAAAAACTGCATAAAAAGCACTTGCAGCAACAAAAACATAATATTCCAGAAACAGGCTTTGCCTATACGATCAGCTGTTCATAACACTTCTTAGTCCATCAGCACGAACTATCGCATGTCCGCCATGACCTGCCCGAAACCGGAAGTGATGTCATTTTCGCGGAAATGTAGTTTTTTACCATCAAGGCCTCATGAGCTTATACTGGTGTTTTTAAAAGTTATCTTTGACTTTATGACTTTCTGTGTCGTTTCTGGGATGCTTAGGACTAATATTGCACTGCTGGAAATAGTTTATTTTGATGCATATGCTGCTTTTTTGCAAATTTGCACTATAATATTTATTTTAGTTTTTCCTGCAGTGTATAGAAATTGGTGTATTTCAAAAATAAAACTACGAAGACACTTGAAATAAATTTCCTGTGGTGGGAAACTATTTTGTGCAACTTTTTTGTATTTGCAGTTTTGAGGGATAAGCCTCTTAAATTTCTCTAACTAGAAATATATGTTAAAAACCAAAAACGATTTTCAATTTTTTTGTAGTTTATTGCACTTTTTTGCAATTTATGTAATTACTATGCACTTAATGCATGTGTATTATTAAAATTTAGGCTGTAATGGTTGTATTGATGTATAGCAACTTGAAATGCTCCCAAAAATAGCTCTACAACATGTAAAAATATAATATAAGCTCTGGCGGACATGGTTCTAAGGTAGGTCTTAAAGGGTTAATGGAAGGGCAAGAGCATTTACTTTTGTTGCTGTATTGTCCAAGATAGCGGATTTCACCCTCTATATTACTGCATCAGTGGTGTCTTATAAAACAACAGGTAAACTACGCAAAACTCTAGAGAAAGAGTCCGGTGGGGCTTCCTAAGAAGGCCAAGTCTTTGACTGTCAATACAAACACTGCACATCGTCACTGCAGTAGTTTAAAGTTTATCAGCCCTCTGGGCCTCCACTGGCCTGTGGCACCTACCAGATGCCTGCCTTGCCTAGTGACAAGCGAAACCACTGAAGGTTGGTGTTGCTAACATTGGGCTGCATGGTGTTGCAGTGGTTTGTACTATTGCTTCACAGGAACAAGGTCCTGGGTTTAAATCTACCACCCAGATGGGCTGAATAGATTGGAGGAAAGAAGTGGATGGCTGTTGGATTACAATAAAATAAATTCTGCACATTTGGGCCCATGACTTCCTCTGTGCTGTTAATTGCAGGTGAAACTGGATAACCTTAAAAAAAAAACTAACTTTGCATTTTTTGTCACAAATTAGTTGCCCATCCTGTTCATATTTCCTGTTCCCGCTGAGGAGAGTATCCTGTGTAACTCTTCATGTTATCAAGGCTTTCAGTAAATGAAGTGTCCTACCAGCACTGTATTGCTGGCAATACAGCAACAGTGATGTGTAAACCTTGAATTTACGCTTTTTAAATTAATATATCTCAAAATCAAAGTTTCTTTTATAAATTTGTGCTCATCATGCAAGAATCAGTTTTTATTACCTTGTTAATTACAAGGTCTTGTATAATCATGCCTGATTTTATCTTATTAAGACCTCATCGTACGACATTACCCTAATTGAGCACTACTTTCAATATTTCAATATTAGACTTACAATTTTCCTTTTTAATAAAACGTACAATTGGGGCTGGATCAGGTGACCCTGAATCCTCTCTTATTTGCGTTGCATTAGGCCAAGGCTGCTGGGGGATTCCCATTACACACTGATTGTCTCTGTTTTTTCTTTACTTTCTTTTTTCACTCTCTATGTGTTTATACACCACTCTGCATTTAATCATTAGTTATTATTAATGTCTGGCTCCACAGCGTATCTTTATTATGTCTTCCTCCCCTCACCTCCGACCGGCAGATGGCTGTCCCCCCTGAATCTGCCTCTGCTGGAGGTTTTGTCATGTTAAAAGGGATTTTTTTCCCACTGTGACCAAGGGCTTGTTTCACAGGGAGTTGTCTGATTGTTGGGTTTTTGCTTCTATTATCGAAGGGTCTCTACCTTACAGTACCAAGTGCCTTGAGGGTAACTGTTGTTGTGATTTGGTGCTATATACATTTGAACTGAGTTGAATTTATTCTAATTAATTCTCAAATTTTTTGAGCAGATAGATAATGTCAGATGAATCATCAGGTGACATTGTTGCCTCTCCTTTATAAAGGATGCCCTGGTGTAGCCTTGGCTAAAGGAAGGACTGCAGCACCTTTCATCAGCATATTTAGAGAACTCAACCAGCTCTGGTTACGGCTACTAACCTGGTGGTCAGTTCACCCAGTTAGGAACCTCGCTAAAAAAAAATTACTATTTGACCACAACCTTTAAAAAGCTTTACACATAGACATGAACAAAAACAACAGAGGCATAGAGGAGACACTGGGGACAAAATACACAGAAACAGTAACCAGTCATCTAAACCTTAACACCCTGTGACTGTACATGGATCGCTTCCTGGGTTTCATTCCTCGTATCATTGCATTCCGAGAAGATGAAAACAGAAAGCACACGTTCATTCCCACACACAGAGTGAAATGATGATCGGTTTTCTCACAGAGTGAACAGAGAGTAGAAATGAAAATATACTGACAGTTTCCCACCACAGGTTTCACTTTAACACATCTGGATGAATGTGGAAGCATTTTGAGCAAGGGTGAATGAGCAGGGGAGATGCAACAGGATACAGCGAGGAGGTCAACGGATGGAACACGACACCGCCACCTTCGACCGAGAAATCTCACAACAAGTTGAATCGTGAAGCCAACAAGAGAAGCCCGCCTGTCCTCTTCATTCCATTTGAGTTCAGTCCTCATCTTTTCCATCTCTCCATCTGGAAACAGAGATGCACTCCTGTTAACTCTATTACACAACTCCCTGTTGTGTCTTTTGTGCGTGCGTGTGTGAGTGAGTGTGTGTGTGTGTGTTGAGGTCAAAAGAACAAATGCATTTGGCAGGTCACTGTGGTCTTGGATGAGGGATAGAAAAACGTCTTAATGAACTTGCCAATTCGCTGCTGGAGAAAATCACAATCTGCTGTGCATCACACACACACACACACACACACACACACACACACACATACACACACATACACACATACACTGTAAACACACTAATATGCAGACACGTTTATTTTGTTCCTGATGTGCAGTCATATACATATGTTAAAGTTTGTGTGATTACATGGAAGTAGACAGTGAGGCATTTCAACGTCGCATCTCTCACGTTTTTGTTAACATGTCTTGTTTATTTACCCGTTGCAGCGTTCCACATGTGATGAGCCACATCAGAGCTGAACAACCATCCCGAGCCGTTTGACTTGACTTTGCCGTTGCACCCCGCGGATGCAACACTTTATGGAACGCATCCCTGCATTCGATTCCACTTTACTTATGGCAAAGGTAATCCCAAACATGCAGAATTTCAAAGGACAATACGCCAAGAACAAAGACTGATGGCAGCTCTGAAAGAGATCTTTTGAAGAATTCATCAAGCTCAGGTATCATTGAGGGTTTAGAAACATAAAAGCTCTCTGATTCCATAACTCATGCTGATGATGATATGCTGTAAATCAGAATCTTACTCACACTGGATTCGTTGCATTGTTTTTATCCCCAGGCACAGATGGTAGAGTTTAGTTTAAAATCCATCCCCATCCATCACAAATGAACAGAAATATTTATTTTGTGGCTCTCAAATTAACTTTAGAGAGCTTTAAAGGATTATCAAGGTCAGATGTCATGAATATTTTCTCACTTTTCTGAAATATCAAATAGATCGTAATGTGCTGTGAGAAGATCCCATATTACAAATAGTCTTTTTTCTAAATAAAGAGTAAAATAGTCAATGAATGATAAAGTTTTTTGAGTAGCTTCCTCACTCTGACATACCCAGTAATGCTTATCTAAGTTTGGCAAAATGAATAAAATTGGGTGAATGTTTTTCACAGCGATGGGTTATCAATCTTTGATTGGCCTGATTCCAGAAAGACAACCGCATACAACTCCAGAAAACAGGATGTGAGGATCAATGGTTGGATCTGACTGTAAAACCAATGGCAACACTAAAGCATTCCCAGCCTTCTCAGACTTTTTGACTCTAATAGCGGCCATTATTTGCTAAATAAAGATCACGCTGTGTTCAGTAAGACTTGGAAATAGTGATCAAGACCATAAACTCATCTGGAAAGTGTTTACTGAGGTGACATGGGAAGGGAACCAAAGCTGGGAAGCTTAGATGGGAGCCTCCTGCTGGTCATCAGGAATGGGATGTTAAAGGCACTTGCCAACTGATTTAACTTTTAGAGTTGAATCCATCTTTAATACACAGTCTGTGGTACACACTCACTATTTGCAATAGAGTTTGCACCACTAGTCATAAGGGCAGCTGAGTGTGAAACTGAAAGAAAGGAAAACACCAAAAGAATATAAAATACTCCAGCGGGTGGCAACTTTGCAACTTTGCTACAAAGGACTTTGGCACAGTTATTACACACAGTTGCAACTATTAATACTACCCACAACAACCACTACTAGCCGACAACATGTATAGATTCTGAACTCTCTATAGTGGATTTTGTATATAATGGAGTACAGCATTACTTCAGACTGGTCAAGGTTAGTTGCAATTTGGGTAGCCCTGCTGGTCTCAGTGCCGGCCCACATCAGACAATAGCTCAGCTGATGCTCTTTAGCACTTCCAATCGGCAAATCTTCAGTTGCACCTGCAACCACTTTGCAACCCCACTCCACTCCAGTTCCTCTTTCCATTTGTGTTTCTCACTTAATACATGTTATTGTGGTGTAACAAGCTCTTCTGTACAGGAGTCTTGGTTCTGCACTCGTCACTTCAGGTTTTCAGCGGGTAGAAAGAACACGGATTGATGTGAAAGGGCAAGGAGGTGTGCTCTTTTGTGCCATGCCACCAAATTTAATGTAGTAATCTTCTCTTGTCTTTAGTGGTCCTGACTTAGTGTGCTTGTTAACAGAAATAAATATATATAATGAGTAATCCAAGTGTTTCTAAAAAACATTCTAAGTTTTTTTTTTTTTTTGGATTGAAAGTACAAGTGAAGCCCCCACACTCCAGTTTTTTCTTTATAAACACCAGGTTATGTGCTGGAGGGAGGGAAAGGCAATTGCAGTTGATGTATTGGAAGCAGGCGGGACTCAAAAAGAGGTCATTTTCATTCAGAGCTACATACCAACACACAATAGGAAATATAATAACATAAAAAGCACCGTGATGAAATCATTTCCATTAAAGGAGTCTTGTGTTCTTCTTGAACACTTTGATTACTTCAGTGATAGCTGAGAATCATCAGGTAATGGCACTAAAAACTAACTGATTGGTCATAACCAAATTCAATACAGACAATTTTCATCTAACAGAGTCAAAAAAAGCTTATTGCCACTATCCCAAGCCAAAAGCTGTCAAAGAAGCTTTACTAATGTCACAAACATGCACCATGACTTTACTGTTTGGATCTACTGACATATGACTAATTAATATAAGCTCTAGCCAAAGAAACGGATCACGATTGGAGCTGCTGAGACTCAGCGGTGAATCCATCAGTCTGTAGTAGATTTGACTGACCAGCTCAGATGCTGCCAGCTTTAACAAGCTTGTTCAGTGTCCACATATGGGCTGAATTTCCCCACTCACTGAGGTCTGAAACAAACGAGCAGACTTCTGCTGACTTGTCATTCGTGTTTCTTGCACTGTGAACAGGATCACATTCCCTCGCCACCGCTACCTCAGACACTGTTTCTCAGAAAGCACCAGTGCCCTACCAAACCAAAAGCCAGAAGCTCCTCTTCGAGCCATTGTAGCCAAAATAACAGCTAACTGTGCTTGCGTGACATTTTCAGAAATCAGCCAAAGCATGAAATGGTATACAAGCCACAACTGTGTGAATACTCCTGCTTCTAATATACCACGTATTCTGTGTTTTGGGCAAGGATTGCACTCGAGCTGACAGTTGACGGTGACTTCTGTTGCAGCTGCATCTGTGTTCCTTGTCCTTGTAAAAAGTACAGCGCAGCAGGACCACTGTGACAGCCTGGAGGTGAGGTGGAGACAGGCAAGGCTGCAGAGCTGCTGTGCCTGTCTGAGAGGCCTCTTGTCTGGGTCTCAGCTCCGCACCAGAAGCCCCAACCCCACCCCTGCTCCGCAATCTGCTGGAGCTCAGACATGCACCTTCTTATAAATGCACACAGACACAGACACACACACACACACAAAGTACTCACATACCATGTCTGCAGACACGCCAGGCTTTGCCCTGCAGCTACGGGCCCCTAAACTCACAGGTAACTATGGCACGTAGCAGATAGCAGCTGGTTTCAATGTGTGAGGAGCACCGGGGTCAGCCTTAATGGGTTTGTTCATGTCTTCTTCCATCTTTTATTAGCACGCCTTCCATCCCTGCTAGCACATGGACTTAATGGTTTGTTTTAACCTGCTGAGATGACTTATGGGCAAGCTTCACAGAACAGGACATTGCAGTGAAGTTTAATTGAACATAGCATCTATTTTCTGTTCTTTTAATTATTTTAATCACAGCTTAGTTGTTTGCTTTATCACTGCTAGACAGCTGTTTCCATAGCAAAAACTCTTACAGACCCACTGTACATAACTCTGAAGCCACAAACAGAAGACACAGTTGGAGACTGGTTAGAGAACATGGTGGAGTATTTAGCAGCTAAAGTGGCAGACTCCACAGCAGGTTCACAAACAAATTATCAGCAACCAGCTAAAACCTCAAAAAGCTGAACTTCCAGAACATCACATCAAGTTTTCAGTAATCGGTTGTAGTGCTAATTTTTTAAGTGAATATCATTCTATCATTACAGACAGTAATCCAATAATAATAAAATATTCTGGGTGGAACAAAAGCCCAAGGGATGGACTGAGACTAGAGACTGATCATTTTGGGGAAAAAATGACTCAACCAACCAGAGGTAATATTACTTATAATAGTAAAATTGTCATGAAAAGTTATTTAGCCAAAGCTTCATTCAACGATGACCAGCATGCACTCAGTGGTATTTAATTGTTTAATTGTTCCTCCACAATCTTGACTTGATTTCTCAATCATTGTACAGACTACTGCAATTCATTATTATCAGGCTTCTCTAAAAACTCCCCGAAAAGCCTTTAGCTGATACAGAATGCTGTAGCATTAAATTCAAAGTTGATTTTAAAATACATTTCCTCACATTCACATCTTAGGACAAGTTCTATTTACATTATACATGCTTCTCTTAGCCAGTATTAGTGGAAGGCATAGCATACATTTTCACTGCTAACCCACATAGGAAGCAGGTCTGGCCTGGATCTGGTATAAAGCCGGCACTGCAGGCTGAATTCTGGCGTGATAAGACGTATGTCATCCAGATAAGGGCCAGACCTGGCATAGATGGCACTGTCTATGTGATGGCATGCCATCTCTGGCCCACTTGTGGTTTGGGCTATGTGGCCCAGGCTCATAGAAAACGGGTCTGGCCCTAGAAAACCAGTCAGTCAGAAGCTGGCCCTTCTGACTGACTGGTGTCATGGCAGGGTGTATGTGAACCAGATGTGGGCCAGGTCTGGCAATGGTGCCACTGTTTATATTCCTATTTTCCTATTTTAGTTAGAAGACCCATATGCCATGTTGCAATACTATACTGCTATGGTAGCCAGTGTTTCAAATGCAGGTTTGACAGGTTTGTGAGTGTACACTTTATCCAAAAGCTGAGGGTTTACTCATGGTTATTACTGGGTGGCTGAAGCTCAGGAGGTAGAGCAGGTCACCTGCGCTCGGAAGTTTAGTGGTTCGATCCCTGGCTCCTCCAGTCTGCATGGCAAGTGTGTGAATGTGTATTGATGTAGTTAGGAAGCACTCAGTTTAATGAAGGTGGCATGTTGTATAGAGCACTTAGAGTAATCCAGGAGAGTAGAAAAGCACTATATAAGAATCAGTCCATTCACTGTCTGAACAGAGTTTCATCATGTTACTTTTGCACTATTATGTTCCGGCACATGTTGTTATTACATGGCTTGATTACGGTACACATTAGCCTGACATCTGGCGCCAGTGCTGAAACTGTTCTGGGCCAGCATAGGACCACCAGTGTGTCTGCAACTGGCCCGTGCTGGCCTATATGTGGGCCACCTCTGGCAAACCAGATCTGGGCCACCAAAGGGCCGTCATTCTTTGCGGTATGTGGACAATTGTAGTTCATTATTATCAGGAGAGAAAAATCCTCCTTGACAAAACTTCAGTTGATCCAACATGCTACAGCAAGAGTACTGACAAGGACTAGAAGAGAGCGTGTCTCCCGGTTAAAGTCAAAATCAAATTTAAAATGCTTCTCCTCACATTCGAGGTTCAGGGAGGGGCAGCCAGCCGCAACCAACTGGTGATTAGTGGAGGGGAACAGGACAAAAAACACACTGTGGAAGAGAGCCAGAGATTAAAAAAATTACTAATTTTTGATTTTTGATCACCATTACAATAAAATCGATGATAATGCAGACTCTTTGATTGACTAGTTGCTACGTTTCTCACACAGATCTAACATAAAAATGTTCAACCTGAAGATTCTAAATGGAACTTCACTATCCAATAAGTAGCCACTGAGCTCATCTTTTATATACAGTCTGTGGCCATCATACAGACAAAGCAGTCAGCAGATTGTACGCTGCTGGTAAGACGACCCTTCAGTGCATGTTTGACTGTGTGTGTCATAGAGGTAACTCGGGCAGTTCTTTAATATGTATGGTTAATAGGAAGACTTGGTGTTTAGCATAGACTTTAATGATGAAGGCTTTAATGTGATCCTGCAGCATTCCTGTTAAAACAGGCCCATATTTCTGAAGTCTCAAGTTGAGTTACAGGCCCCCAGATTTCACCAAAAGTCTTTCAAAGTGCATCATTTTTGGCTTGAACCACATCTGTGCGGTATGTGGGTATAATGTAATTATTAGACGTGTGAACGGTGTGTGTGTTTCACTGCAGCCGCTTTTAATACGTGAACATTAAAATGCCTGCAAGCGTGGAGCACAGTGTTGGTCTGCTTCGAGATGGGACCATAAAACATTATAAAAAACACACATAGCAATGAATCACTCTCTTAAATACCACACGGCTGTGTGTTTGTTTTATAAGGCTACAGGCTTGTGTTTGTGTGTGCGCGCGTACATGTGCTCTCACACAGTAGCTGGCTTGTCCTTGCCTCTGTAATGTTTACAGCTCGGCTCTAATCACAGAGAATTATGTTAATTACACACTATTAGGCCCCTACACAAACACAACACACATGCACTCAGTGCTTATTGTGCAGGAGTGAAAAAGGGCAGCAGAATCCAAAAAGCTTTACAATAGCCGCTCAGACATGGATTAAAAGCCTAGATAATCGGCTATCCTGTAAATGGTGCACTTTCAGATCCAATAAGGTAATCAGAGACCTGGAACACCTTTGTTCCTGGCTTCTCCACTAGAGGGAGCTGGAGGCCAGCCTCCACTTAAGAATTTATGAAGAAGGACAGGTTTGAAAATGAAGGTTAAAGCAAGGCGACATGGCAGGGAGGGTGATGTCAGGAAGAAGATGAATCATTTAACTGTGATAACAGAGCTACATCAGCCCAAATCACTGTCACCAAAGACTCTGGATAGGAAGAGTTTAAATAGCAGATTATGACATTTCTTTACATGGTATTGAACTATTTTTCTTTCTTCTGCAGCAAATTGGGATAATTTATTTTTAGGATAAGAAGCAAAATTTTATTTAATGCATGCTATGGAGTGAATGCAGCATTTAAACTGCTTCTTTTAACTATAGTAGATACATAAAATCTAAAACTGAATCCACTGAGTGCAAAATACATGCTGTAACTTTATCTTTGAAATATAACTTGCAAAGAAAAGCGTCTGGACTTCTTTAAGTTACTTGAAGACGTTTCACCTCTCATCCGAGAGGCTTCTTCAGTTCTAAGGTCAAATGGTGGAGAGTCCCAGATATAAACCTGGTGGGAGTGTCCCCCCACAGAGGGACAAAAGGACCCCCTGATGATCCTCTAATCGCCTGAGCCAAGGTGTGGAACTGGGTGTGGGTCCCAATCAGCCAGAGTTTCGGGTGAGTTCATTGTGAAACCTGGCCCCACCTTATCATGCGAATTCCTGAGGTCAGATGGCCCAGGGTGTGAGTGGGCATTAAGGCGTCTGGGAAGGGATCTCAAAACTGGATTATAGATGGCAGAGAGTTGGTGTCGTAAACCACCGCCTCTGTTCAAAGATGGTCGCTCACAGTGGACATAGATGGCTTCTTTCACTCCTCTTTCAAACCATCTGTCCTCTCTGTCCAAAATGTGAACATTGGCATCCTCGAAAGAGTGTCCTTTATCCTTAAGATGCAGATGGACAGCTGAATCTTGTCCAGTGGAGGTGGCTCTTCTGTGTTGTGCCATGCGCTTGTGAAGTGGCTGTTTGGTCTCTCCAATGTAGAGGTCTGGGCAATGTAGAGGTCTGTGTCTTGATTTTGACCCAGGGAATGGGTCAAAATCAAGACACAAGAAGTGGAATCCTTCACTGCGCACATCAACGCTGTGGATAAAAACATCAAGTTCACCAGGGAAGACACAAAGGACGACTGTTTGCCTTTCCTGGACTGCGCTGTGCACATTGAAGAGAATGGCAACCTCAACATCGAAGTTTACCGGAAGCCCACACACACGGACCAGTACCTCCTGTTTGACTCCCATCACCCTCTGGAACACAAACTTGGAGTAATTAGGACCCTACACCACCGGGCAGAACATGTTCCCTCTAAGCCTGAGGGGAAAAAGAAGGAACACACACATGTAAAGGAAGCACTCAAAACGTGCGGCTATCCTAAATGGGCATTCTTAAAGTCAGCAAAGAGGCACAGAAAAGAAGATCAGACACCAGCGAGGGAGGATAAGAAGGACAGACGCAACAACATTGTCATCCCCTATGTAGCCGGTGTATCAGAGAAACTCAGGAGGGTTTTCTCCAAGCATGACATCCCGGTGTACTTCAGACCCAGCAACACACTCAGACAAAAACTGGTTCACCCGAAAGACAAAACGCCAAAACACAGACTTAACAATGTGGTGTATGCCGTACAGTGCAGCGAGGAATGCCCAGACCTCTACATTGGAGAGACCAAACAGCCACTTCACAAGCGCATGACACAACACAGAAGAGCCACCTCCACAGGACAAGACTCAGCTGTCCATCTGCATCTTAAGGATAAAGGACACTCTTTCGAGGATGCCAATGTTCACATTTTGGACAGAGAAGACAGATGGTTTGAAAGAGGAGTGAAAGAAGCCATCTATGTCCACTGTGAGCGACCATCTTTGAACAGAGGCGGTGGTTTACGACACCAACTCTCTGCCATCTATAATCCAGTTTTGAGATCCCTTCCCAGACGCCTTAACGCCCACTCACACCCTGGGCCATCTGACCTCAGGAATTCGCATGATAAGGTGGGGCCAGGTTTCACAATGAACTCACCCGAAACTCTGGCTGATTGGGACCCACACCCAGTTCCACACCTTGGCTCAGGCGATTAGAGGATTATCAGGGGGTCCTTCTGTCCCTCTGTGGGGGGACACTCCCACCAGGTTTATATCTGGGACTCTCCACCATTTGACCTTAGAACTGAAGAAGCCTCTCGGATGAGAGGTGAAACGTCTTCAAGTAACTTAAAGAAGTCCAGACGCTTTTCTTTGCAAGCTCCTTTGACTACGATGACCTGGATGACTGAGAACCTTCACAGACATCTTTGAAATATAACGTTTATGGTAGTTGCCTGATGCCCTACTATTATGGTGATAAGAAGAAATAAATCACCATCACCTCACTCATCTACCAAAACTGGCATTAAACTATTAGACTTTCTGTGTCACTGATTTCTGTTAATGAGCATTATTGATTGAAAGATGAATTAAAAAACAATCCTCATGTTGGAAAGCAGTGTTCTGCTTGGAAACCTACGGTGGCCCTGAGAGGCCAAACGGACTGCAACTTCAGAAAACACTTGCAAAAAGAAAAATGCTGCAAAAAGAAAAACACTGCAAAAACAAAAATGCTGCAAAAGCACACAAAGCACAACGGAAATGTTTCTGGGGAGACAATAACCAGACAGACCAGTTGCACGAACCAAAACATGCTAACAAGTGCACTGGGACTGGGTGACACTTCAAAGAAGTGGAAGTGGAGCGGCCAAAGAGTAAACTTTCAAAAGTAAGTTCTGAATGTTATGTCACTTATTTATGTGCAAATGTTTAATAATGAAGAACATTAAAACATTACTGTTGGCCACATGCCGGCAAAGTTATGTGACATTAGCGATGTTTGTACTTTCAGTGTTTACTTTGTTTTAAAGCCTTTACTTTAAAATATACGCCGTTCGATAGTCGACCTTAATCTTACAGAGAATGTGATGATTTTGTGGATAATTAAAGTCAGTCATATATCCACAAACACAACAAGCTGAAAGTCAGTGATGTTGCTCGGTTTGCAGTCCTGAATATCACGGCACAAGCAGGATTCACTGCACTGTTAATGTTAGCTATGTTATATTGCTGCCTCTGTTCGGTGGTGTCGAGCCAAACGGACTTGAACATGTGCTTGAACGAGCTAACGGTTCACTCGTTAAGCTGAAAGAAAGATGCTTTAATCACAGGAGTCACACATGTGTCCACTTTACCATCTGGGAACTCTTCTTTTTTAGCACTCGTAATAACACAAACAAAATCCTCCTTCTCTTGTGCTGTTTTGTAGCAGTGTATACACCTGAAATTGTCACCTGTCTGTCTGTCCTGCACTCTCTCTCTCTCTTTTTCTTTCTCTCTGATTGTGTAATAAAAGTATGAACATGTATTTATAAGTTACACTTGTGTTTGAATCCTGCAGCTTATCACACATTTGATTTCCATGCGTGACAACTGCAAGTGTCCAGAGTGAGGACAGACTGAGGGACTCACTGCTGCACATCATCTGTGAGGCTTTGCACCCCTGATGATCCACCAGGACTCAGCAGTGTGTGAGGAAGAGGAGGAGGAAGAGCCAGCAGCAGCTGACAGATGGAGAGAATAGACAGACTGTTCCCTGTTTGTGAAGGACTGCTAGGAAAGTTTAGAATAACTAATTGTCTGTCCTGAATCAGTCTTATTAGGTGATGTTCAAATCATTTTATCATTCCAGTGTTTTCAGTGTGGGAGAAAGTACTCAGGGCCTTCAAGTTACACACTATGAAAGGCAGCAACAAGTTTAATATTCAGAAACCTAAAGTATGTATCAGCAGCAGAATGGAGCTAAAAATAAATGTTTGTTTCAGTTCTATGAAGCTTTGAGTATTTTAGATTAGTAGCACTGCTGTGTTTGTTGCATCATATTGTTGTAATTGTTTATATGCTTTATATATTCTGAGCTAAGTTTATCTATAGTGTTACATCATATTCTATAAGGATGTTATGTGTTTGTATACTTTCTGCCCAGTTTGACCCATTTAGCAGAAGTCAGCCTGTTTAAGGCTCTGATATCTATTCTGTATGACTTAAAGCAGTTATGACATGGTCTGATTTTCTCACCCAATAAAGGAATATTTAATATATCAGTCTACTCTTCATTCTATCAGACACAGTTATCACAGCTCGTACATTTGCTTCTTCCACACATATATAAGCATTGAGCCAAATTTAAAGCATTGAGCCAAATTTAGTAATGCCAACATATTAAAAGAACAATATTTGTCTCTTATATATAATACATCTATATATACACTGTCACAGATACTTGTCTTTAAGTGAAGATTTAAGGTGATAGGAAATATAAATAAATGCAACTTGAATCTTTACTGAAGCTCAGTGTTTGGCACAGAATTCATGTTCACTGCTGTAATAACTAATAATGATTAATATAATATTGGCCATATTATATTTACATTACCAAAGTGAGATGACTTTAGTCTCATGAACAACATTAGCTAATTGTTATTTACTAGCTAATCTTAAATAACTGTTCAGTACAGAAATCATCACAATCATGTTTTACAGTCCTGTGGTCTCAGCCTCAGATACTTATCAAATCACACAGAGCTCATGTAGAAACAAATGTACAAAATATGTTCTCCTTCATTTCTGTCAAACAAAGCTGTATGAAACGTTTCCAGCTGTTAGTATCATGATTGCTAGGCAACCTGGGCAGCGCGACGGAGGCTAGACCGTCCCATCTCACAAGCCTACAAGCCTCACACTTCCGGCCTTAGCAGTCTTTGAGTACGCGGCCCTTGAGGACCGTTAAGGCTGCGTACTTTAAGGCTGCAGACCCTGAATTGGGAAACAGTCCCTGAATTGGGATACAGCCATACATACATGTTTTGGTTCGTGCAACTGGTCCGTCCGGCTATTGTCTCCCCAGAAACATTTCCGTTGTCTTTTTTCCTATTTCCGTTGTGCTTTGTGTGCTTTTGCAGCATTTTTCTTTTTGCAGCATTTTTCTTTTTGCAAGTGTTTTCTGAAGTTGCAGTCCGTTTGGCCTCTCAGGGCCACCGTAGAAACCTGGGGTCCTGACTTTCAACACTGTTGCATACCTAGCATACTGCTAAAGGCTACAGCATCTGCAGAAGTCTCCATCAGCAGGTAACCACAAAAGGACTTGAAAAAGATGAAAAAGAGCCCAAAGCTTTGACCAGGCATCTGACATCTGCAGATTTCAAACTGGCACATTATTCTTTAGGATGTTCTGAGGGACGTCTATATGATTCTTTCTCTGATGTTTTAAGCTAAGCCAGGCTAGTCTGTCAAAGTACCCTTGGGCATGATACTAAATGGACTGGTTCTCAAATTTCGCTTTTTATGCTCTAATTGAGCACATTATACAACAAGTCTCATACACCCATTTATACAGCCATTTTATTTTATGGCCTGGGGACTTTCTAGCTAACATTCACAGATACCCACTGTAGTGAACACACAGGGAGCAACTTGGTGTTCAATATTTTGCCCAAGGATATTTGGGATAGAGATTGGAGCAGCCAGAGATTCAACTATCAACCTTCCAATTAGTAGATGACGTGCTCTGCTTCCTGACTCACATCCACCCCTTCAACTTTTTCACTCCGATTATACACAGATTGATTCAATGTCCTTAAAATTGTCACAGCTGTGTGCCCATTTTGAACACGACCATCCACTGAGCATCTGACATTTGCATATCTCTTTCAGTAAAAGAGGAGAAAGCATGAGCCGGTAGCTTAGGGCTGTGCATTTATTTATTTTTTATCTTATGATTAGCTCAAAATAAGTCTACAGCTAACAGAATATTGGAAGTACTCAAATTAAGTAGAAAGCGATTGAACGTACCAGACCTTATAAGTCAGGTTTGCTCAGTTTCCTGCTATGACTCCTGAAACCGGTAGAAGCCAGCCATGAAGCTGTGTCATTTTCTATTCCAACTGTACTCACTCACTGATGCTGTTTTACAATGCAGCTTCAATCCTCCAACTTTTTAATTGACTAGCACATTTCCAGTGGTTCCCCTGATTCTAAGTTTTGCGGTTTAATTTAAGGTTTTTAAAATCTTACCGACTGATTTGGTTTTTCTATCTCTTCCTTTGGCTGTTAACATGTGTCGCTGGAAGGAGCTCCAGATTTCCTATCTTGACTCCTCCCCATCTGTCTAATTGCAGGGGAAGTTCATAGTGGAGAGAGACAGACGGGAACAGAAAGAGGTCGACGCTGCAGCGGAGCCAGGGTTACAGGGTTACAGTCTGATAAGGCCTACAGAGAGTCACAATGTAATGACGGGGCATTACACGCTGCTGATAGCATTGATGAGTGTTAACAGAGGAGAGGAGAAAGGAGGAGGGCAGAGGAGGAGAGGGAACGATAAGGGGAAGGTGGACGAAAGCGAGAGCAAAACTGAGACAATAGAAGCCAGCGTGCTCAAAACGAAACAAATAAATAAATGAGAAGGTCTCTGAGTGATGATTACGATATGGTTTTTGGCCAGTGTCAAAATTTCATTACTGCAGAGTTCGTTTGTGTTACAGTGGGAGCTCATTCCTGCCTGGATTCTGGGAAGTTAACACCCCCTCTAATCTTACAGAGCTCATGTTGAATTTGGAGAGCACAAAGCGCTCTAAAGTGTTTTGTCTTGTAACAAACTGTTCAGACATGCAGCTTAATGAGATTATATAAGTCAAATCAGAGTCTTCAGCATGTAACGCGAGCATATCGTCATATGTTTGATATATGAGAAGCTGATGCTGGACATTGCATTTGTCTCCTGCAGTAACTTCATCAGTCCATTTACTTAACTGCTTTAGGGTTGCAAAGAGCTGGAACATTTCCCAGCCATCAGAGGGCAAGAGGCAGGATACATTCCACCACAGGACCAAAGCAGACAGGAAGACAGCTATTCACCATCACACTGAGAATCTCAGTTAAGCTAACAGAGAACCAACAAATGAACAATGGAGAGAACATGCAAACTTCACACAGCAATGTCCCAGCCAGCCAGCTGCTGGAGTCAAATCACTGACTGGCTGGAGCAGATACTACATTAAGAGGCTAGCTTGCTTACTTAAGGAGCACCATGCAACGCAGTCAGATGGTGGTAACAGTCAATGAAAACACATTTTTGTTCTTTTTTTTATTTTTATTTTTTGGTGGTGGTGGGTGGGGGGGGGGGGGGGGGGGGTGTAAATAGATGGTAGACTTAGGTGGAAAAAAGCATACTAAGTATATTTAAACCTAGGCATCAACAATCATCTCAGTATTCGAGAAGGCAAAGTAGGCATTAGATATACATGACTCCATATTCTCTGATGTTTGCAGGTTTCACATTATTTAAGCTACTGTGCAGAGGTCTGGAGAAATAGCTACAAGTATAAAAGTAAATTACAGTCACTTCAAAACGAGGTTTAAACATGGTTTTCATGAGATACACAGAAGAGGAAAATGTTTACATTTCGCTGAATGTCTCTTTTTAGTAAGTTGATACTTAATGCTAGTTACATTTTTACAATTAATATTACTAAATTGGAAGTACTTGGCTTTAATGTGTCCACTTGCAAGGGGGCATTCTGGAGTCATAAAAACAGGACAATATGATAATAATTAGTGTCATAACAACCATAAGGGTGGCAAATCCTTTCTGTAATTTACCCATTCAATTTTTATTAAGCTCTATATTAGTATTTAATTAAACAAAATGAACCTGTTGACTGCCTTCCTGCTACTGATGTCTTTGAAGCAGTTTAAATCAAATTATCTGTCAAATGGTGCGGCCGCCCGCGTGCTGTCAGTTGTCTGCTATTTAAATTTGGTGAATGAGTTTCAAGTATTTTAGCCGTCGGTTATTTAGCACTCCTTAGAAAGTATCTGTGTCTGAGCAGCCATACAGTTTATGGATGCAGCTTACTAACCACGGTCCCGCAAAAAATCAAAGAAAGAAAAACATTGGCAGACATGCAAAGCAGAAACTAGAAACCAATGGCTGGTATCACGCTGCACTCTTCTATCATTTACATACAGTAAAGGTGAAAATGGCATTTTTTCTCTCTCCTCTCTTCTCTGCCCTCCTTCTGACTCCTCACTCTTTTTTAACATCCATCTATCTTCCTCAGTCTCTTTGTTTTTCTTTGTCACACCCGCAAACTGTTAACCCTCAATGAGGAGCCCAAGGTCCAGTATGTAATCAGGCTGACACACAAAGAAAAGCCATGTGGAGCAGGTGTCTGCACACACAAACAGAGAGTTTTACATGAATGTTTGCACTGAAAGGTTGGCAATATATCAAGCGGGGTGTGACACACACAGAGTGTTTTTGTAGGGTTAATTTGAGGAAACGGCACAAGGTTGTAGACCGGCTAATGAGAGAACAGAGTCGATCTGTCTGCATACACACAGACACACACCCTGATATTGTACACCCCACATGCACACACGTACTTTTATCAATCAACTGACTAATGCAGAATAACACTATTGTACAGCAGGCATCAATTATTAGTTTTAACCCAAATTGTTCACATAGAAAATATAAAATTCCTCCCTCCTTTCACTCCCCACGCCTTTTCTTTTGCTTAACCCCTCTTCCCCCCCCCCCCCCCCCCCGAGGAACATAAAACCCCCTCACTTGTGTCCTATCAGTGAAAGTCCATCCTTCCATCCTCCCTGGAGATGAACAAAGTGAATGAACCGATGGGAGAAAGGATGAGAGGGGGGAATGGTGACGGACAAGAGAAGCTGTGTCATTTCGTCTCATCCAGCCATCTGCTTCGACAGGGGGAGGGTTTGTGTGCTTCAACTTGTGTGTGCGCGCTCGCATAGGTGTGTGCAGGTATGTATTCTTACTCTGTGTGTCCATTTACGCTCCACACATTCTTTCTTACTAACCAGATCCCCGCTCCAGACTGCCAGAGAGGCCCACCTTGTTGCCTGGTTCGTCCCAGGAGAGGTGCTCTGACCGGGGCAAGGGGTGCAGGGACCAGTGTGCTGGGGGGTTGGGTTTAGGTCAGCATGGAGTTTCCCACTCAGTAAAAGTAATAGGAGAGGAAGGTGAAGAAGAGGACACGGTGATTTGCATTGAGTCTAGGCAATGACCAATCAAATGCAACAAGCATTACTAAAGCTTCTGTCTTCTTATATATAACTTCTAACATGTTTTTATTATTATTATTATTATTTTAAGCCAAACAATGCAACTTAAAATTCATCACATCCTTTATAAGTTTCACTTGAAGGAGCAGCAGAAATGTTTTTTACAACCATTGACAACCATAGCTTTCAAGGGCTAGTAAACCAGGTATGAGCTTCCTGACTTATGTATGGATCAAGAAACTATCATGGATGGTCTTCCCCTTAGGGATGGTTTTGGTCCCAGTCAAGGAAGAGATATTTAAAGAAATGAAATGAGTGGACAGCTGGAAGAAAATGTATGCAGTGTTTCACAGTGAGACCATCTCAAATATACATACAGTCCTGTGAAAACCTAAATACATCCAATGATTCTGCAGCTTGTAGAACCACAGGCCCATTCTTCTTTACAACATTGCTTCAGTTCATAGAGGTTTACAGGCATTCATTTATGCACAGATCTCTTACCACAGTATTTCAATCAGGTTGGGGTCTGGACATTGACTGGGACATTACAACACATCGATTCTTTTTCAGCCATTCTGTTGTGGATTGGCTGCTGTGCTTGGGATCATAGTCCTACATAATTTCAAGAGATGGCCTCACATTTGACTCCGTATTGCCCAAGTATTCAGAGGAGGTCTTGGTCAACTCGGCTGCAAGGTGTCCAAGTCCTGTGGTTGCAAAGGAAGCCCAAATCATCACCCTTCCACTACCGTGCTTGGCAGTCAATATAAGTCAGCGGTCCCGAACCTTTTTTGCGCCATGGACCGGTTTATGCCCAACAATATTTTCACGGACCGGCCTTTAAGGTGTCGCGGATAAATACAACAAAATAAAACTAGTACCGGTACAGAAAAAAAGAAGATTTATTCATAACACACGTGAAAAGACCCAGAAAAACCGAGTTAACAATATAAACGATAACAGAATAACGCTGAAAACCGATAAAAACCCTGAAAACCATACATTTCACACCTGAGCCTCAACTCTCGCGGCCCGGTACCAAACGACTGACGGACCGGTACCGGTCCGAGGCCCGGGAGTTGGGGACCGCTGATATAAGGTGTTTGTGTTGATATGCTGTATTATTATGGCCAAACATCTCCACTTTGGTCTTGTCTGTTCAAAGGACAGTGATCCAGCAGTCTTGTAATTTGTTCAGATCCAACTTTGCAGACCTAACCTCTGCTGTCAGGTTTCTAGAGAGTAGAAGCTTTTTCATGGCACACATTTGATTACTCATGACCAGCATGCTACTAAAGCCTCTGTTTTTATAGAGCATTCTCGCCTGCTGATAATCAGTTAATCAGCTCCATTTGATTATCAGCACATTGATTCTATTTGCCATCTTGATTCCTATGCAAGCAGTAAGGGTGTTTTCAGTCTTCTGAAAACTTTATTTTTGACAGGATTATATTTTGTAGGAAACATGACTAATGTCATGTGATTCTGCTGATAAACAATGAAAATATTAGGTTATTGTAGCCACAGACAATTCAAGCTGGAGTCCTGGTGACTGACTGGTTTTGGACTCTACATATTGAAGGCTTAGTGCTGTTAAGCAAGGTATATATGGACATATCACAATGGCAGAGACGGCGGCTCACTTGTGTCAGAGCAGTAAAATGCTAGAATTTGAATAAATCCGAAACACAAACTTTTTTAATGATGAACAAAACAAAAAAATCTGTGTAAAAATCAGATTCAGATTTTCTTTTAGACCAGCTCTGACCTCTGGAAATTCTACTACGGACCTGTTGCATAGGGAACAAAGATGTGTTTCAGGATGGCCCAAATTTCATGTGAAAAATCTTAACTGAGAAAAGCTGAGTCACCAGCTACAACTGAGCAGTTTTCACTGTTTTACTCTGAAGCATCCAGCCAGTTTCCATGCATGAATGCAATCCATTAGATGAGAACGGAAGACCAAGAGCATGTTCATTACTCTATTCAACATTCAGGGGGGCACTGTAAATGATGCAAAGGTACCCTCCAGGGTGAGAGTATGATCAAGCAGTCCTGTTTTAACTTCCCAAGGTCCCTGAGGAAAAACATCTAAGAAATAATTGGAATTGTGGTGTGTGCCAGCGTGTGTGCCATCTCCTGCCAGATGCCACAGGATGTTCATTTAAAATAACACCCGGTCCAGTCTGGACGCTCCGCAACTTCATTCACTTCCTGAAAATGAAAATCAAGATGAAGGATAGTCTCTTTGACACACTGGAGAAGATCCTGTGTCCACTCAAGAAGCACAAGCACAAGGAGGGAAAAATGGACTTCCATGGAGTGAGCTCAAAAACATCAGCCAGGCTGATACAGTCCAAAGGTTGAGTGTTAGGTCAAAACTAAAGAAACGTATTCATGTGCACGGGGTTACTTACTTTATAGTTTAATATGTCTTGAATGATTTATGATGATGAAATGTTTGAAAGTGTGCAGCTGAGGTCGAAAGTTCCCTTCTTAAACCCCAATGAATAAAAAAGGAACATCAAGACAACAAATGAAGCGAAAACCAGGGTTGCCATTCAGAGACTAAATGAAGTGAAGGAAGCAAAGTCCGAGCCAGGAACCGGTTTGGAAAATGAAGAGCAGCAACAGAGCAAATGAAAAATGGAAATCAGGAGGGGAAACCAGGGCAGGGAAGTTCACACATCTTCAGATTCTCCTGTGTACACTCTGGGAAATTTAAGATTTTTTTCTTTTTTGGTATTTCTTTATGTCTTCTACTGTCATCCCCCCTTCCCCCCTCCCTTCTCTCACTCTTGTCCATGTTGCATCAGGCGGCCAACCTTCCCCTGAACCCTGAGCGGCCTGTTTCCTATACACACAGCTCTACCTGAGGGAAGAAGCCTGTGTGTGTGCGTGCGTGTGTGTGTGCGCACCAAGCCAAAAGAGCAAAGGAGCCTGACTGACCCCGTCTTGTGAAACTGTGAATGAATGGACGGGTGGAAAACAGAGCAGAAGAAGAGTGGATGATAGGCGTCAGGGGTCTGAGAAACTTGTCTGTCTCTGGCAGGCACACACACACACACACACACACACACACACACACACACACACACACACACACACACACACACACACACATTCACACACATACTGGGTCTCCAGCCTCAATTGAGCATCAACAGATAAACCCTCTCTTTCCCTTATCTGGGGGAAAAAAGAGAAAAAGAAGAAGGTATTCTCTTACAGCCAGGAGACAGTTTTTATCTCCTAACCACCCCTCTTTAAGCCTCCTCTCTCCTGCTCGCTCGCTCTCTCGCATATGCCTGCTTCTGTCTCTCTCTCTTTCTCTCAGCATTGTTCTTGGCCTCTCTGGTTACTGTTAAAAGGGCGAAATAAAGGGCAGAGAGAAAAGGAGGGAAGGGAACCATGAGGCGGAACAAAGAGACCACTTAAAATGCCCAAAAGTAGGCTCCGTGTGGAAGCGTGTTTACCTCCTACCTACCCACCTACCTAGTCTTACTCCTGTCACTTGTTTTTTGTCTTCATCGTGCTTTTCTTTCTCTCACTAACTCATCCCCTCTCCATCTTTGTGCTTCTCTGACTGACTATCGACTCTTTGCATTCAAGGACCTTCTTCTTGGAAATGAAAAAAAAAAACCCAAAAATATTTTCATTTAAAGAAAGGAGAAAAAATTTTTTTTCCAAACTAATATTGTGGCTCTCATAGCACTGTTTTATCTTGAAGCCTTATTCAACAAGCTGCTGGAAACATTCCTCACAGATTTTGGTCCATATTGAGTTGCGTTTCACCAAAGATGCTTTATTGAACTGAGCTCTGTTTACTAGTAGCTATCAGAAGATCGGTCCACTGTGATCATAAAGTGATGGACATGGTCAGCAACAATACTCGGTACTAAGGAGCCCAAAATGCCCAGAGAAAATATCCCACACACCATTACACCACACTCTACACCCCGAACTATTGTTACAAGGCAAGGTGGATCCACAATATCATATTGTTACACCAAATTCTGACACTACCACCTGAATGCTGCACTGGTAATTTAGACTCATCACACCAGGCAACATTTTTCTGATCTTCTATTGCCCACTTTTGGTGAGCCCGTGTAAACTATAGTTCCTAGCTGAAAGGTCACTAAGAACTGGTGTGGTCTTCTGCTGCTGCAGCCTATCTGCTTCAAGGTTCGACATGTGTGTTCAGAGATGCTCTTCTGCATACTTTGGTCATAATGAGTCACCCAAATAGTTAGCATGTCTATGAATTTTACAATATACAGTTGGCACCTACTACCTTGTAAAATATACTTCTTGCAACTTTGGAACAAGTTATATCTTCAAATTTTTCTTCCTTAAATAAGTGGTGGTCATCTCTGGACCATTATATAATATGTTTACTTGCTAAACTAGATCTGATAGTACTCAACCAAAATGATCATTTGGTCAGAGAGCAGAAGCAATATGCTACTAAATCAATAAATTAGAAAAATAGCTGACTTTGCCTCATATGTGGAGCTGTCAAAGAGTGATTCTTGCCAAACTTGAATTGACTGTACACTGAAACACTGAAACACTGAACACTGGTGAAACACTCAGCTTTGTTATAATGTGTCTGTCTGTCTGCCTCTACCTTTATATTTTAGCTGACTGAGCCGTGTGTGTGTGTGTTCATTTTGTTAAGCGTATTCATGTGAGCTTTGGTGTGTGTGTGTGTGCAAAAGGTCCCCTACCATGTACAGTAAAGGCAGCTACCCAGAGCCCACTAATGGTCCCCTCAAGGCTTAATGGTGCCAGTTAACACGAACACATGTCTGAGGTCACACACTCACACACTGAACACCCTCGGGGGCACCGGAACACCAAATCCTGCTAATACACATTCCAACATACAGGAACATTCAAAACAGGTCAAAGGTCACAGCCGTTGGCACCTTGTATAGGGTTTTACAATCTCTCTCTCTCACTCACACACACACACGCACACACTCACACACACACACACATTTCCTTAATCTGTCTTTTCTATGTATTTCCACCTTTGATATTTTTTTCTATTTTCCACTACTGTTCTGTCACGCTTGGTGCCGACACGCACACACAGACACACACACACACACACACCTGTAAGGTCTGGTTTAATAGCAGTGTGTACTGTCAGTAGTGTGTCCAGACCAGCGTTTTACAGCTCTGTTCCCATGGCTTTACCGTCACAGCACAGACCTGTGGGCCAAATCCAGTGGCTGCCGCGCCACCATGCGATGCCATGGAAAATTACTCCACCACTTCCTCTGAGCTCGAAAAAACAAGTAGCTGGTAGCAGCAGGAGCAGCTCGGGACAAGGTTAAAGGATCACCTGTGTGTGTGTGTGTGCTTTTTTAAGTTTGGTTTTACAGGGCCCTGGTTTAGCTCAGTGCGTTGAGTGGCCGGCCTGGGTTCAAGTCCAACCCGCGGCCCTTTGCCGCATGCCTTCTCCCCTTTCCTGTCCTCTCTACACTGTGTCTATCTAATAAAGTTGAAAAAAAAGTTTTGGTTTTACTTCCAATTTCTAATGTGATTACAGCTGGTGTCTTTGCACTGTTAGTGTGGTTATTTTTAATTTGTTTTATCATGGGAAATTATCATTTGATGAGCAGAAGTCTCCTAGAGAAAACATCCACTAATCCTTTAGTTGAAATTATGCCTCGAGGAAGGGCGAATCTGAGAAGATGAAGGCCTAAGGAAATTTTTTGTTGGATCCATATTCCATATATGGAAAAAAGAAATAGCCATGGACAGAGAGCCTGATGTTTTGGCTTTGGCCGTCTTGCTATTTTGAAGCCAGACATGACCATATTTGACAGGATCATGTCTCAGGAGGTAGCACAGAACACCTACTAATCGGAAGGGCGGTGGTTTGATCCCTGGCTGTTCCAGTCTGCATGCTAAAGTATCATTGAGTAAGATACTGAACCCTCGGGTTTCATAATTCATGGTGTGACATGACGGTCAGTTTAGGAACACATGAAACGTACCTATTTCTGCACTTAGCATTAGCGGCTCAACCTGAATAGAGTTACCTAACAGTGCTCAAGTTTACCAGGGATTACTCCTCATTACCGAGAGGTCGGTCAAAGAGTAGAGCCTACAATGACAATCGATTCACTCAGTTCCACTTCTGCTTTCCCCTGACATTAGGTTCTTTGGTTGATTGTTCAAGTAAGAAAGTGCTTCTTAAATGGGGGTCACTGGTGAACTGAAAGTGAATGACGTTCCCAGATCAATGCTGTGGTACAGAATTACAAAGAAGGCGCTATGCTGGAATTTCACAGTCTTGGAAGATGTTGTAACATCCCCTTTGTGAACAATAAAATGATTCAAAATGCCGCTCATGGAGCCACTATTATGATTCATTCATTGTGTGTGTGTGTGTGTGTGTGTGTGTGTGTGTGTGTGTGTGTGTGTGTGGAATTTTTCTTTATAAATCTGTTTACCATGAAAAGTGGCAGGAAGTTTACAAATGCTTGAAAACACATGTACAACCCATATATACATGTGGGTACCCCAGTGTTTGTTATTCAGTATTTTAGTACTTCTGTGGTGCTTTGTGATTTCTCTGGATTGAGCTTGTTCTGGCACGTCCTGTATCTGATAGGGAGGTGGGTGTTTTAAGGTCGTGTCCCTTGAGCCAGCTTACCAGCAGAAAATTGTATTGTAAGGACAGGACCCAATATTCTTGGTTGGTTTAAACCTTTTAATGGAGCATACAGCAAGGAATAGATCCAAAAACGACTTTTGAGAATGTAACATCAAAAACATCTGACTCAGGAAATCCATCAGTTTTTAAATTCTTATTTTTAAACAGCCTTCTTTGTGCGCTGTGGTTCTTTGAGCTAAATACCAATGTCAGCATGCTAATATGCTTACAGTGATAATCATACCCAGATCATCAACTTAGAGACTCTTAGGCACAAATGCTTGATGGGCCCTAGCTAATTTGATTTTAATGGCCAGGCTATTTTCTTCCTTCTTCAAAAATGAGATATCATATACAGTTCCTATAGCGTACACAGTCATGTGAAAAAGAAAGCACACACTGCTTTTTCATTTTTGAAAAAGTGTGTGCTTTCTTTTCAAAAATGAAAAAGCAGTGTGTAGCTTGCAGAACCATCTTTAGCTACAATGACTTGAAGTAATTGTTTTCCATGACTTTATTGGTCTCTCATGTTGTGGATTGACTTTTGGCCCACTCTTCTTTACAACATTGCTTTAATTCGTTGAGGTTAGCAGGCATTAATTTATTCACAGGTCTCTTTGCATACCACCAAAGCATATTAGTCAGGTTGAGTTCTGGATTTTGACTGGGACATTGTGACAGCTTGACTCTTTTCTTTTCAGCCATTCTTATGTAGGTTTGCTGTTGTGCTTGTGATCATTTTCCTTTTTCATGGCATCATTTCAACCAAGTCATAGCTGTTGGCGAGATAGCCTGACCTTTGACTCTAAGTACTTAACCTCTTAAGCCCCAAGCCTACCTGATCTACTGCTTTTTGCCCCGGTATCAGGGGGCGTTGGGGCTTAAGAGGTTAAATATACAGAGGAGTTCAGGGTCGATTCAATAACTGCAATAACCTCCACCACCATGCTTGACAGTTAGCATGAGATATTTATGCTGCTATCCTGTATTTTTCCCAGTTTTCCCTAGTTGTGGTGCAGTGTATTATGGCTAGGATTAAGAACATTGTTCCAGAAAGAAGTCTTGTGGTTTGGTCAGATATAATTTTTGCAATGTACTGTAGCCTCATATCTCTGCTACATTTGGAAGATAAGAGCATGCCTATCATTTACATCGTTTTTGTGATTAAAAATAGATATAAACTTGTCATTTTAGTAATAAATGGTTTCAAGACCACAGTCATTTACTTTCTTTCTTTTTATTTGTAGATGGATGCTAACGTGCTAATGTTCAGCAAATATGCCTGCCATGTTTGCCATCTTCATCATTCTCCTTTACGTATAAGTCGATTCTAAAGGAGCGTCTGCCAATCTGCTATTCCATGTTATTGAAACGTTTTGTACTCACTTGTCTGTACGGAATATTGTCTTTGTTTTTTACTTGTTATATTGCAATGTGTTTTATTAATTGTAACTTTTGCCGCCCTGTTGGCCAGGGCTCTCCTAGATATGTGATTTAAATGTCAATGATACTTTTAAATAAAAGGTAATAATTTCTTGAAATCTGCTCAAGTAAAGTGGAGGCAAATTGGAGGTATGCAGCTTTAGTTGAAACGGCGAAGATTTTACATAATAATATATTTGAAGTGGCTCCAAACTTAATGCCTTCAGTGAGACAGTTTTAGGAGACTTTGATATTCAGCATAAAATGCTGCAAAGCACTGTTTTTAAACTATACTATAGTCTTGCTTTTCCCACAGACAGGTGTGAGGTGTGATTCACGTGTCTTCCTCCATCATCCACATGGCCATGAGCAATTTTCCGAACCCCTACAAGGCCGTCTCACTCACTGTAAGTGTCTCTGGATGAAGCACTGAGCACTTGAATTAGAAATGGAAAAGAATATATCGAATCTCTATGTTTTGAGCAGATGTGGTGGCGGCGGTTTCTTTGTATTTTATATCAAAACCCTGGAAGCAGCGACAAACGATGGCCTAGAGATATAAAACTCTTAACGACTATGTCACTGGCTCCTTTTAAGACCAGCAACTTAAAAACATATCGGTCTTTTGCTCTCAGACTAAGCACCATATCTGTAACATCATTTTAATGCCTTTCCCCCCCTTACAGATACTAGAGATATTAACCCTATTAATTTCACAGATGTTAGCTGTTTCAGCATTAAAGCGGAAAATCTTTAATATCAAACCCTTTGAACTTGAATCAAGCGCTGCAGGTCTATCGCTGAGCCCTGTCGTGCGCTGTTAAATAATCAATAAAAAATTATTGGGAGTATTTCAACCCACCTTTCCAATGTCATGATCTCTTTTTTGTGGATGAAAGATAAAATATATATATATATATATCAAAAGCCACAGACCAGGAGAATATGGGGAAATTTGGGGCAATACCGTCTGGAGGTTTGAGCAGCCGACTAGTAGTAGAGCTCTCTTACATGGTTGTTTTTATATATGATCACTAACTTACAACAGTAATTTGTAGCAGTCCTTATGTTTCAACTATAAGATATGTTCTTCCAGCAGAATAACACCAGTATAATATCTGCCCTCACAGAAGTTCCAATAAAAGCAAAATTTTAAAATTCATCAATTTGTCAAGGGACTATTCACTGTTTTAAAACATCTTGATAAATCTCTTCACACAAAAAATAACAGTGATCATTTGGTAAAGAATTCTTTTTTGCTTGTAGGCTTCTCATTAATTTCACTCCTGTGTTAAAAGTAAAAAAGAATATATGATAAAACTACTCTCTTCACTTCACTTCTAAAGGAAAAACACTATCTCCCTAATCAAACCTCTGTAGCTCTGCTTTGTTTCACTTCAGCACCATCAGTGTTTCCACAGGTAATATCCATGTGTTGATTCATGGTTTTCTTCACTTGTTAGTCTATTGCAGCATATTTTCAAATATTTTTTGTTCCATGCTCAGAGAAAGAATATTGATAGGATATTGTTAACTCAAATAATCACTTATTACAGGCAAGGTATGCAGAAGAGCACCTCTGAACTTACAACACATCAGATCTTGAAGTAAATGGACTACAGCAGCAGAAGGTGCCACTCCTGTTACCTAAAAACAGGAAAATGAGACAATTCACATGAGCTCACCAAAATTGGACAACATAAGAGTGGAAAAATGTCTAGTTTGATGATTCCTGATTTCTACTGCAAAATGCAGTCGGTAAGATGAGAATTTGCTCTTATCAAATAAACAACATGAAAGCGTAGATTTATCCTGTATCAGTGCTTCAGGCTGTGCTGCTGCTGGTGTAATGGTGTGGGGGATATATTAAAGGCACACCTTTGTACCAACTGAGCATTGTTGGCATTGTTGGTTTATGACCACAGCGTACCCATTTTCTGATCGCTGCTTCCAGCATGATAAAACACCATGTAATAAAATAATCTCAACTGGTTGAACATGGAAATTAGGCCATCAAATTAACCAGAGCTCAATCCAGTAGCGCACCTTTGGGACATTGTGGAGATTCCCATCACAGATGGGCAGCTGACAAATCAGCAGCAACTGTGTGAGGAAACCTTAATGAATCTATGTTAGGAAGAATTATAGCAGCTCACAATTTAAAAAAACAAAACAAAACAAAAAAACCTAGCATGGCGTACCTCACAAACTGGATGGTGAATGTGTATGTGAAATATATTTCAGCACATCCACAAAGAGAGAAGTGGATTAGGGATGTTTTTGTGAAGTCTGCATTAAAAAATTTTTAAAAACATAAAAAAAAAAGAAAAGCGAAAGAGCTGGACAGGAATTGCCGGCCTGAGCACTGCATAAATGTCCTTAAGCAGGAAAATGAAACCCAGAATGAATATAAATCCCCACAGTCTCCAGAAAAAAAATGCTTTCTATGGTTTTGAATACCTGAATGTAGGCCTTTTTTTCGTATTTTCTAAAAGACCTGTCTCGTTAAACGATAAACACAGCTAATGAATATTTGAAATCTTTTTTTTCTTTTCCTCTGACTTACTTCCCTCATCTGACTGCCAATATTTTTAAGTCTGTACTTTCAACACAGAGCTGGTGGTCCACTCTTCATCTGTGATTTATATGCTAGTCAAAAGCCAGAAAGAAAATACCAGTATAATACAGAATTCTTGCTAACAGAGAAATGTGAAGCCAAGGAATCAGACTACTGGCATCTCAAACAGCGTCCCAAACACGATAAACACCAGTCGTGCGTCGCTGTCTCACTGGCTGATTTTAACAGCATATTGGCGCTTTGGATTGCACTTGACATAACCCAGAAGTACAAATGTAGTCGGGTGTGGTGTCACGAGTGAAACCTAAGGCCAGTTTTAGTGTTTGGAGGTATTGCTTTTTGTAACAGGGCTGTTAGGAAAAAAGACTTTCTACCTTCTGAATAACCCTGATATGGACTGGTTTTATCATCAACACAGCAACATTGTGCATGTGCGTACCTCTATGAGAAGAGAGAGAGAGAGAGAAGGAAAAAGAGAAGAATAGACCACAGAAAGTGGCGAGAGAGCACTGACTGAGAGGCCTAGAAGAAGCCAGAGGGTGTGTACACGTGTGTGTGGTTTTGTCATTACTGTTGAAGGGTTATTATGAGTTCCCAGACTAACTGGCCACTGCAGTAATAATGTGCTAATACATGTCTGTCTTTCATTTCTTCTCCTTTAATATGCCTCTCTATAATTCACTTTCTTTTTGAGCATTTGAAGTTACTTCTGTTTGTAAATGCAGCAGATGTGTAAAGGTCTAAAATAATGGTGACATTTGTAAAAGTAGGTATGCAACAGGGTAAATCAATGTTGTACTTACGTGGACATGGAATTGTAATAACAGGATGGTTCGCATAAATGGTAACTAGTGACAGCTGATCCTGCTTGCAAGTGGTGCATAACAATGCTGCCCTATGATAATGTGAACAGATTTTAGGCCATCCTGCTGAACCAAATAGTGTGTAGACAGGGCTGGACTGGGACAAAAAAACAGCCCGGGCATTTTGACTAGTGACCAGCCCACCATGGTATTATAGCAAAAGCCAAAAAGCCTTTATAATAAACTTAAACCTACACCATCCTCCCTATTCTGGTATTCTAAACAATACTTAGCAAGAATATAAAACAGCCTAATTTATAATTACATATACCTAACTAATAGGGTTGACAACTCCCAGAAAAAAAAAAGAAAAGAAAAAAAAATAAGGAACCACTCCCCCCATCTGCCTCAAGATGCTTAATTGACAAAACCGATTTTAATTTAATGCACGTATCAAACAAATGCACAGAAATCTATTATTTTTCTCCAGCAATTAAATAGATTCAACATCTTTCTTCAACAGAATTGCAGACTGCACAGATGGTATCTTCCCAAAGTAAAGAATACTATAACTTACTAGGGTATATACTAACTAGATTTAATATTTACTGAACACAATAATGGATTTCTATACATTTTACATCAGATGAAAACGTTGGTTGTAAGATTCAGATAATTATTTGTTAAAAGCGAGACATTTTAAATAAGAATAAGAAAGAAAAGTATTTCTTTGTGTCCACCTTTCCCTGTTAATGCCCTACCTGGCCCCCTGGCAAAACTTTGCTAGACCCGCCCCTGCACAGTTACCAGCTGTCAGCTACATAGAAAAGGATCCTGGTGTTATTTGTCTCTCAGAAACAGTTCATAGTTCTTCCCTTCAACTCATTCATGTCACCTTAAAGGTAAACCTGTTTCTCCATCACCTGTTCATCTGTCATGATTCAGTAAGGACATCTCCTGGTTTCATCTTCATGTTTCCCTCTCACCAGATATACAAACTGATATCATGACCAGTAGCTCTACAGCTGTAGCTCCAGCAAACATCAGCTGATACTAGAAATGAATATTATATAAATTCTAACAACAGCTGATCAAGCTTAAACGTGCTGCTGTTGTTTAGCGCGACCTCTGCAGGTTTCCTCTTTCTGGCACAGAGAGAAAAGCTGATCAGCTGATCATTGATCAGTTTCATGTTTGAATTAGCAACTTTCTAGCTGAAGAGGAGCGGGACAAATCGCGTTCCTTTTCACCTCAACTTTAAAGTTCGACCTCCTCGGCTGTAATTGGTCCAGCCCAGAGTCGATCATGACCAACTGGCCAATCTACCACCATTCATTTATACCGTTAAATGCTTGAAAGACAGGTTACATTCTTGTTTCTGATTCTTGTTACATTCTGGTTGGTTTCAATGGGGAGCACAGCAGAGCAGAGGAGTCATAACCAATTTTACCCACAAGCAGCCAGAAACCTCCAGAAGCCAAAAGGAAGCAGTCAGGAAGTTCCCTCAGAAACCAGTGGCTGTATAATGGCTAATATGTCAGACAACTCTCAAACAATGTGCACAAGATGCCACGTGGGAAACCTCGATACAATTACATGCAGTGTAAGTCAGAGAGTGAGGTGAAGTGGCTGTTCTTTGGCACTGAAGAAGGCAACCATGCCTGGACCGAAATGGACGAGTCAGTATGGAGGTGGGTTGCAAAGTGGCTTGCAGAGGCAGCAGCAAATGCAGATGAACTACCAAAGCCTAAACAGTGTGCTATGTATGAGAAAGAGTTTGAGTTCAAGTGGCAAGAACTGAAAATGCCTAAGAAAACATGAAGATATTCTTTTTCTTCAGGTATCTTTTGATTGTTGGAGAAGGTGTGAGCTGCAGTAAATATTTTAAAGAGGATTTTTTTTATTCTTATTCTCACTGCAGTAATTATCAAGATTATATCTTGTATATGGGCATGTATATAGGCAAAGCTGCCAGATAAATATAGTGAGTATAAAATATTTAATTGCATAATAAAGTACTATAATTCAGTCTGAAATTAAGTGAGTTAAAATAAAGCAACAGAAAAGTAAAATTTTCATTGCAAATATGTTTTTTCCACTGCTATCTTTTCACACTGCAGCTCCTCTCTTTCTCCTAATATCTCTTGACTATCTTTCAGTCTTTTTCTTTTTAAACTCTAAAATCTCTCCAGGTCTCTATCGTCTCTGTGAAACAGATTGTGAAAGGCCACTGGCTCACTATTAAAGCGGAATTGCCAGCTGGAAAGAAGCATTGGAAGATCAAGAAAGTCACATGGAAGGGTCGATGACAGACTGGGCTGAATTATGAAAAAGCAAATAAAATTGTGGGGATAAACAGTCTGCAAATCAGAGGGGAGAAAGAAAAAGGGTACAGAGGGGCAAAAGAGCACTGAAAAGAAAAGGAGAACGAAAGAAGGTAAGGGAGGTTAGCAAAAGGGTGAAACCTTTTGAACACAGGAGGGTTTTTGAAGACAGCTGCAGTGAATCCCATCAGCCAGTAATTCGCACTGATGTGAATTTTATACAGATTTCTGAGGCTAGTTCATAGGCCTAGAAAAATGTAGATTTAGAGTGGTCCAAGATTTTATATAATGGGGAGAACAGAATTTCTGTGTGTTTTAGGAGAAAGGGGAGGTGGGGGTCAGAGAGAGGTTCATACACTTGAACTCTGTGTTGGCAAAACCCCGAAACCAGAGTCGGGTGGTTGTAGAGTTCAAGCCGCCATTCGCTGAAACCAATGATTAATGAAAGAGATTTATTTCCCTAAACAGCTGATGTTTGTCCATCAACAGTTCATCCATGTTTGAGCTGCAAAGTACACCCAGAGTTTACTGGATGAAATTTTTAATTCATATTAAACACCAACCTCAAACGAACTCATTGTAGAAGTTCAGTTGCTTAAGTGCCCACCTGAGGTTGGCTCTAAAAATCAGTCGGTGCATAAACCTGCCATGTTAGAATTCCGAAGTTTTACATATTCACAGCCTGACAAAAAAAATGTTGGTCTCAGTAACTAATTTTACTCTTTGTGACACATGCAAAGGTTTTGAATATCTTCCACAGTTTGTCTGTTCCAGTCATGGCAGATGGCTGCCCCTCCCTGAGCCTGGTTCTAATAGAGATTTCTTCCTGTTGGAGGAGTTTTTCCTTCCCACTGTTGCCAACTGTATTATTGTATGATCTTTGTTTTACAATATAATGTGCCTTGAGGTGACTTTTGTTTTTATGTGGTGCTAAGTAGAATTGTTAATTATCACTCAAATGATCTTTATCACTGAAAGTTATGTTGCTTCTGCTACTTTGAGTCACTGAACTAGACATTGTTAAGTAATTAGACCTGTCTCTTAGCATGTGGATGTTCTCCCAGTTCTTTCCTATAGTCCAAAGACAATCTTGTTAGATTAACTATCCATAGATGTGAGCAAAGATGTGGCTGTTCGTCTCTCAAGGATGCCTTTTCTACTTTACTTGAGCCCTCAAAGCGCTGTTTGCACTATGCCTCAATCACACAAGCATGTTGTCTTCAAAGCTTTTTCTAACTAAGTGCTTTCTGTCTAACATTCACGCTCAGATGGACACATCAAAGAGCAACTTGGGGTTCAGTATCTTGCCAGAGGATAATTTGGCAAGCACAAGTTTCGAATAATCAACCTTCTACCAACCTTCTGATTAGTAGATGACCTGCACTACCTCCTGAGCTACAGTCACCTCCACAAGCGCACTATAGGTCAGATAAAAAACACCTAATGGGTGGATGTACTGAACCTCTTCATGTTTTTTATACAGTGTTGGTGCCTTTTAGAGAATTGGGCACATTGCAGTAATTAACTCGACCATGAACCTGTGTGTGTACTAAAGAATTCTAGAGTCAAATTTGAGACCATTTGTCCAACAGCTAATCAAACTGTGTCATATAACTTTACAATGATCTCAAATACAGCAGCAATTCTACAACGAAATGACAGAAAAAGGAATGAATCAAGGTGCTGCAAAAGTCCAGTCAAAGTCTTCAGACCAGTTTGAAATACTGTGGTGGGAACTTAAGAGAACTGTGCAAAACCGAATGGCTGCAAACCTCAATGAACTGAAGCAATGCAAGTAAAAACTAGTGGGCCAGCATTCCTCACAATGATGTGAGAAGCTGATAGACTGAAGTCATACAAAAATTTCATCAAGTTGCTGCTAAAGGTCATTTTAAAAGCAACTAAATCACAATAAGTACTTGAGTTTTTTTTTTTTTACATATAGAGTCCTGTGAAAACATCTGTTGTTCTACGTTAAGCAGCAAAGTGTTCAATTACGACCAGAAATATAATTTATTAAAAATAAAACTTGAACACTCAGTGGATGTGACAATCCCAAATGAGCCTGGCTACTTAAAAAAAAAGCAAGCAGAAGTTGTGAAGCTGTACTAAAGCCAGAACTCTGAAAATGGACAGAAAACAGGCCTCAATAGTTTAAAACCCCAGCAATTAAACAGATCCTTTTGTACAAGCAAGGTAATATGTTTGCAGCTTTTCTTTCAGACTTTACTACTTGGGGATATTAAGCTTTAGCTCAACAGAAAATACTTTGATGCCTAATTTTTATATCTCCAAAAAATGTTCTGCATTTCATAACCTTTAATCTAAGGAAATGGCAGCAGCCTTAAGATAGAAACTAGACATAAAACCCAGTTAAGAACAATAAAGCAAAGAGAGTGAATAAAAAATATTTTCCCTCCTTTAAACAATCCCTTTTCCCCTCAAGGTGCTCTTAAGCAAGGTGTTTAATATTTCCAGTGTTGGTATGTTTGAGAGTGACAGCCTGCAGGTGTGAAATATGTCTCTGACTGGAAGAGAGGAAACCTCGCCTAATGTCCATTCACCATTCTCTCAATAAATTCATTTGCATTTTCCTTCTTTTGAAAGGGTGTGAGGTGGTTTGTTTAACCACAGTTCTTACCCTTGAAGCTATTAAAGTCAAATCTTAAGAGAAAATTAAGTTCATCCAGATCTGCAGTTTAAAGGTTTTAAGAAGTATTTTTGCTTAATGGCTATCCACGATTTCATAGAGGACGTCCAAAAAGGTCCTCTATGAGATTTTGGCATCCACACGGTGTTAACATTTGTGAGCAATGGTATCCTAAGCCAATAGGGAACCAAACCAAATCTCTCAAAATTTCATGCACGCTATTCCACTCAGCTGCAGAGGCTGTAGTAAGATTTCAAGAATCAGTACCAGAGCAGATTGGATGGATTCGTGTTTCATTTTAACATAAATTGTATGTCCCCTTGATAGTTTTTAGAATCGTGTCGCCAGGTTTTTGAAGAGTGCAACACAAAAATGAAAACCCCATTCTAAAGTTGTGAGTCATCCATAGGTTAAAGAGACCTTCAGTAATAGTGATGGGATTTCCGGCTCTTTTTAGAGAGCCGGCTCTGAACCGGCTTCAGGTTGTCTTGTTGCTTTAATTAATTTATTAGTAACAATAATATGAAAATATGCACAAAAGGAATTACTAATGTAAAAAAAAGTGGTTTTATTTATATATGTTTATATATAAATATATATTGTGGCCCCTAGAGACAAAGCACATACAAACTTCAAACGACGTACAAACTCCAAAGCCGGCTCGCGTAGTTCACGTCAAAGATCCGGCTTTAAGAGCCATTTCGTTCGCGACCGACACATCACTATTCAGTTACTCCTGTGCACTTGGTTTTTGTCAACAAAGGAAAGTGTAGTTTAGTGTGCTTTTGGAGAGGAAGTTATATTTCCAGTTCAAATTCTGGTCTTCTTGATAATCATATTGAATCTTGAGATTATCAGGAAAAGGTGCACATGAGCATGCTTCACTTCCAATCCCAAGCTTTTTTGCTCTTTGAAGCTTCCAGGACTAAACCGATTGAGATCAAACTGATCAGGGCTGTTCGTTGATTACAGTATCACAGCATATGTATTCATTGAAACTTCATGTTGCAGTGCTTTTATCAGTGTGGGGACCTAATCAGTTTCATCCCCGAGTGTAAAGCACATGGCTTGTTTTGTTTCATGTTTTTTTCTTCAAGCTGTTCATGTTTTATGTTCATTATTATCTCTGAGACAGACTTCCTTGGCCCTAATTTCAAGAGGAAAAAAAGCCAAAAGCCATTTTAGAGTCTGTGCAGTGACACGCTAAGTCATGTTGAGACTGCTGAGATGTTGTGTCTGGGTGCATTTTAACAATGAATCCTGAATCCAATCAAGTCCTTGAAGCTGGCTTCAAAAGCAAGCTAGTACCCATAAGCTCCTATGTAAATATTTCCAAATTTACAGCATTAAAAATATGTTTGCAGCCTGGAAGAGAATAAAGTTTTCACCCAGTGTCTTTTTTCTTAACAACTGTAACGTGGTTGGGGTTCGTTTTTTTTATAAATCATTCATTTGGATGTGGTTAAGGCTTAAATTTAATAATAACCCTGCTCTGAGTGACAGCAGCTAGCTACCTGCTGAGCCTCACCTCACTAATTGCAGTCACTCAGCTGGGCCTCTCCCCTGTGTCTGTGCTGGTGTTGATGTTTTCGTGCATTTTAAAATTATCCCACAAAAAAAGGTAGTTTCTGTCAGGCACGTCCCACTGAATTAATAATGAAAGCAGATAACGTAGAACTCCAGCCTTTTACTAAAAACACCCACTACATCCTCTTAGTCAACAGGTAAATAAGCAACAAAAAAAGAGGAAGTATAATATGGTGATAGTGCACTGGGTTTCAAACCAACAGGCGATATTACAGTGTCATATACAGTGTCATATACAGCCCATCTGTCCATATATATATACATGTTTACTAGTGGCATTGTAGTGTGGTGGGCATTTAGTCATTTACTTGTCAGGGAAAGATTAAAACAAATAGTTTAAAATCACATGGAATAAGCAGCTGGATAGCTAATGCATTATTTAAAACAGCACACTGGGTGCTGCTCCTGTGAGCTAAGAGCAGGAAACTGAGGTCACAACTCACACAGGCTCTCTAAAACTGAACAATGGATAATTTTAAAAAGCATTTCCTGGTCTGATGAGTCTCGGTTTCTTCAGTAACATTTAGATGGTCGGGTCGTAAGGTTTGGCATAAACAACGTGAATCCAGCCTGCCTTCTATTAATAGTTCAGGCTGACTGTGGGGGCGGTGTAATAGTGTGCAGGATATTTTCCTCGCATACTTCGGGTCCCTTGATACCAATTAAGCATAATTTCCCCAAAACTGGTGGTAGCATCACACCCATCATTCTTTGTAGAGACAAGTGAAAGCATCGCTCTAACAGTTTGGTAATTTCCTGACCTATAAATTTGCTTTTACATTTTCATGAGGGATTTTTTTTTTTTGCCCAAAGGTTAACAGATGTGTGTAGCACAAAGCAAGATCACAACCATATTAGATGGAAGATTTAATGATGATAAAGGATGACTCAGAAACACGTCTGTTTCTGGTCATTATGCAGTCTATCTGGTGTTATTAAGAGTTCTTCTTGCTGGTGAAATCAAAAACAAACATGCAATAAAAAAATCAGCCAATATCTTTTTTGTTGTTAAATTGGCATATAAAAGAACATTTAATTTCATTAAAACTGGACCACCACTAAAGCACTGTTGTCCACACCTGCTTTATAAAAACTGCTCTACTCCAGTTTACTAAACCCTATTTCTTGTGTTTACCTTAAATTAACACCATGAAGATCACACCAGTTTACCACAGATACCTCTGTATAGATCCTGGTCGGTTGGTGCATATCCACGTGTTTCCTGTAATTGTTTTTATGTCCTTTTAAATAAGCACTTTTACTGGAAAAATCCGAATTCACTAGCAGGCAAAGCAAATTGGCCTGTAATGGAAGCAGTTGGTGGAAATGCACTGAACTAAAGATATTTTGATAAAAGGGCAGATACTAATAGTGGAAGCTTCTGAGGCTATTGCAGAACACTGTTTAGACTGGCTAAATGTCATTAAGCAGGAGAATAGACACAGACGTTGGCTGCAACTCTTGAGTCAAACCAAAGTATATTTCGGTCTTCCAGCACATCTTTCCCCAAAACTTCCTGTCTGGATTCAAAATAATATAAATTCACAAGCCATGTACAGGCGCCAGAGCCACTAGGATCATGTTCTGAACTTGTTTAGCTTCAGGTCGCCGTGCTGGCACGTGGTTGGACAAAACGTCTCCAACGACAGATCACTTGTTTAGTGTCCCACAAGCAGCCAAATAAACAATGTGGCAGAGAGAAATAAACTGCTGTCTGTCCTCCTGCCCATTTGGTCAAAGAGACAAAAGGGAAAATGGTGTCAGCATCTGGTTGTTGTGTCTTGCTTGTTTGACCAAACAAAAAATGTCTGCTTTGGTTTTGTACTTGAATTGGTCTTGAGTCCTGGAACTCACCCTACCTGTCAAGAACGTGTAAACGTTCAGATGAAAGGACCCTTTACTGTAGCAGCGGCAGAAATATTGTGTTTGGTGTACAGTCACAGATGAAGAGATATGCAGTTTGAATCTTTCATTCATTCTGGGATACAGCGGAAAATCTAGATTTATAATCACAATCCTGGAACCATAATGGTCTGGACAGTTACACATTTTACATTATCCAGACTCACAGCATCAGCACTTTTGGATCTTCATGTACTTTTGATCTCAGCCATTGTAGAAACAGTTTTCCACAAACTGTAACTGAGATTATGATTTAAAATGTATTTTAAAGCAAAAACATGGCAAAAGAAAACACTGCTAATATCTGCTAATTAGCCTAAAACTCAAGTGATAATAGGCTATTTTATTTGGAGGACACTTAATTAATTAACAGGTGTCTGTGTCTGTGCTGTGCACCAATACAGTTTATGGAAAACCTTGCGTGATAATTTTAGGGAAGACTGTATATATATCTATATCTATATATATCTATATATATATGTGTATATATACATATATATATTAGGGGTGCAACGATACTCGTATCGATATTGAACCGTTCGATACAGTGCTTTCGGTTCGGTACGCATATGTATCGAACAATACAAAATTTTTAATTTATTTTATCAACTTTCCTTCTGACGGTGCTGTCTGTGTTGAGCGCTCAGTGGATCTGCGCTCGACAGTGCAGCCTAGGCGGAGTAGTCGAACGCAGATTCACTGAGCGCAGGGCAAGCTAGCGAGACAGAAGTTAAGCTCTCCTTGCAACATGGCAAATTGAACCTCCCTCACCCTCATTCAGATCTGGCGTTTGGAACTATTTTGGTTTTCATGTGATGTATGACCCTGAAGGTAAGCGCGTCATGGACTAAAGTAAAACAGTATGTTGGATGTGCCACGCAATGCTCAATTACATGGGTGGGAACTAGTGTGTTAGCACAGTTAGCTCGTTAACGTGTTGGCTGTCCAGCCCCACGCACGGGGCAATCCGCGATAGCTCTTGCCGTGTTGTGGCGTTAACGTCATTTCAACGAGATTTATGACTGCACATTTACGCCGACATCATCCTAGTGCAAAGACAAGTGGAAGCAGACAAAAACAACAAGCAAGCATGCTACAAACTTTACCCGAGTCATTTAGACAGCCGTTAGCACATGATTCTCCTTATGGGGACCTGATATGTTTAATATGCTGCTGAGAATATAGCCCAGAAGAAGCGTATAGTAGAGCTTTTATTTTGGAAAGAGACATTTCTCTGTAATAAACTCTCTTTTCCAAAGATGAGTGATTCCTCAATCAGATACAGGGCTCACAAAATCCCTAGCCCGACGTCCCGGGGCTAGCGGTTTTTCCAGTCGGGCTACCAAAATCTATCTCTGTCCTGCCCGTCGGGCTATCGTAGGAAGGTAAAATATATGTCAATGCTTTTGCATTCTTTCGGAAATGTAGCTGGGTAATTATGTCATTGGCATCGGTGAGCCACTGTCAATATGTGACATATGTGCTTGTTTTTTGCTTTCACTTTGCAATCGCACGAACTGTGTATAGAGAGCGACAGCACTGATTGGTGAGTGATGATAATTTGCGCACCAATTCCTCTGACATCATCTTATCAATCATTAGCTTACTAAGCAAAGTGAAATCTCCCGCAGCAAGCTTAAACATGTGAGAGGTTGATCGCGCGAGAATCGCTGAGCGTTATGTGAGTGTGCCTGTAAAAGCAGCAGGATATATATTTTAGTTCTGCTGAGCCAAATAAGACAGGTCAGGGTGAAGAAGTGACAGCCAAAGAAAAGCTTACCACAAAACGGAAAAGTTATGACAAATCAGACAATGAGGCAAAAAGAAAGTGCAGCTTTATGGTTTCATGGACAAAAGAATTTCTGTGGCTGCAATATGACAAGCTATATAACCAGGGGTGCACATAAGTGGTCCGCAGGTGCGTATTCGCTGTCAAAATAAAAAACGCGCACAAGATAAGAAGTTGCAACGCGTGTTTGCGTACATAAGATTTTCAGGAGGAGGACAAACATTTGTTTAGAACTCTTAAAGATGTTGAAGAAGCTCCTTTAAGCAATTACTTTGATGTTCCTCCACCTCCAAAGAAATGTCAGAAGGAGTCCGAACCACAAAAGAAGCGCGTATTCTCGGAAAAGTGGTTGCAGGAGGTGAGCTGGCTTCAAACAAATGATGAACGCACAGAGATGTGGTGCAGAATGTGCCGTGAAAATTTAATAAATGACAAATTAAAAAGGCATGAACATTTTTTTGTATCGAAAAAATATCGAACCGTGACACCAAAGTATCGAACCGAACCGTGAATTTTGTGTATCGTTGCACCCCTAATATATATATATATATATATATATATATATATATATATATATGTGTGTGTGTGTGTGTGTGTGTACATCTATGGGGGAAAATATGGGGAATTTTTTTTTTAACAAAATCAAGATAAGGTTTGAAAAGCTGGAATAATTCACAGCAAAGTTGTTGCAAGTTGTGTCTGGATTGGTGCCAAACTGGGTGTCATTAATACCTGATTACCCCCACACAGTGTTGGGGAGTAACGGAATACATGTACCGCCGTTACGTATTTAAAATACAAAATATGAGTAACTGTATTCCGTTACAGTTACTGTTTAAAAAGGTGGTATTTAGAATACAGTTACTTTGTTGAAATAAATGGATTACACGGTGGTACTTCCCTGTTTCATATTGTGGCGGGTCAGGACTGTTTGGGTTTTGTTTGACAGCTACGTTCTGTTGTTCCAGGTGGCAGCGTTACGGTTGCCATGGTTACAGGGTGCCGCTCTCTCTCTGCGTGTTTCCTGGGTGAGAGAGCGCCTGTTGTTGTTGCGCTAAGCTAATAGGCAGAATGCTACCGGTATAGCTCTAAAGAATGTAGCATCATGGGCAGTGTAGTCCGTGCTGCAGGGAGAATGGACTGCTGTACCCGTTATGTGTCTGGGAGCGAGGGAGGGAGAAAAAGGAAAAGTACGAGCTGTCATCGAGCAAAAATGGGAGCTGGAAGCATGTAAATATAATAATAACCACTGCAGCCAAGAAGAGAGCCTGACGAGCCCAGTTGTAAGTAAGCTATTAAGACTCGACTGTACGCTGTGTTCGTGTTTTCCTCCGAAACAATAAGTTCCGTTGGAGCAGCCTTTCAACGCCTCTCTCTGTGTCTCGCTAGCAAAGTTGACTCAGACAACAGAGTTAAGCTAGTTTTCGGCTACGAGTCCGACACAGAACCCACCGTATTAGCCAGAGGTCCCTTTACTACGGTTCGGAGCCGCGGACCTTCAGTAACAGTAATAAATCACAGCAATAGTACATTCATGTAGTTGTAAACAGCATGATAATATATTAAGTAATCCAAAGTATTTAGAATACGTTACTCTCATTGAGTAACGTAACGGAATACGTTACAGAATACATTTTGGGACATGTATTCTGTATTCTGTAATGGAATACATTTCAAAAGTAACCTTCCCAACACTGCCCCCACAATATGCAGCATCTCCACTAAGTTGCTTCCACATGTAGGATAGACAAACATTTAACATTTAGTGGCAGAAGACATGGTCAAACTTTAAAAGCAAGTCCTCATTTACCGCCCCTCCTTACTACTTTTTCTTCTTCTCTTCTGCCTCACATTTTGTTCCATTTTCCTCTCATTTACCACTTAAATGATTTCTTTATTATCCCATGCTAATTCCATCCACCTCATTTCCTTCTTTCTCATCTATCATTTTCCCCTCTGCTTAATATTTTTCCTTTTCTTACCTCAACGCTTTCTTTACTTTTGAACTCCTTGTCATTCCATCTCGGCACTACCTCAAATTTTTACTTAGGTTTCTTTATTTTTAACCTTAATATCTTTCCCCTTCACCGGTAATGCATCTTAATTTCACCTCAAAACTCTCGCTTTAATCTCTTTTGCATCTCACCCAAACTGTTTTAATCATACCTTAATGCCACCTTTATTCCCTCTTCTTTGTCACCCAACTTTCCTTCCTGTTACTGTGAAAACTTATCCCCCTCCTCTGTGTAAATCCTGCTTCGTACCTCTCTAATTCTTGGACAGGTTACATTTCAGGGGAAGAGGGCTTACTACTGGTTACTGTGTCAACAAACAGGATGTTTTCCACAGTAGAAATACGTATATTTGGCACTGTCATGAAGACACTGACTCAAAGTCAACTCTGTGAAGAGAACTTTACCATCAATGACAAAAACCTATGAGTATGTGTAGTTATAGCGTGCCACGCACCACAAAATGTGCTAAATGAAGGCGGAATTACACAAGTACACAAGCTGGGAGGACGTTCTAACTCAGCGCATCCTCGTCTCTGTGTGGGAAAATACTGCTCGCACACTTGAGAGAGATTCCCCCTTAAATTTCAATAAAAGTATTGAGAAATAAGGGGAAATGGGGAGAGAAAGAGAGACATCTGTCCAGCAGATTTTCATAGTTTCTCTGCAGAATTTGACTTTCATCCGTTCTCTTGTTCTCTCCTCTTTGTTCATCTGAAGAGCATCAAGACCTGGTTCATGGAAATGTCAGAGAGAGAGATCCCAGCATTACGAAACCAATTACTACAAGACGTCTAATGTCCTCTTGTAATTTATTATGATCTCCGTAAAGGGCATTTAAACACACATCAGTCATTATTTAGTCACAATTCCTATTTTCAAAATTCCCACGAAAGACTGCTAGTGCTGTGATTAAGGCCCCAGACATCCAGCTTTAAAGACCAGTCGGTGACCCCCTCATTGAATAGAAAACTGTTTGCCTTAAAATGAAACATTTTACCTTAGAAATGTGTTGGTTTGGGTGCCAAGGAGCAGAGATCCTTCTCAGTATCCTTTAAGAGTTGCACTTTTTTCAATTTCAGTACCACTCTCTGGTTATTTGGTGAGCATTCATCAACTTGTCTCTAGGCCTGTAAGTGACTGAACAAAAATTCTTTTTAAAAATCTGTTTTTACCATTGCGTTGGTTTATGTTTTAGCGACGGGTAATTATATTGTCTATGTTGACCTCTTTGCAATAAGACTCTTTAGAAGTTATGTCATTTATTCAGCTAATTTAAAAGCAAATCAGGTTTTAAGCAACACTCAAGCACTAAACACAAGAACCAAATCCTAAGAACCAATATGAAAATTATAATAAACACAAAACGCTGGGTCAAAATGACCCAGGATCATGACAGTTCATTTGTGTTGACTAAATTACTATTGTTATTTTTGCTATGCAGTTTTTATTCATTCAGATTTTGACTGTACGAAGACAGGAGAAAATATAATGGTCTGGTCGCAATTTAATAAAACAGTCAGTCGGACTGTTTTCTGGGGTGGACTCTTGAGAAGACATTGACTGTGACTAGTTGTTGGTTTTTGTCGTGTTTGTTTAAAATATATAAATAAATACACTAAAATAAATATATTATTGGAAAAATGCCCTGAGGTATTGCAGTAGCAGCATCCATTCATATTTAAATTTAGTGGAAATATACAGTCCTTAACAAACTTATTAGACCAATAACCAAAGAAAGGTTTATGCCACATCTACATAAAAAATGATCAGTATGGGTAATTGCCAAAATATATTTTTATGTGTCTTTAATGGTCTGTCCACCAGTATGTGCAAGCTTTCTAATGAAAATGATATGTTCGATGTTAATATACTATGATTGTTGTTATTTAAGAAATTTCAAATGCATTATTGTATTTTTTTTAAGTAGTAAAGCCCATTATTTGTTATTTTTTTAATTAACCTTGTAATGCCAAGTGATATTTAATACATGCGTTCTTGTGAGTCTATCACTATCAGTAGCGGTTTTTGATATGGGCGACACGGGCGGTTGCCCGGGGCGGCATCGTGGTGGGGGGCGGCATCACGGGCATCGGCAAAAAAAATAAAAATAAAAAAATGCTCGTACTCATGCTGCCCCGACATCAGCCAGCGCATATTTGGAATGGCATAGGCACCGATTGGTTTTCTATCGCCCATTTGCTGGGAGTAAGGGCGCCCTCCGTTTGCGAGGTGCGCCTGCTGCTTGCGGCGCAGGGAGGAGAGGGCGGGGCGGCGGGGGATTCTCTGACTGGCTAGAGCGGCATCTAATAACCAACTTGCAAAATAAAACAAAATAAAAACAAAACAACAAACACGAAAACACCAGACATCATAATACAGACTTATAATTTGCACCGATGTTTTTTCGAAATTCTATACGCGAAAAGTGAGCACGAGAGCCCTCGGTATGCCTGTTTGCTCTTGAAGTCAAAGTAAACTTTATTGTCATCTCCGCTACATACAGTCCAGTATATAGAGAGACGAGACGACGAGGCTCCAGTTACAGCAGTGCAAGTAAAGAAAGAATAAATATAAGAAGAGTAAAAAAATAAATATACACTTTAGGACTCGGGGTAAAGGGATCAACACAATTTAAAATTTATAATTTACAGTTTGATGATTTAAAGTCTCACACACAACCTGTTGACAGGGGAGGGGCCTGTAGAGCACATTTCATTCGTAATGTTGTAAATCCAAGCCCTTCATGTATTCATGATTTGAATCCTGGGTTGTGTGAAATCCCAGAAATAAACCTTAGACAAAGTGAATCTGTGAACTAAGGTGTAGGTCTATTAGGTTATGTTGTGGTGATCCTTGAGTTGGGGGATTTGTGTTCATAGAGGGAGTGTTCGCCCGAGGCGCCAAACAGGCTAGGACCGCCATTGATCACTATGATACCCCAGAAAAACCAAAATAAATTGCACAATATGTTTTTAACTCATTGTATGCTAATTGAATCAAGTTGACCTTTATGCTTGAATAATTTTCGTTTTCTGAGAGAAATCTGGTGTGCCAGCTCAGATTTCAGTATAAAAACATGAATTTAGTTTTCAACAGATGTTACAAATATTCTTGTTTTTGTGACAGGTGGTCTAATAAATTTGTTAAGCAGTGTAGTCCTTTGCAAAAAGACACATGGCACACGAGTTTCATTTATCGGTATGTCTGAGAGTAACTGAAGTCATTTTAAGTAAGTGATCGTTTGGTGACAGGCTGCCTGTTAGGAGGCAGGCGGTGACCCGGGGGCTGAGGGTGACATGTGCTAAAGGGTCAAAAATAGAAAAAAAATTGATGTGATCACTAGGTAACCACTGATTTTCTTTTTCTAGGTGACCTCCATAATTGTATTCCAGTGTTACTAAATCAAAAACAGTGCTGTTTCCACAGTCAATGTAAGTTTAAATGCAATTCTTTTATATACTTTGTGTTGTATACTTGTTGTATCCTTTGTGTTTAGCAGGGTACTGCTGAATGATAGACCTCGTGGCTTTTGTCAGACGGCAATCTTTGCGTGACTGTTTTAGAACTTCGGTGATCCAGTAGAAATATTAAAATTTTGTCTTCATTATGTTGTGAGGATGCTCACATTGCATTCAAATCATATTCGTGTTGACCTGCTCATTTTAAACACCCTCGTCACGTACAAACCAGATTCGGATTTCTGTTCTAAATGTTGTTCCTATCATGTTGAAGATTTATATTTTTCAGGCTGGTGTACAAAATATTCATTCCTGTTAGTAATGGTGGTCCTTCAGCAGAATGTGATTGTATTTTGTGGCTGTACTGTCGTCTATTTTGAGCTCTGATTTTATTTGAATATGTGCACAGAGCGAGAAAAACAATAAAAAAAGGTTCATGCATATTGATAAATACAATCCAGCTGCTGAATTTCCCTCTTGATTTTCCGTCAAAATAAAAGCATTATGTAGCTCATTTAGGCCTAGTAATGACAACAGAATGGTAAGTTCCTGAGAAAGAGTGAACGAAATGGAAATAATTAACATTCTCCATTACAGTCTTTTGTTGTACTTGTTTTCTTGATTCTTCCTGTAATTCTGTGCATTTTGGGGCTGTTAGGAGAAACGAATTTTATGTGTTGTGTTAATTTTTTTCTTCTTCTTCTAAACAGATGAATTTTCCTGGACCCATGATTAAACCTTATTGGCCAATCGGGTGAACTCTAATAACCTCTCTATAAACTTCATTTGTACCAAACAACTTTCAGGTCCAGTCAGAAGAAATCTGATGGTCTCCTGTCAGACGCCATTAGTAATCAGCACACACCCATACAAACACACAAGATGGTTCCCTCACAGACACACACAAGCATCCAAAAGTGTTGTTCAAACCTAAGTGAGTATGTGTTTGCCAGCCCATGCACAAACTAAGCTGCTCTTGGGGTGAAATCAGAACATCTGGCTGAACAACAGACAAAAAACCTAGCTCTGCCGCTACGTTACGTTGTTTTACTGGTTTACTGGTAAGAGAAGGCACACATGTACATGAGATTATTTTGATGATTTACTGGTAAGACTTTGGGTCGGTGCTGCTGGAGAAATATTCAACAGCAAATAAACACGTGTTTCATCTACAAAGAATGGCCTGCAGCGGCCTCTGTGTGTGTTACCGCTGTGATGGATCGTCTTTGTTCTTATGCTGTGGAAACATTGTGGCTGCTTTTGAGACATTATCCTCATTAAGTTCCCACATTGTGTCTCCCAAACTTGTCAGATAGATACAATTATTTTGTAATTATCTTATTCTTTTACTCTCTTGCCCAAAATGAACTGGGGTGGATTACACAGGGATGGAAGGTTATTTGTTTTCTTTTTACTTTTTTATACAGAGCTGGGTAGTTAGAGTTTAAAGCCTCAACGAAAGGCTGTTCATTTACTGCAGTCAGTGTAGCAGTCTGAATGTACTAAACAGTTTTTGTAATTTTCAGAGAAGATCGTTAGGTTGCTTTAAAGCATGTTTTGAATCTCTGTCTGTCACAAAGTTATCTTGTTACCTTTTTATCTTGGCAATAAACAACTGCCTTAGAAATAAACATTATCAGTGCACTTCTTGATGCATGCTCAATCATCCAGGTGAGTAAATCTCCAAAAGTTGATTCTGTTCATCAGGACGTAGCGTTTTGTGGGAGAAATGTTTCGCCACTCATCCAAGTGACAGGTGGGGTGGCTGTGGCTCAGGTGGTAGAGCAGATCATCAGCTACTGATCGGAAGGTTGGTGGTTCGATTCTTGGCTTCCCCAGTGTACCAAATATCCTTGGGCAAGATACTAACCCCAAGTTGGTATCTTGCCAACCCGATGCATTCATCGGCGTGTGAATGTAGTTTAGTTTGCACTTGTGTTTAGAAGTGCTTGTGTGGGTGCGAATGGGTGAATGAGGCATTTTGTATACAGTGCTTTGAGTACTCCGGGTGAGTAGAAAAGCGCTATATAAGAATCAGTCCATTTACCATTCTTCAGTCTCAGCTGACTGCAGGTTTCTCCAATCTTATAAACATTACATTGCATAATGACTGAAACCAGCTCTGCGCTCAGGGAGGGAGGAGTCAAAAAGACTGACAGGGAGGAGCGCGGAGTCAAGGAGGCCATTTACGTGAAAAGGGAAAGACCATCTCTGAATCGAGGAGGGGGCCTAAGGGTACATCTTTCACCATCTTACAATGCTGTGGTTGCAGCCACTCCTCAACTCTCTGTGAATGGTACTCATGGCCATTGATCAGTGGTTGTTGATCAATAGACATGAGAATTTGCATAATTATGATTAAGGAACTGACCTCCCAGCCTCAGTCATTGTGCAAATGTACTGTTTATAAGATTGGGGAAACCTGCAGTCAGCTGAGACTGGAGAAGTCACTTGAATGAGTGATGAAATGTTTCTCCCACAAAAACCTACATCCAGATGAACAGAATCAACTTTTGGAGATCAGTGCACTCAATTACATCTAAACTCAGATCATGACTGTTGCTTGTCATCGACAGCAATCAAAACATTGCATTTCTTTACTGTTGGTATGTTCTTCCTGGTGGGTTCTCCAGGTTCTGTGGCTTCCTCTCACCAGTCATTGTGATCCCAAATTAGCCGTAGGTGTGAATATGAGCATGAATGATTGTCTTTCTCTGTTGGACTTGTGACAGGCTGGTGATCGGTCCAGGGTGTACACTACCTCTCACCCATTTGCAGTTGAAGTACGTTCTGTTAGGATTTAAAATGATTAAATAAAGCTTCTTTTTATGATTTTTATATAAACATCGCATGTGCTCTTTATTGAGTTGGTGCTCCATGTTTTAGAAGGTCCAGAGAAATATTGAGAACTGACGTTGAAGCTCTGAAGGGTCTTTTGCTGCATGCTTACACAACACATCAGATAACAGTCAGGATGATATTTTCTAGGCCCAAGGAGTCCAAAAACAAATAAGAATCAGTATCAGGATAATATTAAATAACCAAGGCTAAGCAGGAGGGTGTTTTTCTGTCTCTGTCATTCCAGGAAAAGGAGTACACACAAGGTAGAACGTGGACGGACGTGGAGACATGAAGTAAGACAACAAGACTGCCACATTGGTTCCAGAAGATGATGTGGTCATAATATTTATGTGTTTGTTGGGGTATAAAACTTTAAGGCCCGATTCAGCGTCATCCACTTTTTGTGAAGACAGACTCCTGGTTTCACAAAAAGGTCCAGCTCTCTAACTTTCAACTCAACTGCCAAAGCAATTTAAATCTTTTTAAAGCACAGATATTTCTCCCGTACTTTCTTCTGAAGAAACTGAACACGACAGTTCCAGACCCTCTTCATTACACAAGTAAGATAAGCCGTTAATGGAATGCATGGATGCTTTGCATTATACTAGCAAGAAGACTGAACTGGCTTCAAACTCACTTTAAGCTTGTATTTCTTTTCACTATGGGAAATATGTTATATTACAGGTATGCTAAATATGCTAGTGTGCCCATGGCTGGAATGATTAATTGACGTCACACTGAAGAAAACTTTAAAACAAAATGATCCTCGGGTTAATTCTGCCAGGAGAACTTAAAATACTGTATTTCGATGTGACAAAATGGGTTGGAGTGACAGAGGAAAATGATACGTGAGATGAAGGCAGATAATTCTCTGTAGTGACCCCTAAATAGAAAAGCTTAAGGACAAAAAAGAAGAACGTGAAACCTTGCACTGAATTTATCCAGCACTGAGGCAGGATGTGGGCTTATCAGGGTAACTTCAGAGTTAACTCTGTGTTTTCAGTATTATGAAAGCCGTTCACCTTGGTAATTTACTGTGATGTGGAACTTAACTGCTCCAACCCAGGTTCGTTTCGAGATTAGAGATCAACAGGTTTGAAATCAGTTCTCTGGAAAACAGCATCACCATTCCTTGAAGCTCTCTCAGACCTCTTCGCATGCATAGTTGGAACTGTCTGAAGTGTTTTCTTTTCCTGACAAGCATCAGTAAGAAAGATTGGAGAAACTTGTTTCTACTTCTATATTAAATTTGCAAGTAAATATCTCTTATTAATTGCTTTTTGTCTCAAATTGAGTCCTCAAAGCTTTTTATAAACATGCTTCATTCACCCATTTAGACAAGCACTTTTTTTCACACCTACATGCTTGACATGTATGATTTACACTCTGATGGATGCATCAAAGACCAACTTCTGCTTCTTGCCCGAGGTCACTTGTAAACTAGAACAGCCAGGTATCGAACCACCAACTTTCTGATTAGTAGATGATCTCTCGTCCTGCTGAGCTACAGTCAACCCAAAGGCAGAGCTGTCTTTGAATGCTGTTTTTTATGCTTATTCCTGGCTCTCATGATGGTAAATACCACTGAGGCTGAAGCTGAAAGAATAACAAGTAAAACTATTCATACACATTAAAACATTAATTTAATGGACCAACAATTATAATTCATCAGATTCTCCCATGTCTTAGTGACAGAGGTATGATATTGAGATGTCTGTTAACTGCTCAGTAAACAGTTGTTATTTGATGCCTTTTTTTGATATACTGTATTGCACTGTTCCCTTGGCGCATATTCATATACTGTGTTATTTTAAGCCTGTATTGAATGTTAAACCTCTTCATATTTTTCCTCATTTTATTGTTTTACCTTTCCTTGTAAAATCAGTCGCTCTGCTGCCAGTGCACTCATACATGTATGTGAGTGGCCATAAACCGCTAATATCTAGACTAATAAATCATGGGTGAACTTATCAAGCAGGATCCTTTGTTTCATCGTTGACCCTGATTGCTGATGTCAGGCTAAGTGAAGACAGATAACTGAAAGATATCCTGTGGATACTGAACTTGCCTCTAATTCCAAGAACCAGGTTTCCTCCACAAGAGCCATTTTCGTCTGCTGTGAAAAACAGATTAATTTAATCCCCCTGTCAGTCACCCGTTTACCAAAGCACTTAAAGAATTAAATGCAGAGAATGACTTTCCTTACTGGAATAAATCAAGGGTACTTTACCTTGTTCTATCATACCCCTATCTCTGTATTTTGTTGCACATCTGGCATTTGTAATAAACTGAACAGATGGAAGATTGCTTGGAAATCCAGCAATTTGCGATTATTTTAACTGCGGCGGCACCTCCCATTTTAAAAGACATTCATGCATAATTGCATTTGGCTTCTCCTTAAAACTATAGCACCTGCACTATGGTACTTAAATTTGTGTTTGCGTGGAAGACAGCATCAGAGAAAGATAAGCGTCCTTAGTTTTCTAAAGTAATCATTTTCTTTCTCTAGTTAACTATTTTCACATTTAGGAGTTTTATGTGACATGTGTTTTATATACGAGGTGAATAAAGTACAAAAAATTTAATTTTGGCAAAGTTTTTATGAGTCTCAGAAAAAAAAAGTCTGTGACACATTTTCTCTCAACTTAATCACTGTATGAGGTGGCAGGAAGTTTAGGCAGGAAAAAATGAGTGTGAAAAAAATGGATTCTCTTAAAATGGGAACAAGGCCAATTAGTGAACTTGAACTCCAGAGGTCACAAAGAGAGAGTTCATGACTTTTTAGAAAGGTTACGACCTCACCGTTTACTCTATGAGGAAGAAACACATATACACACACACACACGCACCTATTCTGCGGTGTAGAGGTTAAAGTTCATGGGTTAACTAAGGGAACTAACAGCAGCTGGAGGCAGGCAGGGAGAGAGGAGAGAGTAGTTTTCTAACCTGCATCTGGCCTCCAGATGGTTTGTGAGTCATCCCTGGGTTACACACACATGCATGCAACACACCTTTGGAAAATACACACACACACACACACACACACACATAAATACAACACATGACACACATTCAAACATACAAACATAGAGGAGCAGTTTTGGCTTCCCCCACTGAGGCTAGATCATTCCCAGGTTGGGTCGATCAGGGGCTAAACTTGACACCTGACTCTTTCCCTTTTTCACACACACACACATTCAGGCATTCCCACACTGTTGCAAACAAGCAGCACCGTATTACAGTGTACATTTTTTAACATATGGCTCCACGCACTTCTGCACCAGTCATACTGTGTGATACTATCATATCACGTGCATACGCACATAATGTGGAAAAACACCTGAATCATTTCTGTGCCAGCAGAGAGTTCGCATGCAGGTTGCTTTGTAAGAATAAAGATGAAAAAAGTGATATATGTGCAGAATGGATGACAGATGGAAAATATATGGGGTTAATATAGCAAGTTTTAAAAATAGGGAGGAATAAAACAGCTTGAGTATAGTAAGCCCATTTTTTCTGACTTTTATTTGGAAGGGGGAAAAAAGGTCTAAAGACCCTTTTTCAGAGGACTGAGAAGAATAGATGCCCTAAGACTCTGATTGCTCTCATAATTATAGATATTAGTGTTCTGGTAAGGTTAAGAATGTGTGCACTAAACAGCAGGACACTTTCTAGATAACCCATATTATGCTGAAAAGGTTTAGTGAACAGCAGCTCTTGATTTTAATTAAGATAATATTTTAGAAACCAAGTCAACTGGTATGTCAGATGGTTTCAAGGTTTTTTTTACATAAATTCTGAGTGTAACCTCAAATGTTTGAACATTGAGGCGCTAAACTTCCATGTGTGTTAAAGTTTAACTAGAGTGTGTTGCACAAGAATAGCAAAAGTGTCATAATTTGTGTGACCCTCAGCTCAAATCATCAAATAGGTTTCTTGACTCACATCATTTTTGATTCTATTCTCGGTGTTCATTTTTGCCAGTCGGAGAGGCGCCGTTACAGAGCAATGATGATGAAGGGCAGCGTTAGTGGAGACAGACATCAAACCACATGAATCTCAATGCAGACTATTTTCACAGTACCTCTACAGCCAGACTTTAAGAACATATATGCTTGTATATTTTTTAAAATAGATAATTAGAGTAATTTGGGCCACTTCAGTGAATGTGAATGTAACAATATAAGGCACTTGTCAGGCAATTCTGTCACGGTCCGAGCGAGTAACTGGTGTGTGGCGTGTTTTTCCGCTGTATCCAGTTCACTCAAAAAACAACCTGGACACTCACTCAGCCACCCTCCTCAGGGCTCCAGTTCCCTTCATTTTGCAAGTAAGTATTCACCATCCCACAACCCACCACATACAACTTATTCCTTTGAATGAACTCCCCTTTCCCTCTGTTTCCAGTGGATTCAACACCTGAGACTCTCGCTCCAATCACACATCAAATGCTTCCCTGAATTAGAGTTTTTGTTGACCTGCAAACCAGTCTGTCTATGGAGTCTGCTTCTGGGTCCAGCCTTTCAGCCATGTGACAAATGTGAGTGCAAGTTTCCCCTGTGATTACTATGGTACACAATGGCATCAGTGAGTAGATCTGTCACCTTCAGATCATTGTGATTTTAAACGTATTGACAGATGGAAGCAGAACAAACATCCTGTATCCAACTCCAGCATTTAGGAGGAAGAGTATTTAAATGAATCAAACCTCTGAGTTTACAATAGACAATGTCTTGCAAATTCATTAATGCTATTTTTAAAAAAAAAAGAATTATTTTAAGCATTAAAGTCCTAACATGGAATAATGGCCTGTATATGTATATCTTTTTTAAAATTTTTATTATCGTAGGAAGTGAATGTTTTTCCCGAGTGTGTCCTGGTCGACACAGGTAGAGTGCCTGTGTCGACCGATAGAAAACAGGAAAAGTGAGTTGGAATAATGCCTGAATCTTGCAATATGACGTTTAGGTATCACTAAATTTTGTTTAGCATTTTGCTAAAATTGCTTAATTACCCACAGGTGCCTTTGGGTCAGTCATTCCACTGACTCTAATAAATACATGCCGCCTAACATCACTGAAAACAAATCGTACCAGTGATTTTAACAGTTAATATTATGGAGAACCGCAGCTGCAATTCAATGATCCCACAAAGTCCCCGTTAGTTTCTGACAGAAGACTTCGCTCTTGTATTCGACCATATCAGTTCTCAACTTTTGCCGTACACTAATTTGTCCTGCTTAGTAAATCGGCTAAATGAATGATTAAAACTTTTAAAAGATCTCTCTATCTATCTAGAACTAAAAGTACTCTGGGTTACCCCAAAATCAAGAAGTTAGTCTACAAAACTGGAGGCAACAGGTGTAACAGATATCAGGGTCATTTTATCCTGGGTTTTTTTTTTCAGTTGATGAGAAAATGATGTACTTTTAAAATTGTTCAAAATCTTATAAATTCTTTAAAAACTACCACATATATGAGGTAATCATATCTTGTTTAATTTACCTACAGCATTTTCTCAAACTTAGCAACCCAACGTGTTCTTACTGTTGAGGGTGTATGCTGCTGAAGACAACCCCTAAATGCACAGAGGCGCACATACCAGCGCTACGAACTCAGATTATCTTTGAAGAATGCCGTGGTGATCTGATCCAGATCAGAAAACAGACAACCCTAAAATAAACTTCCAGCACTGACGACAACTTCTTACTGAAGCCTCATAGTAACAAAGCGTCTCTTAACTACATCAAGCTTGTAGACTAAATAAAAAAGATGTTTACTGCTTATAAAACAGATTGTGCCCACTTATATCAGTCAAAGAAATCTGAAGCAAACAAGCAGATGGAATCAGTGAAGAACACAAAGCTGTGTTGAAATCCAGACAGTCATTTTGTTTCCTCAGATATTTATGACTGTGACTCTGGTGCAAACAAGTGGTTGCCGAGCCCACAAAAGACGTAACAGGTCGCTAACTTCAAAATGGTCTTCGTGCCTTTATGACCCTAAAATGCCCTAAAGATAAATTAAATCAACTTTGAACTGCTGGATTGTGTTATTTGATTACGAGTGAGAGCCTGAGCCAGATCCTCGGTCTGCACAGAGCATATGTAATTACTGTTTCAGGTCAATAAAGGACTTATTTGGTGTTTTAGAAAAAGCGGCTATTGCGTACCATGTTGAGGGTGATAGAGACAATCAAATCCATGATACATTTTATATAAAGCTAAAGTTGGGAGACTTGCTCTGTCTGGTGATCTAAAGTCTGCCTACAGGACTTTTTAAAGCTCAGTAATTACCACAGTGTAATCAATACCATTTAAAAGCAGCAAGTTGCAGCAGTGTAGTCACAAATCACTTTTGTCATAGACCACCATAACAAAACTGAGTTGCTTTACATGCCTGGAAAATGTGTTTCTTTATCACAATTTAAGACCTACAGTAACAAACTTGTGAACAGGGTCAGAAGGTAAACGTTAATAACGTTAATAATTCGAAATGGCATGCAGATGCAAAACTCCCCAAAACCTAGGAGAAATTTTTACTCATGCCAGGTCAAGCAATTTTTTTTAGGATCCCGCTCATATATATATTACTTAACTCTATTTTTGTTAATTTGTCTTTGTGATTTTGTACAATCCAGCAAGCCATTTTCTGCTACTTTACTGGATCCAGGTTGTTCGGACTGCAGTATTAGTAGAAATACCCAAGCCTCTCTCTCCCCAGCCTCTAGCTATTTTCTGTAGAGGGACACCAAAGCATTCCCAGGCCAGTGGAGACACAATCCTTCCAGCGTGTCCTGTATCCTCTATTAATTACCTCTTTATTATTGTGGAGGATCCCTAGTGGTCCCAGCAGTTGTGTTGTCATGAGCAATTTGCCCTTGGTAGTCCAGAGTCCAGGCAGATCGGTATTGGGTGAGTCGTCACAATCATGGACGAGCCATAAAGGTCTGGTGCATTGTGGGTTGGGTGGCAGTCAAAAGCAGAGTCCTTGGAGGTTTAACCCCCAGCTGCTTAAAACTTTGAAACAAATGTATTTCAGCTGGAAGAAGTGGGCAACCTTTTAGAGACCAATCTAACCAAACAAGTGGCCAAAAATCCAAAAAAGTGTAATTTGGTATATGGCTGTTAACCCTTTAAGACCTACCATAGAACCAAGCCTGCCAGAGCTTATATTATATTTTTACATGCTGTAGTGCCATTTTTGGGAGCATTTCAAGTTGCTATACATCAATACAACCATTATAGCCCAAATGTTAATAATATGTCTGCATTAAGTGCATAGTAATTACATAAATTGCAAAAAAAGTGCAATAAACTACAAAAAAAAAGAAAGAAAAGAAAATCGTTTTTGTTTTTTTAACATATATTTCTAGTTAGAGAAATTTAAGAGGCTTATCCCTCAAAACTTTAAATACAAAAAAGTTGCACAAAATTGTTTCCAACAACAAGAAATTTATTTTGAGTGTCTTCATAGTTTTATTTTTGAAATACACCAATTTTTATATACTGCAGGAAAAACGAAAATGAATATTATAATGCAAATTTGCAAAAAAGCAGCATATGCATCAAAATAAACTATTTCCAGCAGTGCAATATGAGTCCTAAGCAAAGCAAAACCAAAGCAAAACAGAGCGTGCCCGCTCCAACCGGTTTTAAAGGGTTAATTACAATTAATTTCCATCACCACGAGGCAACAGACCATCTAAAACATTACTGAGCATGTGCAGTGGACCATGCAATTCAAAAGCAATTTGGGGCATAACAAATTATATCTGTATTTGTGTCATTCTCTTTACAGGAAGTAAAGTCCATTCTTTAGATTCCATGAATTGAACGTCACATGAGATGATTGTGAGATAAAATCTTAAAATATTGTCTAGTAAATAGTTTTGGCTACTTGTGTGTTATACCTCAAGACAACCACAGGAGAAGGTTGCATCACTTCTATCACCATTTCACAAATTTAGAAGATGCATAAAGTCCATTTCACAGTGTTTAAAGTTCATAAACTGAAGTACTGAATTCTGTGGCGCGCTGGGGCTGTCGGGGTGAAGTAAAGGCCAAAAGGTTGTGGAGACTGAATGTACATGTTGTCACGCAGGTGAATCTGCAGCCGTTCACAATAAAACCAGAGTGATAAAAGAGGAGAGATGATATCTGATGATTCTGCACACAGAGACCAGAGATGGAGGGAGGCGATGGAGGTCATAACCTTTGATGTCTTCCTGGAACTATTGTGAAACCTGAATGTTTTGGTTGTGGCATTGATGGTGTTTTTGGTGCTGATATTCCCATGGAGCACAGATGTACAAGCACAAGCATGCATGTTTTCCTCTACCTGTGAACACCATGCACACGTACACCATGTCAACAGGCTTGAAGTCACTTAGCGGAGGTGTGAGAGGTCACACACGGAGATGTTTTCTACCATTTTTTGTTGGAGATTTTGTTTTTCAGTATTTTGCCTGCCAGGGAATGCAAGTTTTTTGTGTTTGTTTGCAAAGTGGGAGGCATCAAGCCTGAGAACGCAGTTTTATATGTGGATGAGTGTTTATTCACATGCATTTTTTATTTATGTACAAACAAAGGTGCGAGAAGAACTCTGTAAAACACACTGTAGATCAAAGTATAAGTAAACACTGTGTGAATACTTTCTGCAAGCCCTGTCTCCTGCTCGATTTCATTTCCATATGCTTGTCTATTAGCGTGTGAGTGTTTTGTCTTCTGGTTCAGAGTCAGAAAAAAAACTCATTAGAGAAATATTCCACTCAAGCCAAGCAAAAGAAAGTACATAATAAAATTATGCACACTGCATACACTGCTGGCAGTATAATGTGTAATAGAAGATTTAGCATCATCACGGGGAATAAAGGAAAAGAAACCTTTCAAATTTGGAAAGAAAACCTTGTTTTAGTCCCATCTCTAAATCTCTGCTTTGTCTTCTTTCGCCTTGATCTCGTTTTTCTTCTTCAGTTTTATCGACTTAGATACCATTTAACTCGTAGATTTATTCTCTTTGTCACGCTTCTTCTGTCCTTAACCTGTCTTTTACTTTTACTAACTTGTTTCATGCTATTTCCAGACTTGTTACTGTTTCTACTCTTTCTCTTCCGTAGTTTTAGATCAGGCTTCATTGCTATTCTTTAAAAGTTTTACTGTGCTCATTTTATTTTTGTCTGGTATGAGCAAATGTCTGACTATGCTTTTTTACCACAGTCAATATGCTGCTTTTATTACCTTCTAACAAACACTTACTGGTACTATGGTCTCTTGCCTAAAAATGGAAATCTGTCCACTACTTAAAAAGCTACACTCCTCTCTCTATTTTTGGCCCTTTAAATGTTCTTGATGCAAATTCCTGTGTTTAATAATAGAGCGCAAAATTCCAGAATTACTTAAAGCAAAAGAGTACGAAGAAACAACTGCTCTGACTTCATGTTTAAAGTATGTGTGCAATGTCTTCAAGAGATATCAACTGAAGGTGAACTGGGCTGTGCTTTCATGCAAGACCAAGATGGCATCACGAGATGAGTCACTGTAACCATTTTTGTAACCATTAAAGTCATTAAGAGGGCTAAATATAAAAAAAAAGCAGCACACATCCAAAAACATCTCAGCATGCCGTGGATAAGATGCAATAACAGTGGAGATGAAATCAAGCCATGCTGTATCCTTCCATGCTTCGCTTACCTTTCTTCTATTTGCGTGTGAAGAGGCTTGTTTCTTGACGCCTTCGCAGATTTGATGAACCTCATTATGGCTTTATAGGATCGTTGCACACATGTGAACACACACGTTCCTCCTGGTGTTTGTAATGTGTTCTTTTTTTTTCTTTTTTTGCTTACCTGATCATGTCCATGTGTCTATAAAACAGCATTGTTTATAAAAATAAGTCTACACATTAACACATTATGCACACTGTAATACACAGATAGACACAAAGCTGCCGGCCTGTGTATCCAAGCCGGGACCAGTAAATAGCTTTCATGGCTCTGTTTCAAAAGCGCCCTCACCTCACCAAGACATCCTTAAGGAAACACAGGTGGGAGAAATTTTTCAAATGCTTTCCCCGAGAATGTGAGCTTGCAAGTTTTTGCCAGTTGAGGAACAATAACAGTCATTACTGCGAGGTAAGAGAACGGTCAGTGCAGGGCTTTTTTATTTCAGCTGCATGCCACATTGACCAACTGGATTTAGCAGAGCAGAGAGATGGAAAATGAGTGGTTTGAGTTTTTCCTCCTGCAGAACTTTACTCCTGATGTTTCAATTAGCATCACATTCACATTGAGTTTGTGTGATTTGAATTACTAAATTTCCAGTAGAGTTGAGTTGTTTTTTAATATTCCTTTTTCTCATATTGTTTCAAACAACCACTGAAAAATCCAGGGTTGGTAACTTATGAGAGTCTTTGCGGTTAGTTTGAAACCCTTGAATGTAAATATTAATCACTGCTGGTAGGCTTTCTCATTGAATCTAAACTAGCCGCTGATCTTCAGCTTGTTTAACGACAAATGAACAGTGTTGTTTTGGGGTCCCGTTTTTGTTAACATGTTTGTCACTTGTTTTAAAACCAGTGTGTGAATGTGTGTGTGAATGGGTGGATGACTGGATGTGTAAAGCGCGTTGGGGTCCTTAGGGACTAGTAAAGCGCTATACAAATACAGGCCATTTACCATTTACCACTTATTGTTTTAATAGACACAACCCCCCCCCCCCCCCCCCCCCCGAAATATTCAGTTGTTATTCTGAAAATGGATAGAGTGTACTCTGACAATATGGCCTCAGGAAAGAACATATGATGTAAATAGTATTGGTCCCAGCACAGAACCCTGTGGAACTCCATAAATAACTTTAGTGTGTGAAGAAAACTATTAAATAGATATGATTCAAACCACTGCAGCTCAGTTCCTTTAATACCAGCAGTGTGTTCTAATCTCTGCAGTATCAAATAGTGGTCAGCGGTGTTGAATAATGAGGTACAGCAGGACAAGCACATAGACAGGGCCACAGTCAGAAGGCAAGAGAATCATTTGTAACCTTCACTAGTCGTGTTTCTGTGCCATTATGCACTCTAAAGCCTGACTGAAACTCTTCAAATACGCTATTCCCATAAGTGACTTTTAAGTTTGTTTGCCTTAATCCAATCAGAGATACTTCACATGTTTATGTTAGACTAAAAATAGTAGTCAGCCATGAGGTAGCAGATTATTACATGTGAACTAGCACAACTTTACTACAGCCCATCACTTGTATTTAGCTTTCCGTTTTTTATTCCATACAGAGTTATAGCAGTGCTGTGTATTTTTGTTTATTTATGAAAGATAATTACATTAAAACACGGATTAACATGGGCTGATAACTTCAAACTCCCCTTCACCTTGAAAATCCTCTTTTTCACAGAGGCCTCAACATTAACCTTTATTCTAACACTTGCCAGAACAACCACATTTATCTTCTTCTTGTTTGGGAGTTGAAAAAATTTGGACAACTTTTATGTCTCGGTGGAGCCTCAGTTCTTTTTCGCATTTGCCAACTGGATGAGGATTTGAACCTAGAACAGGCTAATGACGAAGCCAGCCAGGAAAATGTATTTCAAATATTCCTTCTCTATTCTTTGACACCACACAGCATTGATATGAAAACAGTCAGAAATTGTCCAGAGTAGCATGGAGATTATATTTGATAATGTCATGACAATTGCTAAATAATCACAGTGGATCTGGTGCCTGCACAATTATTATTAAAAACAGTGCCTTGCTAATACATTTTACTCCGCTTTCTCAGAATCTCCTTCAATCCTTAACGGTAAAAAAAACATGCTTTATAAGAGTACATTCATTCATGTAAGATACAATGATTGCCTTAACCATTAAAATTAACCAGTACTATAATACCTAATGTCCAAAGGTTAGATTTACATTTACCTTTAATAGCAGGATGGGCTGGCACAAATAAAGCTAACCTCTCAAATCGCCTATTACCTTCCTCACTGTGTCCTGGAAGAGGACATTAAAGCCCTTTCCTTTGCCCATTGACCTCGTGTTGAAATTAATCCTGCAACAGACAGACCAGAGGGATACATGAGAAACTAATTCTCTTCTTCATCAAAGTGCTCCACATTCCAGAAAACTACCTTCTGCCAAAATGCAGTGAGTTTAAGACATTAAGCGTATACATCGTGTGCAAAGGATTGCCTGCCTTTCACCACCAGAAAGAGAAGATGACACAGTGGGTTTGTCTGTGGAGCATCCCTGGTCAGCCTATATTAGAGATGTTTAAAAAGATGCTACCCAAACACATGCACACAATGAAATGGCCAGTGATCACATTAGTTTGTGAAGCATGCAGAATAACTGCAGTTAGCTAATGACATAGAAACGGATGAAAATACATAAAAACACATGCACAAATTCACCAGCATACACACATGAAGGTCTAAAGGTAGAAGCTGGCCATGCTGGGATATCTGTGAAATCTCTGTGGTCTGACTGTCCATTATTAAACTACAGCTGAAACCAATATAAGACCAGGGTGGAGACAGTAACATTAACCACATCACCAGAGGAACCCCAGTCAAGGCTAGGCTGAATATTTGACTGTGTAACTTAAGGTAAAGGTCTTTATTCCCAAAACTGTATTTGTGAAAATGTCGTCTGGTATGCATTGCTCAGTTTTTAAAGTTACAATTGACTGTCACCTCACAGATGTCAATATTTTGCTTATTTGTAGGAATAATCATGTTTTTTTCCCCCATATTTATGAGTTGATAGTAGCCTTTTAGTCATTCGCTGATGTGACTTGCGTGAAACTGTACTTCATAATGTATCTTTGCCACACTGTGCAGAGAGCCATTAAGATGCACCAGTGTGGTACGGGTAAGGCCACAAAGCTAATAGCCTTTGGGTAGATAACCCAAATGGATTTATGGTTAACGGCATATATTGATTTCAGTATTAGATTTAGTTTTAAATCTTTTAGTTTCAGTTTAGTTTCAAGAGCACTTTTATCCTCATTTCAGTCTGTTTTATTGTTGTTAGTTAGTTAGTTTGTTTGTTTGTTTTTTACATTTCTTATTACTTTTAGTATTTTTTTTCTGTGTTATGTAATTGGTGCAACAAACGAACATTTTTATTTTAGTTAGTTCTGTATGTATGCTGTATTGTTTCAGTTAGTTTTTTCCTCTTAAATGCTAGAATTTATTTTAATTCAGTTAACTAAAGTCCCAGTCAGATGGGCCTAGAGACCAGTTGGCGACCACTGGTCAGCCACTGTTAAGGAAAAATGGTTGGTGAGTGGTTTCTGGTAGTTGCTACTGTGAAACTGGTTGCAAAGAGGTATACAATGCTTGCAACTGCTTTGGTCCTTAGGAAATGAATCACCAAGTGGGAGTGAAATTGTAAAAAGCCTAACACACAAACTGGAAAACCCTCCGCTCACCCCTTATTACAAATGTGTTGATTGGAATGGTGAGGCCTAGCTTTTACTTTAGAGTTTAACATTTTCCACTTGGCACTCTGTTAGCTGCCAAAGCAATCACAGGTTTTCAGCGCAGTACCCTCCTTGTGACCAATTTCAGGAGACTCCAATACCCACTTCCCCACTTGGTTTTCCCCCTAACAGCTAGAGGTTGAGGTTGCCAGGAAGTCGCCATACTTAGCTTAGTTTTAAGTAACCAGATAGGTTACCTAAACTCATCTTGAACAGTTTGTTGAATTATCAAATGGAATCCTCTTGATTTAAGATCCACTAAAGCCACTTTACTTACATTATTGTGTTGACTTAGTGGCAGTACTAATGCAGTGGATTTGCTAAATAAGAAACAAGGGCTAGCTGTAATGCTGCAATCTCACTTGGTAAAGTATATACAGTTAGCTAATGTAAGCTAATTTTGGCAAACTTGTGCTGCAGTTTAGCAGTTGTGATATTACACTCACTGATTAATAACAAAGGTTTTGTGCACAAAAACACTTAAACATTTTGAAGTCAAAGGCTTCACTGTCTTCACTTCACTGTAAAGAATGGAAAAAAAAATCAACCAATTTTTTTATATTTTAACCAGATATTTTTTTTTATAACTTTACGATTGTTCAGTGTTACTGTGTTTAAGCCTTCTCTAATAACTGGTGCCTGTGGTGGGGTCACAGAAGTTCTGCAGACGTTACATATGCTTGCTTTAAATCAATAAGATAGATACAAATCTACAAGACAGATTTATTTATCCCAAAGTATCAGATTTACACGATTTTAGCATATAAGCTGGGGCCATGAAGATTTGGCTACCTAGAAATGACAGTCATGTGGCTCACAATTTAGAGTTGTCCTCTTGTATGTTGAGGTGTAGCGGGTGATCTATGAGGCGCACATGAATTATTTTTGTGTCTGCAAAATAACTAATGTGCCACTTTCCCCAAAACCTCAGTGTGGCCCTTTGAAGCACAGAATGAAAAACACGGCCATTATAATGGTTTATAATGCAAAAGAGAGCTTTTGTCGAGGGGTCAAGGTCAGGATTAGGTGAGAGGTAAAGGTAATCCAGATCCTTCGTTCTTAAATAAAAACACGCACACAACGACTGTAAAGAAATGTAGTCCCCTTTAGAGTAGTCGGTAAAGTAAAGAGGTGATAACGAGTCTCCTCTGCTCAGTTCTCTCTCACACACGGAGGTCAGGCTGAGGTAATGATGACACTATTGGCGCAGTGTTCACACGTACACACACTACAGCTTATCCATACATACACCCAGACTGAGCTGAGGGTCACAGTGGGCTAAAAGTTAAAGAAGATTTGGTTTTCAGTGGGAGCCCAGAGACTCATAAATATAGACCTGATACACACAGCAGGGGGAACAAGAGTTCTCTCTCACACACACACGCACACACATGCAGACGTGCATGGTATTAAAAAAGAGAGATAGAGAGAGAGAATTAGGGCTTTTTCTGTAGTTTCTGGGCTGGCGGTAACACTTATGTATTTGTCATCAATTAAGGAGTAACAGTTAGGAAAAATGCATATGGTGATTTATCTAGAAGAAAAAGACAGAGAAGTGTTGATGAACAATCCAAATGTAAATCACTCATAAACATTCAAATTTAAAGTAGAAACTAAACACAGGAACTGGTTCAATGCAGTGATGCAAAAATTGCAAAAACGCATTTGTAGCCGGGGACAACTCACACCAAGAAAGCAGTTAAAAGGACTGTTTTGGTAAACCTTGGCCTGTTAGAACAATGATTTCTGACTTTTTTGTTTTGGTGATGCTTTGCAGCGAAGAAAGAGCTGCTTGTTACGCTCATCATACCTTCCAGTCCTACCAGTCCGTTTTGCCATTTAGTTTTATAGACCTTAAAGCACATAATATTTGGATGCAACCACCAACAGCAGCACAAGTCACTGGTTCTGGACTCCACCAAGTGTTCTGGAGCCAATAAATGACCATATTAGAATAAATGGACAAACAGATGAGGCATAGAGGATATACTGGACAAAGAATATCAAAGATAAAGCTGCCAGGCTGGAGAAATAAATTTCCAAACAAGGGATTTCACATTTTGATTGGTCAGACCACAACAAAGGTCAAATAAATGATCTCAAACTCAAAAGAAGGCATTTCTGTATTCTAACTTGTTTTTATAATGTTATAGATAATCATTAAGTTCATATTGAAGATATTTTTGAAAGATTTCTTTTACGCCCAAAGACTGTTTTATACATCACTGTACTGACTGGTTGCCAGGTAATTCAAAATCCCTCGTGAACTTGTCTTGGACGGCAGAGGAATTCCATTTAGCGCCAAAGTCGTGGAATCTCCACTGTTGGTACAGAACTTCATGGTTGCCCATCTAGTAGTTTTCAAGATGTTTCATAACCTGCCATCTCTAAAAACTGCACCGCAACGTGGCTAAAAACAAAACAAAACAAAAAGTACAGCTTTCACAATAACTCTGGCCTGTAGTTACAGTGTTTGGGTAACTGCTTAGTTTGGAGATAATTACTGGAAAAACAGAGAGTTTGTAGACTGAATATATGTGTGTGTGTATGTGTGTGTGTGTGTGTGTGTGTGTGTGTGTGTGTGGCGGGGTGGATGAGAGGGCATCGTTGGGGGCCTAGCAAGGCGGTGGGGTCTAGCAGGATCGAGAGAGTCGTAAATGTAAAATACTGTGCTGCAGTGTGAGAGTGTGGGTGTATGTGTGTGTGTTGGTTCAGCCCAGTAAGAGGTTATCCAAATAAACCACTAGAATGTCAAGTTACGTGCCGACGATTCCTCTGTGTTTTATTGGCTGACTTCACCGAGTTACTCCTAGGTCAGCACACACTCTGTATGCGCATGTATGTGTGTAGGACATACTGCTCTATTTTAGTGTTTTAGTTCAGAAGAAATCTGTGTTTTTGCCTCCTGTGTGTTTGCTCGCATGTGTGCATGTGCTGTGACAGTAAGGATGAGGTTACATGGTGAGAGTCCTGAAGAGAGAGGCAAGGGTCAACCTGAAGAACAAGCGGTGTCCAGAGGCCGGCTGTGTGTGTGTGTGTGTTTGTGCACATAAAACTTCGGTATTCTTCGAATCCATAAGACCTTTTGCCCTCTTGACTAACATCTGAGAATGTGATAACTGGAGAGAATGTGAGAATATATTGGAGAGTGGACGGTTGTGAATTGGGAGAGAAACCCAACGGATGTTTCGCGAGTGTATGACCTCCTGGTGACCACAGAGGAAGAGGTGGGGTGGGGGGGATAAAAGTTGAAATGAAAGTGATCTGAAGTAAGCGTGCTAGCCAAAAAATTCTTGTCTCGAAGAATATTTGGAAGGAAGGCAGATGGAAAACAAGAGCAGAGGCAGAGCAAGGTGTGACCCAGTTTTTTAAGACATATGAAGAGATGCAGCGGCTTGTCCTGCATAAATTGTTTAGAAAATTAAGACATCCAGACGAGGTGAGACACAGACAAACATTCAAATCATTTCTATTAAAAATATTCCCAGTAAATCAGAAAGAAAGATGTGTTTCATAAAACTATTAAAAACACGATTGAGCCACAGTGCTCTTCTCACACACTTTGTAGTTCATTTTAAGTCAAATATTCAGTAAAGAGTCAGATTTATTAGTCCATGACTGGGTTAAATGGGATCAATTTATTGAGATTATTTAAGGGGTGCTGGGAATCTTTCCCTTGTGCTTTAAAGTTTTTAAGATTTTTATATATTTTTAACAGTAGATAAGTAACATATATATAAAAATAAAGAAGTGAATGAACAAATAATCGAGTCAAAACAAAATTCTGGTTATATTGTAGAAAGTTCAAACCAACCTTCTTGTGTTGGCTATCACAGAGTCTTCCTGCACGCTTCATAAAGCAATTTCAAAATGTTTCATGATGTAGTGTTTCTGCATCTACTGAGCTTGTCTTTTTTAATGTGCTGCATTGCTTTGATCCTCCCCAAAATTTTCCATTATCAATATTGGGCTTGCAGCCTTTCATCAGCATTGCTTATGTGTAGCCTTAAGCTATAATTCCAAAAACTGTGTGCACTGAAGCTAGTGGCCCAAAGTTTCCCAAACACTAATTCTTCAGAAAAGAATCACTCATGCTGGCTGCATGTTCAGTGTTTTTACTGTATTTTTAAACTTTTGATAGTGAATAATCCAGACCAGTAAGCAGCACATTAATGACCAACTTTGTGGGTGGGCTGATCACACTCTTTGCTGAAGTTTTGTCTGTTTTTGGTGATCTTCTTCCTGCCAATATGATGACATTTATGTCTGCCCACAAGGGAGCTTCAACATAAATGTTTATTGAGAACAATTAAACCCCATGTCCTACATCTTCCATGTGTCAATGTGTTTTCATTTGCTTAGCAATAGCTCTATTGCTAGTCATACAATTTTAAAATATTAACTATTCCTTAACCCTCCAAACATGAATAGTATTTAATTATTTAACATCAGCATTTTATTTTTGTTTTTCCTTGTGTACTTCAATCAGAACACAGTAAATCAGTTTTAGATATCAACTATTCAGCAACCTTCACAAATTAATTGTAACATTTGGGCTCATACACAGTAGTGAAAAGCAATATGGTCCTGACATTTAAAACAAAATCGCTGCCACTCTGGTTTTGAGTATGGAGATTGCACTTAAAGATTCCTAGATTGAAATCTATAGGATAATCCTAGCATTCACATATTGGAGGAAAATGCGTTTAAAACCTTTAAACTTATTCTGAGCGTAAGTTACCAGACTTTTTAAAAATAATGCAACTGAAATGTATAAAATCAGTGGTTTGTTTCTTCAGATACTTAATCATTAAGGAAAATATGCCTGGCATGAACTGAATGTATACCAAAAGAATTACCAGATTTCATGAAGTTTAATGTTTTAATGTTCAAACAAAATAATCAAATTACCTTTTGGGGGATACTTTTTTTAGTGTAAGCAGATATGGCTCGCTCTTCTATATGTGTTGTTTTTTTGTCCCTGTGACCAGAGAATAATTCCTTGAGAGGACTTAGAGCGAAACTCTAACAAACTAAACAAACTACTTCAGAAATCTGTTACACAGATAGCTGCAGAGTCCGAAAACTTGCTTCTAGAGGAACTTTGATTGGGGATTAAGTATCAGGGATGGCTGTCCAGTTCCTCCCATTGATTCTTGGGTTTTGTCAGCATCAACACTCTACCAATCCATCATTACAGAGATTGTCTGTTGGTCTGCTATTCTTTTCTGACATAGATTAAGGAAGCAGTGTTGAGCAAAGTTATTAAAAAGTCTAAATATACAAGGTTTGGTGTGTGTCTTAAAGGTTTGAAGGATGTCCTGATCAGAGTGTGATATTTCTTTGTGATTTTATCAAGTGACTCACTCACCGCAGACGTTTTCCCAAACAGTGAAAGAGTGATTGATTTCAGACGCTGCCTTTGCCCGTGTTCTTGTCTGTTGTGTAACAGCTCTTCTATGAGACATTTTTATGAGGGCAGATCGATTTACTTAGCACAAAAGAAAAGGCAAGATCGGAAGCATTTATGTGTCCTCTCTCATGTCTTTGTGCACATCTGTGAGTGTGTGCGAGAGAGGCTACGTATAGGGCACAAGTTCAGCTCTGTGTGAAGTTACGAGAGAGTTAAAATGGAGAGGAGGCGAGGTCAGACCAGCTGAGGTGTGTGCGTGTAGAAAAAGCAAGGGTAACAATGTTTAAAGGTAAGTTTAGGGTTACAGCTGCTAGTGGGGAGGAGGGAAAGGGTGAGATATTTGGGGTTGGACAGAGGGAATAAGGTGAGTTTAATGTCAGAAGGGCAAAACGAGGGGGTGAAAGTAAAGCTCGGTTTACAGGCTTGGACAGACAAGAATGGGGGTTTAGTTGGGCTTGAGGGGCAGAGTGAGAAGTTATTGGGAGGGTTAAGTTTCAGGCCAAAAGGTCCACGTGGAAGCGACGAGGAAAGTTTAGCTGGCTGATGGAAAGTCCATTGGTATGGAGATGCCACTAATGGTTTGAGTAATGGACCAGTGTGTTTAAAAGCTTAACTGATGCCCCCAAAAAACGTAAAGTAGGTAATACTATGAAACAAAACTTTACAATGCTTTAATTCTCTGTTTTGAGACTGATGAGCAAAACAGTGGAAACCTCCCTGTTCACAATACCAAGAATGCAATCTTGAATTGCTACTCTAGCACACTGTTGGATTGTGCAAGTGAACCTCTATAGTTTAACCTACCTAAATATTACACATAAACAGCTGCATTAGGTATGTCTGAACATGGCCTGTCTGCATCTACATTCTACATTTTGATTAACACTGAAGACCTCTATTTCTAGGTAGGAAACATGTAATCGGCCAATCCAGCTTTCTCTTCCATGGCTGTCTTCATCAAGGTGTTAGCCTGAACCAACTGCTGAAGCACCTTTTTTTTCTAGATGAATTCCTTTTCCATTTCAAAACAGTACCAAAATGTCTGTATTAGTGTAACTAAAGTACAACCCTAACCAAATCACCAGAAACCTGGTGGATATTAAGACTTTAAAAAGTCCTACTCAGACCTCAAACGAGGAAAGACCTATTTCTGTCTTTTATTTGTATGAATTTAGGCCAAAAGGAACATGCACTTTGTGACTATTAGGTTTGGTCCAACTTTATCAGTGCTTCCAATGACAAACTTTTCTGAATGGAAACAAAGCTTCAAGTCTACTCTGACCCCACGTAAGAAGATGCTTTCGAGTTAACCGTGACATGCAAACAGGAAGTGAACGTGCAGCAGTGGCCTTTCTAGTCATTGCAGTGACCTAAAACTGTTCCATCATTTTCTTTTTTTCTCTGTCATTTTGCTTCACTGCAGCTCTCCGTTATCTCTGGCCACCTTGTAGTTATTCTTTCCGTCTCTGTTTATCCATTGGTACATTTTCTTTTCGCTTGCTCTCTCCGCCGTTCCCCCTCACATCCGTTCCAGGGGGTTAAGTAGACTGTTGACATTTTTGTGGCCGTTTTTGTATTATGTTGGGACTATCAGATTTATACTGACACGGTTCACCAGCATTACACTGACTACCCTTTTGTCTGCATGTGCGTGTTTATGTGTACGCCTGTGTTTTATAGACTTGACCTTGCTAAGAGTGAATGATGTTTGGAAGCAAACCGAGGAATTCCGGCTTCTGAAATATCCATAATCCTGACTCTAGCTTTCTTTTCTTTGCACGCTGACCACGGAAACAGCAGTGTTGTTCATTCTGGATGCTGCCTCTTATACAAGCACTCTCGTTCTCTCTTAAACACCCATACATATGCACATGGGTGAACGGAGAGAAAAAATGCATTTACACAAACACATACATTCACACATCCATCACACACAAACACAACAGAAAACATGGCTGTGCAGGCACGTACGCCTGCAAACAGACAGACATTTGGATCCACACGCACTCGTGGAACATTGTGTTCGCCTGCTCTCCAGCTCTCCCAAGTTTCTGATGACATTGTTATGATCATACTGGAACGATTTAAGCACTGTTACACACACACGGGGTCATGCGGGAGTGATTGTACCTAGCAGAGCCAGACCGGGCTCTTAGACTTTGATATAAAAGGCTCCCCTACTGTTTAACCTCCTCTGTGAATAGACACACACATGCGCACCCTTTCAGTGCGAGTTATAAATTGGCAACAAGGTGGCATATAAACGAGCGAGGGTTTGTGAAATATCTTTGAGCTTGCAAGTTTGAGTCTACTATTTTTTTTTCCATCCTACATGTATTTTTTAATCATATTTTCATTCACTCATCAGGCATATGTCAAAGCGCATTTATTAAGAAGCCCAAGAGTGCAGTCAGATTCAAAGCGAGGGGGTTGATGGGGGAACGTTATTTTTGGAGAATATGAATTTTTATGAGGATTAATGGGAAACCATTGTGCTTTTTTTTCTTATTTTCTGTCATGTAATAATGTTACAATGTTGAATGCTCACATTACACACTGCCAAAGTCTAAAATAATGAAGTCAGCATATGTACAAGTATTTTCTTTGACCCAAAAATTTACCTTTCACATGCTCGAAATGTTCAGTTTCATACGGTTAACATTAGAGAAAGGGTTACCTGAGAAAGCCAGCTCTTCTGTTAGTAAGTGCCAGCTAATTAGATAAAAAACTGGCTTAAAAGGAGGAGGAAAGGAGATAAATTGGCTAAATTTCAAGGAACTACCAAGACCCAGTAGGATTAAAGTGCTCATGAAACACTACATATATAAAGGCTAACTTACACCACAGAGCCCTGCTATTAAAAACTAACATAGATGTAACACTGTATGTGAAGCTGAATTTAAGAAAGAAGTCCATAAAGTTTTTAGAACATGTTTAGTGCCATCTTGTGCGAGTAAACGATGTCACTGGGTTGGTTGGTTGCAGTTAATAGACATACATTAGCTTATGTTAGCAAACAAGTGACTGAAATGATAACTCAGTGGAAAACAATGGGACTACAACTAAAAAGCAGTGTAAGGGGGTCAGCTTTGTGCTGTCCCTGGCTGCAACAATGAGTTTTATATGTTAAGCCAAGGACATATTGTCCACTTTAACTCTCAGTCTCTTCTTTGTTGTTTGGCTAACTGCACCGAAAATCCAGCTGTTAGCTGTAATGTTCAGGTTTGTGAAGCACTTTATAAAGTGTGTGGAGGAGAGCCTGTTTGAGTCACTAGACCGACAAGCTCGGGTCAGAAACTCTGATTTTTTCTTTCTGGCCAGTTTTACTGAGTGGTGCAATCAGCTGATGGGATCAGGGATTTAATGCAATAAAATATTCTCTCTTTTCCCAACTACATCCAAACACCTTACAACATAACAGGTTCCTACATGCACATCACACCACAAACATACATTTTTTAAAATGTAATTTCATTAACTTTTTCAACACATAAAGACCAGCGATATTTTTTTTGAAGTGTCAGTTTGCCATTTTGAGCCATAATGGCAAAAACTTCACTTGCACAGAGACCGTGTGCCTGTATCATAAAGAGAAGAAAATAAACTGCCTGGAGGTGTCTTTCAGTAACATCTGATAGCAAAAACAGTGTAATGTAGTAGAGCTGACAACTCAACATGAATGACATTGTGCACAGGTCAAAATCTGACTGGTTCAAAAGTGGATTGGAAGACAGAAGTGAGCAACAGCAAATTTAATAGGAATGAAAGATGCAAGAAAAAAGCCATCAAAGATTTAAAAAAATACAACATGAGAAGCACAGACAGCAGACGTAGAGACACTACCTGCTACTCACTCAACTGACATATAGACCTAAAACAGCACAAAAGAGAGTATCCCACAGACCATAAAGGCAGTAACGTTTTTTAGTAGCAGGTAATGCCAAATGCAATGTTTCTATCAGCTTAACAAATATGAGCAAACACACAAACTGTTTGTGTCCAGCTCGTCGCACAATGTGTCTGCTAACTGAAGGCCTAGCTGCTATACTATACAGGGAGAGAAAGAGTGCAAGATAACTTCACTTAGAGATGGAGAAAGATGAACAGGAGAGGAAGATGTGTGGTTCTGTTTAATGGTGAGGACTGCACAGTGGTGTTTGATAAAGTGAAAATATACATGTAAGTCCTAATTTGTTAAATCACATATTGGATGTGTATGCAGCCTATTTTGTGATGTCTTTGTTGTTGTTTTTGTCATATTGTGAAACATATTGCTAAGCACACTGAGATAGACTAACTTTGTGCAGGGTAGTTTGTCATAATGTGTAAAAAACAGTGCGTGACGAGTGCACAGTGGCTGTGGTGCTAGTGTAGAAGTTTGTAAGCAGCCACAGCAACTCATGAAACATCTGTTAAATTCAGGTGTGCAAGAGCACAAAGAGCAGTAAACCTCAGAGCAGCAGTAGCCCACAATAGCTGATCACAGCCTGCACACTAAAAAGAAATCTACTGGCCCTCACAACAGAAAGTGAGTCGTGATTGTTCAATCTTTAAAGATTTGCTGAAAAAAAATGACAATTTATCTTTAAAAGACAACTCTTTTTAATTAGTTCATTTTTGCTTCTCTCTTCTTATGCTTTTTTCTTTCACCATCAGCCCATCCATCAGTGCCCTGGTAGGACCGCTTACAGTACCATCCTCCAATGCAGACCACACAAAATCCTTTTTCTCTTTAATCCTTCCATGTCTGGCTTTTTTTTCGCTGGTACGGTCTTTTTTTTTCATCCTGAGGCAACATACCACAGATAAAATTGCAGCTTTGACTTTCTAGATCAAAGTTAATATAGTTTAATATGTTCTAAATTACACCAGGGAATCATAAAGAACAGCTGCAAAGATCTTCACTGAATATGAGAACTTTAATGGACTTTTTTTTAAATACTACTGTCAAAACAATGGCTCTTTTTTTAAAAGGTGGCATTTGCCAATTTGTACAAAACTATCCAACACAAAACGTTATTGAATTTTCAATCATTTTAATCACGTATAAAGTTTCATTTCATAAGACAGTGAGAAGAACAAGTTCTTACTCTCCTGGTGTACATCGACTTGAGTCTATTTTTCTCTTTTATTTTCCCTTCATCCATCTACACTTTGCCCTCTGGAACACCTCGGCCCGTCTGTGCTCCAGCCATCCGTTTCTCTCTGCCTAAGTATTCCAGTAATGTGGAAGTATTTATATGCTCGTCTGTCTCACAGTGTGTGTCTGTCCGGCAATATTATTATGGTTGGCAACAGCAGCTGTCAGCCTGGCATGGAGGGAAGAATTTGCACACCAAAAGATGGGGGTGGACGGGTAGTTGGGATGGGGGGGTACAAAAGCAAATGAATGAAGCCGAAATAGCCAGTATTCTGTTCTTGCAATGAGTTTCCATCTTCAAAGCTAGACAGATAGCTTACACTGTGAACTTTTCCAACAAAAACAAGGTGTAACTTCTCTGGACTTCAGTGACACTTCTCATAAGTAATTGTGCTGTTTTTGTGCAAATAACAAAAAAAGCACACGACATCATCATGACATGAGTATTAACATGTCTCTGTTTTATTTACAGCCCAAATTCGTGGTGAAGAATGTAAAGGAATGAATGAATGAATGCTAAATATCAACTGTTTGGCTTAAACGAAAGTTTATCAAACTGAATATCACTCTAATGGTGTTTAAAATGCAATTACTCACAATACACGCGGACAAATCGTTTCCAAGGCAACAGCGTAAAAGAATGAGCCACAGCAGAACAAGCTAGTCGCACCATGTGCTCCATCATGTCTGACTGCAGTTTCTCAGCACCAGAAGGTGGCACTGTGGTTCAGAAAAAACACTCGGATATGTATATGCTCTCGTAATGAGAGCATATGAGGCAGAGAGATGGGGCTGGGAAGTGACGACAATCCATTCAATCCATTTTTTAAAATTCCCCTTTAATATTTCTTCTTCATCTTGTTTAGCTTCCCATCCCCTCCATCTCTCCTATAATCTGTGATGATGAATGAAATCAACAAACTTGTAGAAGCCTTTTGGCTCTGATGGTGAGTCATTATGCAATCAGTCACGCTGGCAAAAGTGATGCTCTACTTTCTGCCTTCACTACCAAATGAAGAGCTGAGAAACAATTCCTCTATAAAAGATACCCACTTACATTTACTCCCTGCCAAAAGCTTAAATAGACATGTGTTCGGGATTATCATGTGACTTCCTCAATTTGTCAGAGCTGCAGTGGTTGCATAAATACCAAAGCAGGGCAGACTGTAATGATTTTAATGTGATGTGTAATTACTGTAATTATAAAGCTTCTTTCTTTAATTTATCTTCGTCTTTGTAGCTTTGTGCTGTTTTCTGTGGTCTTTCTACACTGAATTTCCCAGAAATCACATGTCAGTCAAACTCTGTGTGACTGTGACATCTTGTTCTCAGCGGTTCTGTTCTTTTCTTTGTCTCCTTATTTTCTTTTGTTTCATGTACTGCCTATACGTCTTATACAGAGATAGTATATTGATTTTCTTGCCTCTCATTGCTGGTTAAAAAACGTTTTTCTTACTCCTCTCTATAAAGCTGATCTATGTGCTGTTAAAAAAAGTCAGCTCGACTAGTGGCAATATTTACTAATAATCGTCACACATGAAGTACATCTTATATATAAATAAGTAAAAGCCTATGTTTATTTCTTAATTGGTATTACATCTGCTGTTGGAGATGAGTTGAATTCACTGCTGGCTCAATTTTTTGGGAGAGTCTGTTAATAATTGACCTGGAAAGCACATTTCCATGGAGAAGCTGCAAGTTTGGATTGGCCATACTACACACCTCAGTGAACTGATTTCTGATTTTCATAAAACAGGGCTGTGACTAAATGAGCCATCTTTAATTTTGTATATTTTTTCCAATCAATTGCTTCATTTAATAAGTAGTCCAAATGCTGTAGTGCTTCCTGATCATTTTAGTCTGTGGACGGGCTGACAGATGAGCTCAGGCAGGAGTCTTCATGGACTTTGGTGTTTGCAGATGACACCGTGATCTATAGTGAGTTTAAAAATTACTACATGAGAGGGACAGCTCAGGTTCAGACAAGGTCAGAGAGGATGCCAAATGAAAAGAGGATGACCTGAGAGAGGATTTTGTAATTGTAGTGAAGGAGGACATGCAGATGATCCGCTGAGGCAATCTCCAATGGGAGCAGCTGAAAGAAGAAAATTACTCCACCCCAGTAACAGCAGTGGAGAGGGGGGGACAAATGGTTGGACAAATTATTTTAATAACAATCCACCGAATATTTGTTGAGCTCCTTCACCCAAACTCTACAATGTGTTGCTACTTAAAAGATCAAGGCATTTTCTTGATAAGTCTTTACTGTTTATCTTGTGAGGACATTTAATGTGCAAATTTCAAAAATCTGTCCAGTAGACAGTTACAGTAAGACCAAATGTAGTGGATCATCCCACAGCCACACAAAGGACCACAACGATAAAGATGAATTTACTTGAAATAAAACTTTGATTTGGGGGGAAAATGTTGCATAACTCCGAAATCTTCCATTCATACACATATTGTGTCAGTAGCTATCATCCTCAATTTTCAGATAAGTTGTAAAGATGACTAAATGATTGACGAATGAGTGACTCTTGGGCAACAAGTTTTCAGATGAAAACTGACAGCAAAGACAGTAAAAAAGAAATGGGAGTTCTCCCACGTATGCTGTCATGCTCACAAGCCCTTTGGCAGTACAAACACTTAATCAAACCTCTCTAGACCTGGTTTTTACTTATTCTACTTTATCTGCCTCTTCGTTTTAGACTCACACTTCAAACCAGATGCAGTTGGAAGCTCCAGCCACAACTCTTTATGTCTGTTCGGTACATATTGAACCTGCGAGTTGAAAAGCTTAAAAACACTAATAATTTGCACTTGGCGATGAAAGGCGGCCAAACTCCAGAGTACCGTTGGGAACTCTCAGCAAGCATTTCCACAAAATAAAAAAAGAAAAAAAAAGAAAAAGTATGAAGGAAGAAGAAGCCAAACTATAAAGAACCACTCTACCCACATTCAGGCTGTGGAGAAGATCTGTTTCTCTCTTTAGCTGAGTCATTAGTAAAGACAGGCCTTTATGACCTGTTTATGACTGAAATACTGAGTCTGGATCTGTGTTTGAATCAGAGAGCAAAAGAGAGAGGTTGAAGGAAGTATGAGTCTGAGTGCGATTGAGTGAAATGTTGTTGGAAGACCATATGTTAAGCATGCGCATACTTGCAGGTGAAAAATCCCAAATGCTGGCATGCCTGAGCACTAACAAGAGTATTGTAGGAAACTTGTGTTCTGGTGCAACAAGCTGTTCGTTTAGTGTAGACAGTGTAGCGTAGCGCTGAATTCACTGATGGATAATTAAAGCAATAACTGGCTCTTCAAAAAGTATTGGCCATATAATCCGTCTTCTGCTTCCCGCTGATTATTATCATGCAGCAGGCTGTGGGATAGATGGACATGAACAACAAAGACAGCACACTGCAAGAGAGGAAAGAGACGATAATTACTGTTGTTGATTTAATACTGTGCATATCAAAGAATGAAAAATAAATGAAAATCGTATTTCACTGTTTCGCATGAGCCGTTTGTCCCTTGTGGATCTCTCAGGCACGTTTGACTTTTGGAACTTTTGCACACACAGAAATAAAAAGCAGACAAAAGTGTTTTTTTTGTTTTTGGTTTTTTTTTCTTCAAATGTTCAACTTGGTTTCATTTCCCATAATTCCCGCCCTCCTTGTCTCTCCTAAACCCCTGGCTCAAAGTTGATCGCCTCATTTCAAGAACACACACACATGTGAACACACCCATGTGTATTTGTGCAAGGAAACACACATGCACGAAGAACTAGACACACGCGAACACACATTTTTGAGCCACGATTCGGGTTCACGTCCGCCGGCCTCCGGTGAGCTTCCAGGATATCTTCAACACCTCGAACTGGCGGTCCTTGTCTACAGACGGACAAAATGAGGGAGAGAGAGAGAAAGGGGAACAGAGGCCGAGGCTGAGAGTTGGATCAAAGATAAATGGGGGGGGATTACAGAGAGAATGATGAGAGACATTTGGGCAAGACATTTGGTGAAGAGGTTAAACGATAGAGACACGACACAGCAATTTGGAACGCAGAGAGAAGAAGATGGCAAGAGCAAAAAAGCAGCAGAAACAAAGGCAAAAGTTCAGATTTGATGTTATCACTATGCTCAGAAGAAAACAGAGTGAAGATCACGGGCCTGTTATGTCATTTAAAATAAATATTCTTCATTTATGGTCCTTTTAGTTGCTCTGCACCCTGGCTGTGGAACTCTTTACCTTGTAGTATCAGAAATATTGATTCACCAGCGCTTTTAAAATCTGAGCTCAAAATCCAGACATTTAAAAACTGCTTTTTCCCCCGTGATCATTTATTGTATCCTTGGGTATTTTGATTGTTATTATTTAGCTCCAATTGTTCAATAACTGGAGGGCAGCACGGTGGCACGGTGGTTAGCACTGTTGCCGCACAGCAAGAAGGTCCTGAGTTCAATTCCAACATCAGGCCGGGGTCTTTCTGTGTGGAGTTTGCATGTTCTCCCCGTGTTTGCGTGGGTTCCCTCCGGGTACTCCGGCTTCCTCCCACCGTCCAAAGACATGCAGCTTGTGGGGATAGGTTAATTGGATAATCCAAATTGTCACTAGGTGTGAATGTGCGAATAAATGTGAGTGTGAATGGTTGTCTGTCCCTATGTGTTAGCCCTGCGACAGACTGGCGACCTGTCAAGGGTGTACCCTGCCTCTCGCCCTATGACAGCTGGGATAGGCTCCAGCGCCCCCCGCGACCCTGAAAAAGGATAAGCGGAAGCGAATGGATGGATGGATGGATGGATGTTCAATAACTTTTAGGTGACAGTGTGGTCCAACACTTAAGCTCATGTCCCCACATGCAGAAAAAACTGTTGCTGGTTTTTACTCTTGGCGAGTCTAGCTGCATCAACAGCCGCTGATCTGCCGTACACGGGACAGCTTTGTTGTAACATTTGAGCCACATCTGGCCCACAGAACACTTGCTGTAACCCGATTCAGGCCTGTCTCATGATTTCTGGTCCACATCTAGCCTGTGCAATATTTGCTATTGCCCTAACAGAGCTTTGGCTGTGCCAAAGGTTGCCCAGATCAGGCCCAAATATGGTTGCTATCTGGGCAGTAGTCTAAAAATCTGATTGAATTAGTATTTAGTTTCACTACATCTTTTCCTTGGATCTCAGGTTGGTTACTTCATATTTGTAATCAGTGAGTATTTTGCTGTAAAGCAGAGGGTCTTAAACCTTTTTTTTTCTGACATGCTGCTTTTCAGAAGCCAAAACAAGTTCATGGATCCTACAATATTTCATCCGTCATTAACAAGGACAGGGAAAGCAAGTAATAAAAAGGGTCCTGGGTCAAAATCTCATTCTGTTTATACTTCCTGAAGAAGTCCATACAGCTTGGATATTTTGGCCTGGTTGTTTATTTGGGCCACCTCACAGTTTGATAGCCACTGTAAAAGCTTTTTTTTTATAGGTTGATGAAATGTATTGATCCAAGTCAGCTTTGTAACATCAGTCCATACTGAGACATTTGAACAACAAGTTTTTCTCATGATGTAACTGAAACACAGGAAGACAATATACAGGGTGGGCCATTTATATGGATACACCCTAATAACATGGGAATGGTTGGTGACATTAAAGTCCTGTTTGTGGCACATTAGTATATGTGAGGGGGCAAACTCCTCAAGATGGGTGGTGACCATAGTGGCCATTTAGAAGTCGGCTATCTTGGATACAACTTTTGTTTTTTCAATAGGAAGAGGGCCATGTGACACATCAAACTTATTGGTAATGTCACAAGAAAAACAATGGTGTGCTTGGTTTCAACGTAACTTTCTGTCATGAGTTATTTACAAGTTTCTGACCACTTATAAAATGTGACTTCTAAATGGCCACCATGGTCACCACCCATCTTGAGGAGTTTGCCCCCTCACATATACTAATGTGCCACAAACAGGACTTTAATACCACCAACCATTCCCATGTTATTACGGTGTATCCATATAAATGGCCCACCCTGTATATTTGCTGCAAAAAGCAACATTTCAGAGGTCTTTAAACAAATTCAAAAGCTCACTTAGAGTCCTGATGTTAGCCACATTCAGCACCTCTTGGATGGTCTAGAGCTCAGACTGTGAGCCTAATGAGGCCTCATCACCCAACAACATTTAATTTAACTAAATACGTGCTGTAATCTTATGGAAAGCCTCCCTATATAAGTCGAGGCTGTCAAAGCAGCGCTCCAGGTTTTTGATGCAATCAATTTTTAGACAGCTACATCGTTCTCATCATAAAGTAGGAGGCAATTTTTTTCCCTTTTTTAATTTAAAATTAAAACACTTAAAAAGTCACACCTGATGAGGTGTTTGTAATTTGTGCCATCGTTGTTCTCATTTTTTAGATTTTGCTTTTACTTTTCCAAGTGGAGTTGGGGATTGTCTGATTTACTTCCCATCCAAATCGCTCTCTACTTCTTCCCTTAGAGCCAAATTCTCATTGGCTGCTGCCAGGATCACTGACAGATCCCCGCCTTGGTGAGTCTTGGCTTCCATTCGACCGTGTGAGCCCAGCCAGACTAGACTGACCAAATCAAACACCTATAGTACAAGAGGAAGGGGGAAAAAAGCATCTTCTCAGGCTCCGTCAGGTCTGGAGCGGCATGGAGGGTCGATACCTCCCATTTGAACTTATTCAGACCGCATTTGAGTTACTGTTGGGCCAACTTCGTGGTGGTCTGGCTGAATGTTGAACAGGCACAGGAATGATGTAGGTGCACTTAAAGCCTAACAGACTTGTACTGGACTAAAAGAAACTTTACTAATAAATTATTTTATTTCTTAGATGTTCAGAGTTGTCTTTTTATTTGTGTCCCCTCTTTGTTTGTGACACAAATTTTCATCGGAAACATGTACTTTTCTCATGGATAATGCAAACCAACTCGTCCAGTTAAAATTAAAGTTCTTAAACGATTAAAGTCTTTATAAACAGAAACAAAAGATGGATAGTGGTTTCTTTCCACTCATAGTCTTACTTAAAATGACCAATCAGGCTTGAGCAGGCTTTGGTTTCATTTCAGGAAGTTCCTAAATAAATTTAGATTTTGGTGAAACTGTTGGAATCACAGGCTAGTTATCCAAAGTTACACAAGAAGCCCTAAAAAACTGGTTGGTTCCGACTGGTTCCCAAGTTTGGTTAAAGGAGATTGAGGATGACACGCTATCAAGTGAATTCCAATCATGAAAAGAAGACATTTTTAGGTAAATGAACATCTGCTCTTCAGCTGGGACCTTCAGTGTCAATTTGCGACCACACAAGGTGGAATATGAAGTCTAAATGGAAGTGGCCACTGAAGGCACTAATGCGTCTTTTCCACTAGTTCCTACTCAGCTCAAGTCCACTTGAGTCTACTTGGTTTAGTCATCTTCCATTACAATTGAGTACCACCTCAATATGCATGGGGTCGTTATGACAATGTGTCCGAAAGTCTCTGACGTAATTTGTATATGACAAGTCAATACCTACATTTTAAAACATTCGATTAACAATCAACAAATGTGACTGACTAAAAATAATAAAACAGAGAAATATTTTATAGATGTGCATTATTATCTAGCTATCTATCTAATGTATGATATATTTAGAGTTGTATCATTATTTTTTAAAGCCTACAATGGCCCTTGGACTGCAAGTACGTTGTATATTTTAAAGATACTCGAACAAATGTGATTCTGTAGTTTTAAGGATGTGGTGAATTAACTTTTTTGATCATAGACAGAAAAAGTCACTTTCCAAAATTCAGCAACAGTTCTACACATTGCCTACACTCCACATTTTCTCCCTCTGTACCTGGATGGTGCCTGCCTGCCACACCGAAGAACTCCTTGAGCAACTTTCATCTCGCCCCAGCAGCACCTGTCCCTCTCCTCCTCACCATAAACTCGTCATCATATTCTGTGCTATAATTTACTTTTGTTTGTGTTTGATAAGATTTGTGGTCTTGCCACATGTGTCACAAACCGCTTCTTGGCTGTTTGTGGGGCTGAAATAGCTCCACACAAGACTTCGCTTACAATCATCGACTTAATGAGCGATCACACGTGAGCTGTGATGCATTTAAACAGCCGTATTTTGCATATCACTATGACAGGCGGAAGAAGAAGTAGTTCCTACCAATCATTTAGACCAGTGGTTCCCAAACTTTGTTTTACAAGAAAAATCTTCATATTTTCTAGTCTTTGGCTTGGAAGTAAGTTGGTTTGGAAACATATTTGGCGATGCTTCATCTCCTGCTTTGTGTGGGAGCCCCATCAAAAACCTGTCCATTATGCTGGCAGTGTCCAAGCATTCCTTTTGTTTTTTCTTTCCATACCGCGCCCCCCTGGAATGGCTCTGCACCCCCCCGCCTCCCCAGGGGGCGGGCCCCACACTTTGGGAACCCCTGATTTAGACAATTATGTGATACAGTTACGTTCCCCTGTGGTCCTGTTAATAATAAACTACAAATTTACCCCAAATTACTAAAATATCGATATTTTAATATGAGAATCGATATTCTAGAACATAAATATCTGGTTTTGGAAAAATTTATATTTCAACATGTTATTATATTAAAGAAAGTAATGACATAACAGTTTAGTACTGCAGACTTCTTCTTGCAAACTTTTAGTACTCTGTTATTAGGTGATGAACTAATATCTGTGCTTATACAATGCGCTTTTACAGTTTATGGTAGCAGTAATGCTAAATGCACCTGAGTTATTGAACTGTCCAGTGTACTGTAGAATCAATAAAGCTGTTTTGGAGATTAAAAACAGCATTTTATGACTTCACAGGTTGTGAATGAGTGAAAGGAGCGAGCAAGCCAGAAAGTGGTCTCATTTGATTTTGGAGGCTGTCTCACAGGCCATTTGGGGACATAAAGACCAGAGGAGGAGGGTCGCTGAAGAGTTCCCACTGACTGGCTGCTGGTTTGTATTAATGGGATTCCAGACCTCCCTCACACTGCGACAAGATTCCCTGTTAGTACAGAGTGTGGGGGTAAACAGCGGGGCGGTTTAATCTCCCTCCATTGCTGATAGTTCTGACTGCTCTCCTGCTCTTCTGTCTTTCTTCCACTTCCTATATCTGCACATCAATCAGTCTTTTCACTGTTTCCATTTGTCTCCTTTCCTCTAGCCTCTCATCTCCTCTAATGTCTTCAGTTTCCTCTTCTCTTATCTCATCTTCACTTCCTCTCCCCTATCTTTTTTGCTTCCTTCTCATCATCTTTTCCCTTTGTTCCACCTTCACCCTTCTGAACTCCCTCCTCTGTATCCTCCTTAATTTCCTTTCCTTCTCTTCTGGTCTCCCCTGCCCTCGCTTCTCCCGTTCTGTTTTCACTTGTCTCATCCAATTGAACTGCCATTTCTTTACTTCTCTTTGTCTCCTTGCTCATCCCTCAGTCTCTCATTCTCATTACCCTCTTTGAATTTCCCTTTGCTTTCTCACGTTTGCATAGTTGTTTCTGCTGTTCTGTCCATTTTCTCTCCCCTACTCCTTTCCATGTGTCTCATTTGTCTTTAGATGCTCTCTGTTTCCTCACATCTCCTCGTTCTGTCATCATCATTTTTCTATCCATCTGTTTATCTTTCGTCCAGCATCCACTTCTCTCGCTTCCGTGTCTCTCATCCATGTTTCTTTTCTCTGCCCTTTTCTTCTTCTCCTCTCCTCTTTCATCTTGTCTGTACCCCTCTTGACTTCTTCGCCCTGTGTTCACTTCTCTGCTTGCCTCTCTGTCCTCTGTGTGACTCGTCTCTTCATTAACTTTGTTTGGAGACCAGTAAACCAGCTTGCAGCTCACAAACCTCCCAGTGCCCCCATTCAAAATACGGACAAACAAACAGAAAGCATGGAAGGAGCACACATATGCACACACACAAACAAGGACTCAACATAACACCCGCAAAGGCACACACAAACACACACACACACAGTGTTTGTCTGAAGTCCGTGCCCACTAACGTTCAGCTCAATGGTGGGTTTATAGTGTTTGTGACCCCGTGCACTGTGGTGTAACAGCCATATTAAAATGCGCACAAGAACAGCAAAGCTCAGCGTCTTTGCGAAACCGCTGTATTTTGTGTGCAGTTTCATATTTTCGGCCGATTTTATTGATCACAGCGTTGTTCAGAAAGTTAGCGAGTAAACACAAATAACGAGGGAAAACTGCATATTTCTCTGTGTGTGTGTGTGTGTGTGTGTGTGTGTGTGTGTGTGTGTGTGTGTGTGTGTGTGTGTGTGTGTGTGTGTGTGTGTGTGTGTATTTTCAGTGCTTCCAGATGTATATTTAGTTTGTTATTGATTAATGGAAGGAGACCAACAAAAAGCAAACAGGAACAACGCCGGAGATAAAGCCAAGAAACAATTGGATGCACCGTTTGTTTATAATCACATTCAAATGTTTTGCCATGCAAAAATTCTCCTTAATATTTTCATTCAGCTGTTAACAGATCAAGGAAAATAATAAAAATCCTCTATTGTATTTTATTATCGTTTTTAATAGCAACAGAAAATACATTATCTGGATAATTGCTTGGCAAGTGGCACAAAGTATGTCTTGCTTTTTCTTTAACCTCTTTTATGTTGTGAATATAAAATCCATCCAGTCATCTCAGATAGTTCTCAGTGTTCTGAGTTATTAGATAGAGTTTTTGAGTTTTCTGTGTTTGTATATCGCAGACATTCATGGTTGGTTCTTTCTTGATATCCTATCAGAGAATATTCATAGCTTTAGTTTGACTTTTTAGTCTAGTTCTAGGTTATATTTTGCTTATATTAAATGGTAAATGGCCTGCATTTGTATAGCGCTTTACACATTCAGTCATCCACCCATTCACACACAGGTGATGGCAAGCTACATTGTAGCCACAGCTGCCCTGGGCACTGACAGAGGCGAGGCTGCCGGACACTGGCACCACCTCTGACCACCACCAGTAGGCAACGGTGAAGTGTCTTGCCCAAGGACACAATGACCTAGACTGTCCGAGGCGGGGCTCAAACCGGCAACCTTCCGATTACAACACGAACTGCTAACTCTTGAGCCACGATCGCCTGTTGCCTGTGTGTTTCCCATGTCTTCATAAGTTTTGTGTCTGTGTTAGGTGTTAGGTTTCAGTTACTTCCTGTTTTATTTTGATAGTTGTGTGTTCTGTGGGCCTTTGTCTTCCCTTGATTACCTTGTGAGTATGTTTGTGTCTTACTATTAGTTTTTCTGCCTGTGAGTTTTCCATTATGTATTACCTAAATTTGGGGACTGGCACCTGCTGGATTGCTACTAAAAGTAAATAAATGTCAGGGTTTTTTTGTTTTGCTTTTTTTCCATAATCCGAGTCTGCATATTGGGTTTAGAAATCAACCATGGAACCATCCATGGAATAACTTCTTCTTATCATTTGGGTGTAATATATGAACATAGCACTTCTATTCAGAGCTGGAGTTTTTTGTGGACCAGTTACCATTTCTGGTAAAAAAGTTAACTCATCTAATAATTTTTGTCTTGTCCCTTTGCTTTTTCACTGGCAGCAGAAGGCTGGTCTTGCTCAGACTACTTTCTGACCATTTGTAACAGAGTGTTTATTCATGTTGTGTCACTGGCCTGTTGGGTTTGTCCCTGTAACATTGTGGGTTTGTCAACTTTTCTTTCTTTTTTTTTCATTCGGTATCATATGTGGCAGCACAGACGTGCTTCACATCAGTGGAGCCTCTCTGTGTGTGCATGTTCTCCCCATGCCTGCATGGCCTCACACCTGGTACAGCCTCTTCGTCCCACAGTCCAAAGACAGCAATAATAAATTTGGCGAAGCTGTGTAATGGAGTGGGAATTGTTGTCTGCCTAAGATTCTCAGTCTATCCAACCCTTTGTCGTGTAACAACCAGTGACAATAAATTGGATAAGAAAATGTGATGAATGGATTAAATTATCCTCGAAGTTTATCATGTGTGTTGTTGTAACATGATTGCAGTGGTCATCTAGGTTTTTTTCCTCTTTGGCTTTGCTTCAAAGCCCATTTTTATCAGCTTACGCTCTACATTTACCTGGAAGCCACAGCAACGTATTTCACAACAAAGTTTCTTGTTCAAGTTTTATAAAAGCCTTACGGCACTGTCAGCCAAGATAGGTTGTGATCCTAATTTGGATAAGAAAATGGATGGATGTGAGCTTTCTTTAACAAAAAAAAAAAAAAAGAAACTGTCAGCAGTGCTGTACAGCTTTCTCAGTATTACACTGAGTCTGATTCTCTCTCTGGTTTTAACTGAATGTGCCCTGAAGTTAAAGATACTGACTCCTGCAAGTCAGCCAGTGTGTGTGTCTGTTTCATGTTCAGCCTCTCGGTGTGTTTGCATGTCCCCACAACGAACCAGATCTTGGTCTTGCCGTTCCCCAGCATGCCAAACTGGCTTCAGATGCCACATACACAAAAATGCAACGATTTTTGTGTGATGTTGACATATAACAGACCATGTGTCTGAGTGTCAGTTAATTGAACTGGAGACAGTCTACCAGTTCTGGATTCAGAGCTGTTTAATTCCATTACTCTCATTTTGTTGTTAACACAACAGGCCAAACGTCTCGTTTTACCTCTGCGTGTCGCCCACTCTAAGTTGTTGTTTCAGCTTCTTGTCAGTCTTCTTTCTCGCACCCTTTGTCTGTCCTCAGCACAAAATGCTTCAAAGTGCCTGTCCTGCAGCTGTATCAGTGATGGGCTTTGGCAGGTTGAGGTTCACAGGGTATGTCTACCTTTGACATCAGGTTTTTTTCCTTTCACTAGCTGGGCCCACGTCCTCATTTTAGGTTTGACAGCGTTTTAGTAGGTAAAGGTGAATGCTTGGACATGAATTGAGCTGCGGTTTGGGGAAGGCCTCAAAGGGGACTGGCGACGGCTCCCGGGCCTGGCAGATCCCCGTGTACTAAATAGGAGGGAAGAAGTTAAAGAATTGAGAACAAGGAAGGAGGGAGGGAGGGGCACGTAAACGAGAATGAACAGTTTGCAGAACTGGGGGAACCTATATAGATGGCAACGGGAAGGAGCATGTTTGGAGGCGTGGTCCCACTCTTGAAATTCCGATACACAATCTTCAAATAAAAGTTTTCTAAACCCAACCACACTACTTAGCTAATCAGTATTTTTTGTAATCTGTGTATACAAATGGTTGCATGTGGAATCTGCATGCAAGGAACAAGAATTCTGGTACCGTAACATTTCTGGTTGTAATTTGTAGCCCACTTCTGTCATGTCTGTGAGGAGCAAAAAAATAAATGAATAGGATTTTACCATATGCAGTCTTTAAGCCATTTTTTCAATGGATTTAGCTTTTTGTTATTTATTTATTTATTTATTTTACCTTTTGTACCTGCATTCATAAACAATGACCAACTAAAATAACTGGAAGTCCGATGTAGCCAACTACTGGAGCCCCGTCTGCTTCCCCAAGTGGTTATGTCAAAAGACCAAACAATGGGTTTTTTAGATTGATGTGGAAACATCACATTAATCACATGGCTGTGGAAAATGAGAGAGAAAGAAAACTTGAATAACCGAAAGATATTTTTTTAAACCATCTTGTTTCAGTGTTGTTTTAACTGTGCAGTCTAGTAACCTCTCGACTTTGTTCACTATTTCATATTTTTTCTAATCAGCCATGTTCTCACTGACCATTATAAATATGATAAACTGCCATCAAGTGCTTTAAGGTGAGGAAACAATCGTTGTTATAGTTAATTAAGGAAAGGATATGCTGTCTGTAGTGTTGGCCCACCAACCTATCTCGGGTTTCAACAATGTCACGACTGATAATTCAAAAGAGTGCAGAAGGTTTCTTGGCAAATATGGATGCACGTTTGAACATCCTCATGTGAGATGAGTCTGTATGTATTATTGTAGGATCTACCTTTCAATATAAAGTACCTTGAGGCGACTGTTGTTGTGATACGGTGCTGTATAAATAAAATTGAATTGAACTTCACTTATCTCTAGGTTTTCTTCCTTCTTCTTGCCTTGTTCCTTATTTCTCCTTCTATCTATAAGAAAGAATTCTTCCTTCCATCCCTCCGTTCACTTCTCCTTCTCAATCCATCATTCTGCCTAACATGAACAAACTTTACCTTAGGTGTCAACAAAGGTTCTGTGTGCTCACCAGAAAATTTCTCTGCTGTAGTTTTTGGTTTCTTTGCAAAATTGGGATCAGTGCTCAGGAAGGGAATCTCAGAGGCTGTAGCCTGCAACAACAATCAAAACCAACTGACTGTCAGCGCAGACGAGCAGCAGTCAACTTTCGCTTGATGAGCTTTCTGTGACGATACACTGCAAAACAGCACAGCTATCTTCTGAAGTTTTCTCCAAGAAGATGTCATATGAGTGCCACGAAATGCTCGGTAATGATTGATTTTCTTTTTTCTTTTTCTTTATTATGCTAATAAATATTTTCAAAAAATGAAAGTTGGATTTGATCGCATTGGGGGAGCGCAAGAGAGGGGGAAAGAAAAGAAGTACTAATAAAAGTGAAGGGGAGAAATTCTGGCCTGAAAGAAAAGCTCTGATTTTTGAGGTCTTGTCATCACCTTCTGAGAGGTTTGGATACACCACAAACACACACACACACCCACACACGCACTAATACATGGATCTGGAAAAATGCTTAGTAAGGACCAAAATCTCTGGGTAACTCAAAGACGCCTGAAGGCAGAGAGCGCAAGGAAGAAAAAAGAAAAGGGAAACAAGTTTGGAGATACTGAAAATGTTCAGATGTACTGAACGTGTGGAGGGTTTTCCATCTATGTGTTCTATTGTTTATGCAACAAAATTCACAATAAAAAGGTGTAAAGGAGCCTGAGGAAGAGCAATGGAGCAGGGATCCCTCCTGCTCGACTTCTGACCTGAACAGAAGCAGCAAAGTCAGAGTTCTGGCAGCAGCATAGTTATTTAACTAATTTTATTAGTTAGCAAACAGCTGCTATTAATTTATAAACTACAAGGTCAAATTAATTGAGACAAACTGAATTCCTTTTGGGAAAAAGAAGCAGGTGTCTCAGTGGTGCAGAGGTTAGATGGTAAAATGGTAAATGGCCTGCATTTGTATAGCGCTTTTCTAGTCCTTAAGGACCCCAAAGCGCTTTACACTACATTCAGTCATTCACCCACACACAAGCGATGGCAAGCTACATTGTAGCCACAGCTGCCCTGGGGCGCACTGACAGAGGCGAGGCGTGGCTGCTCTGCCACCTGAGCTACAGCCACCCCCAGGTTACAGGTTACAGGTTAGCAGTGTTACCTTGCAGAAACTAGGTTCCTGGTTTGAACCCACAAGCTGGCTGGAGCCCTGCTGTGCACAATTTGCATTTGCCTCTGTTGGTTCACTGAGGATGTGCCTCTCACACAGTCCAAAGGCACACATGTTAAATGGTAAAAATGGTAAATGGCCTGTATTTGTATAGCGCTTTACTAGTCCCTAAGGACCCCAAAGCGCTTTACACAACCAGTCATCCACCCATTCACACACACATTCACACACACATTCACACACTGGTGATGGCAAGCTACATTGTAGCCACTGCCACCCTGGGGCGCACTGACTAGAATAATTGCTGATTCTTAATTGGCCATAGGTATGTTTGAAGAACGTCTGTATTGAATAAGTGATAGAGTTGTCCAAGTACAGCTAGGATAGGCTCCAGCCACTCTGTGATCCTGAACTGGACTAGCAGTTAAAGTCGAAGGCAATGAAAATGGCAGCAATTTTTTTTTGGTTTATTGTTATGGCAGGACTGTGGCTTAGGTGGTAGATAGTGTGTGGACTGGTTCTTATATAGCGCTTTTCTGTTCCACCAGGGCACACAAAGTTTATACAACGTGCCCCATTCACCCATTCACATACGCGCTTTTCGTAAAGTTCACACACATTCATACTTCAATGGGCACATCAGAGAGCAATTTGGGGTTAGTATCTTTCCCAAGGATATTTGTCATGCAGACCGGAGCAGCAGGGATCAAACCACCAATCTAGAGTTGCAGGGCAAAAAAGCATCTTCTCAGACTGTTTGGTGGGTGAAGTTGGTGCTGTACTGAAAAAATAAATAAATAAACAAAACTTCCTGTGATTGCTGGTGGATAGCAGATTGCAACAGTTCCTGAGAATTTTTATGGAAGACACCAAAAATGCTCACCAACTAGTCTGAGCCAGTAATGTCACTGATTTCACAGTGACTGCCAGCAACCTCCATGAACCAGTTGGGAATGCACATTTTTCCTTAGAGAGTGATGGTTTCAAAAGAGTTTCCAACCAGTCTCTAGGCTTGCGTGACTGTGGATTTTAGTTTAGACAAGCTCTTTGAGATAACTTTCCAAGTGGCAAGGTTTGCTTCTAGAAAGATTTCGGTAGGATATGCACTCCAATTTTGCCTTCCAGTTTTATTTATAATTTATAATTCACACTACTTATCATAAACTCAGCCAATGATATTATTTCCTCCTCTGAGTATTTGTGTTTCCAAAGCATACTTGGAATGACGACGAAAGCAATGTAATTGTAAATATTGACTAAAGACGTTGGGATGAAACGAAGCTGAATTGCTGAGTAAAAACAGAGTGCTCCTTGGCAAAAAAACAAAACATAAATATTGAAATAAAAAAGGGAGAATAAGATAGAAATACTGAAGAAAAGAAAGGAAAGAATGTTAAGAGTCATGGTTATGTGAAGAATGTAGATACCGTTTAAAGAAAATAAAAAAAAGACCCAAATTGCTTCAGTTACGGGAATCCTGCTGACATCCCCCCCCTGTATACGACCGACTGCTGACCAGCTAATTTGAGAATCCCAACCACAGCAGAGAGAAAAAGTCTCTGTGTGTGTATCTGAGGACCAACTATGTTTGCATGACTCTGAGTACTTGGCAGCGATGGAAGGATAAATTTCTCCCCTCATCTTCTTTTTTGGACAGTGTAGCTGATCTTTGTGTGTGTGTGTGTGTGTGTGTGTGTGTGTGTGTGTGTGTGTGTGTGTGTGTGTGTGTGTGTGTGTGAGGGGATCAAAAAAACAAAGAAAGCTATTCCTTGGATGTGATCCCGTCTAAAAATAAGTGAACAGGTCAAAGATATTTAAGAGTTATCCAAAGGTAGACAAGAGGTGCTGTCCATTCGTCTTAATCTCCACATGTGAACGTAGGAAGGTAAATCGGAGTAGCGAGCCAATTCAGACCTGGATTTACTGGAACTGAGGCCACCTAAAAAGTCAGAGGAGACCCACACAAACACACACACAGCCTCTTTGTGCCCTGAACTCAAATGAAACACGGCTGTCTAGTAATCCTGTTATCATAAGCTGCGGTCGCTCTATCTGTATCACTTACACTGTATTACAGTATGCACACAGGAAGAACTAAAGGAATTACAGAGAAAGACAAGAAGAAGCAGAAAGGAGATAATGGTAGTGAAGAAGACAGCCTAAGGTAAAAAGATTTTTTTCAAGTAAGAAGAAAAGCTTTCCAAGCGGTTTTTCTTTCCTTAAAATCTAATTTTGAGCCCAGTGTTTTTTCTTCTGATGTGAAGTTTTGCAGCTCTCATCATTTTCTTGCAGTAGGTCTAAAACATTTTGCAGTCATTCTTCCCCCGGCCTGTACACGGACTGTCTGGTTAAAATAACTAAAGATATCGGTGGAGATTTGTGCACAACGCTGAACTTTCAGTCTTTGATTCAATCTTGATAAATTCCTTTTTTTGCATTGAATTTTTTTTAAGAAAAAGCTGTTCAACTGTGTGAGTCAACTCTTTGTCAGAGAGAATAGAAAGCATGACAGCTATTAGCATATCAATATGTCCCATCCCTGTATGACCACAGTCTTCTGATGACTGCTTCCAGCAGGCTAACACACCAACTCAGATCATTTCATACTGGCTTCTTAAACATGACAATGAGTTCACTGTACTCAAATGGCCTCCACAGTCTCCAGATTTCAATGTGGTGGAGCAGGAGATTCACATCAGCTGTGTGAGGCGACCGTGTCAGTATGGACCAAAATCTCTGAGCAGTGTTTCCAGGACCTTGTTGAATGTGTGTCATGAATTATCAAAGCCTCTCTGAAGGCAAACGAGAGTGCAACCCAATACCAGCGAGTTCTATCTAATTAAGTGTTCTCTGAGCGTTGGTATTAAATCTGAATACAAACTTAATTTCACTTGAGGAAAGTACAGACACAAAGTGATTCCTTTTCACAATTTCTTATTTTAACTTGAGGTGTTCCTGGGCCGTGTGCTATGAAGTCGGGATTGTATGCAGGTGGCTGGTATTCTCCTCTGTGAACGACCGTCATTGAACAGAGGTTAGCAGTCTTCAGATCCCCTCTCAGGTGCTTCAACACCCACCCACACCTTGCCTTAGGTGACCTCAGTAGCACACATGATGGGTTTAGGCAAGGTCCCACAGTGGTTTCGTTACAATCTTAACCCAGATGATGACTTTTTTCACACCTTGGCTCATTTTATGACTCGATTTTATATGATTTTATATTGAGCACATGATCAGTGGTACAGTAGGGAACACAACACCTACTAGGGGTTAAACACCTGTGACTCTCCAGCTTTAGTTTTTATAACTGAAGAAACATATTGGAAGAGCGATAAAATGTCTTCGCAAACTCAAATAAGTCCTTTTCTTTGTCACGCTATTAAAACTAGTCTTACAAATCTGGCTATCAGCTCGTAAAGTTAACCCACGGTTTCCACGGGATGTGAAAGTGGCAGTTCTGGCAGCATCTGACTAATTATAGCTATTGATAAGTATACTGGCAGCAGAGTGGTCCAACAGCGGAAGATAAAACTACACTGTGGGAAAATTATAAAAAGGTTAAACACATGAAATGGTCTGAAAGCAACACAGCTGCTGCAGATAAATCAGCAGAGTGTATGTGTGTGAGGGGGGGGAGCACTGTAAGGTAGTTAAAAGCACAGAATAAGTGTGTGTGGGCTTTAAGAGCTTTTGTCAGTAAGACTGGGAAAGACTGCTGTATTAATTTGGTTTATCTGAAGCCAGGAAAGAAAGCTGGCAAAAATGCAGACTGCATAAGTTAACAGACATCTCAATAACACAACTCATTAAAACTCCCGAGAATCTGATGGATTATAATCATTAAATTAGTGTTTAAAAGACATCTTTCTGTCGGGGTAGATCCCAGTGTTTTTAAGCTTTTCGAAGTTCACTTCTTGTTTGCTCCTTAAGTCTTCTTAGTTTTTCTTGTTGTTTAGGCTTTGATCTCCATTTATTCTTGAGCATTTCAAACCTTTAGTTCTTCTTTTTTTAATACAGTCTTGGTTAGAGCTTAATTTGTTCCCTCACCCTTGCCTCTGTCTGACCTTTTTAGTGTTATTCCTTTTTCTTTTTTTTCTTTTTTTTTTTGTTACTTTGTATGTTGGACTCAGTTTGGTGCCTCTGTTTTGGATTTATTTTTTGGGACTTTTATCAGCCTAAAGTAAACGGCTCGCTCTTTGTTCCCTGGCCTTCTGCCTTGACGTCTTGCACTCTGCAAACTCAACATTATGACACTTTCAGCTGTAGCCTCAGCTGGTTTGCGAGTAAAGAATATAAAAATATAAAAACAGGGTTAGGCCAGGTAAACATGGGTGACCTGATGTAGGATCACACATTAATGGGTATAGAATGGTAAATTACTGTAAAATCATTTTTGCAGCCAAAAAGAAAAAGTTGATTTATCAGGGAAAGACAAAGACAGTAGAAAAACTTTAGACCCTCCTGTCAATACACAGAAGAATAATAAATCTTCAAGGCAATTTCTGAATAACTGATGGTCGGTATGTGATGACTTTATACCTCTTGATCTCTAATCAAAAATCTAAGCCGCTCCAGAGCAGTACAGTACAAGTTACCATAGCAAGATAGTGTTGAAATCACCTGGATCAGATGGTACAGGCCACTTCTTCTTTTACTTGCTTGCTTTAGGGGTTGCTACAGTGGATCATCTCCATCCATGAATCTCCTCTGAGATCTTCCTCTTTTCCTCCTGCCTGGCAGCTCCATCTTCAACATCCTTTGCACACCCAAACCATTTTAGCTTTGCCTCTCTAACTTTGTCACCAAACTGATTTCCTCATTCAGTACCCCCTATTCCTCCCAGAGCATCCCATCATTTGCTTTATTTAGAGCCACAAAGACATGGTGAAGCTCCTTCTGACCTTCTCTATACGTACGTCTCCATCAACACTTTCAAAGCAAACATCACTTCTTTAGTGCTCTTTCTCAGCATGAAGCCATACTGCCACTCACTGATCACCTTTTTTTCTCAGCATAACTTCAATAACTCTTTCATAACACTTGTTACAGCGCTCTGATTAAACATATTGACTGAGTATTTAATATGCGGTTCGATCCTAGAGAAGTTCTTTTGCTTCATTTATCTCTGTGACAGAGAGGGCCTGCAGGTAAGCTCACGTTTATAACAGGCTTTCCACCTGTTTTCTTCACTATGTGACCCAAGTTTTACTCAGGAGCTCACCCTGAATAGTTAAATCACATCATGTTCTCTAGCAGAGAAACAAGCTAGAACAGCACAGCTAAAGCTTTAGAGCCAACTTAATGGTTTTGGTTTTTAAGATGTTTACAGAGACGATCCTCTCTGTAAGAAGTAAATTATTACTTTGTTAGGCTTAAGATTTACATGAGTTTTATGTAGCCTTAGAATATGATATATGGGTTTCTTTATTTTCTCTCCATCCTCCACCCATCCATTCAGACATCGTCCTTCACTGTTCCAGTAATGTGTAACTATATATACTACTCTTCATTCTTCGTGTGTGTGTGTGTGTCTGTGGGCTTCTCTTCCTGGAAGAAACTCTGTCACCCCGGGTCATTATATTTTAACGACCACACACAGACAACTCCTTCAGTAGCAATGTTATAACTCAAGGTGATGGGATAGCCTGTGATCTTTAAGATTATTCCTCATAATTTGTGTTGCAAAGGCCTGATGTAAGGCCCGATACATCAGCTTAGTGTGCATTTTTTTCATATATTTAAGTCAGTCATCTAAACTTTGATCTGTAAAGTAAAATTTCCAATATTTATTGCAGCAAGAGTGAAATTAAAAATGTTTTGTCAGTTAATCCTGCACTTAAGCCATAACTTTTGTTAGATGAAGGTCCTACATCACACACTGAGTGTTCTAGTAAATGGGAAAATTAGGCAATAGAGTAAATATTCCTAACATTGGATGTAATGACCACAACTGCTCATAGAAATGAAAAAGCCTTTTGCCATTCATTAACCATTGCTATCAATGTGTGATGCTTTCAGCATACAGTGGCAGCAGGATCCCAAACTGTTGGAAAATACCCTTTTTTTTCATTGGAAATCAACCACATCAGATAAAGAGAGCTCACACACAGCCACTTGAAAATAAATAAAAGGACGATGCTACCAAAATGTATTTCACTGTCTCCTGATTCAAATATCCATCACTTGGATAGCTAACAACTTGGCTTTTAAACTTAAAATAGCAGTTTCAGTATATCTGGTTATGCACAGTGCACTCCAGATTTCTTTTGGGTTTTTTTTTTTTTTTTTTTTTGCATATTTGTCAAACTTACATGATTTAGATCGCATTCCTATTATTAAAAAATATTTTTTTAATATTAGACAAATAAATAAGTAAATGCAAAATAAATTTTTAAAGGTCTGTGAAGGTTCTCATTCATCCAGGTCATTGTAGTCTAAGGATCTTGGAAAGAAAAGCGCCTAGACTTCTGTTTCTTTGGACACGTTTCTTTCCAAGCTCCTTAGACCATCTTTTAAAGGATACTTTTCTTTATTTGGGGAATAAGCGTTCCAAATATACCTGGTCCACAACTGTTGAGTCAAGAAATCCCTTAAATAGAACCTGTTTGACAAAGTAAAGCAGGCTAAAAGATCTCAAAAAGCAAGACGTCATGCCACGATCTAAAGGAACAGCTGAGAAAGAAACTCATTGACATCTATCACTCGGGAAAGGCTCTAGGATTCCAGTGAACCACAGTGAGAGCCATTATCCACAAATTAAGAAAACTTGATACAGTGGTGAACCTCTGTAAGAGTGGTCGGCAGACCTAAATTATTCCCAGAGCAAATCAACGGCTCATCCATGAGGTCACAAAAGAGCCCAGAACAACATCCAGATCACTGCAGGCCTCACTTGTCTGAGTAAAGGTCAGAGTTCATGATTCAACAAAAAGAAAGAGAAAATGGCATCCATCTATACTATTATCCTTTCTCTCCTAACAGGACCAACACTACAGTGTTTAACTGGAACTACTGGCTTGTGTTGATGTGCATTTTATGTTAAATATACAAGTTGTAACTAACCTTCATATTCACTAAGTTAAACAAATACTAGAAGCTGGTCCAGCTGCCTGAAGCTGAGTAGCAGGTTTCCACAGGTCAAAGGTTTGTGGGATTGGTTGTAATCTTTGTGGTGGGGATTTCATCTCAGTTAAAGTCTCTGGATATTTTATAACTGGATACAGGAGGCTACCAGATCTACCAGGACAGGGGAGTTTGGTAAGGATTAGACATGATTTAAAAACCTAGCCAAACCTCTAATCAAGACTTCCCTCTGATCTCTTGGACAAATCTGGGGTAAATCATCCAGTAATCCTTTTGTGTGTCCCCAGCCTGACTTCTGTTCATCTTCTATATTCATCTCATCTGTTTGTGATTTTACTTTAAGCAAACAACAGACACTTGCCTTCAAATGCTCTGTTCTTTAGGAGCACTAATTTGAAACGTGCACGTGTGCAGACACACAAGTTTGCAATCACCTTATAGCTACACTCCTCCAAGGGTCTTGTTTTGAGAAATGCCGTTCATTCGTTTGAGTGGAGAACTCTTCAAATATGGAGACAGTTTAATAAACCCAAGTGCCCTGTGAAGCACATCAGAAAAATTATTGAGGCTTTTTATGTAATTTCTAGAATAGCTAGTTGGCATTCTTAACATCCTGGAAAAATTTGCTGATCACTCATTTGAGGCATGCTGAGGGTGAGTAGGGTTGCATTGGTGTCATGGGAATGCAGCTGCCCATTGTGAAATCTGACTAGTAAAGGCCAAAGCCCACAGGAGCCTGATTTCTTCTCATTAGGTATGTTCCTTCTTTTCTAATTTCCAGTCTCAGTCCTCATTCTTGAGTCCTGTTTTGTACACTGCTGCATAGAAGAAGCTGGCAACAAACTGGGACACAGACCGTGCCTTCACTTTGCTGAGTTTCCTTATTGTTTTGTCCTGTTTGCCCTTGCTTTTGTTTTAATTGTGTGACATTTTAGTAACTCAGTCTCTCACCGACCCTATGCTGAATACAATTGACCGAACTAGAAGCAAGTCTTGACACTCAGTAGCCTATTTTGCAATAATGTAAGCACATAGTTTGCATAGACAAGACCAAGACCCTACAACATTAAGTCTGACTTTCTCAATGCTAAAAAGCATTGTTCCTCCACAGGTCGTACTTTTACTTGACATGTGGAACTTGCACTTCAGTAGCTCATCTCAAAGTCGAGTTTTACTCAGGATTCATCCACTTCACATTGCTAATGGTCATTTTACCTCAGCGTCACAAGTCGTTGAATTTCACTGACAGTCCATGGTTACATCATCGCTAATCTTGTCCCATGCAGAGACCCCTTAAATGTTTATTAAGATTGAGTTTACAAGATGGCAATGAGATCTGCTATGCTAAAAAGAAATGTAGTCGTCGAGCCAAAGCTGCAGGTCAATTGAAGTTCACCGGTTGAGAGGCAGCCAAAGGATATCCCAAAACCACAGGTATGACTGTGTATATATATTTGTTCATGTGCGACTGCCACTTTAACTGTGCAAGGTATGATCACTGGGATGCATTCAAGGTCCCCTAGGAATGTACTGCACTACTCCGTGTGGGACATTTGTTAAAGTTCAGATAGTTAGGTTGACATCATGATTACAGACTGGAAAACACAGAGGCTACTGGGTGAACACACACACACACGACCACGCACAAACACACTACCCCCGTTGTCCTCATTCAGTAGAATGAAGCTTTCTTGAACAGGCATCCTTCTTCTTTTTCTAACTGATGCACGGGTATGCAGGCAAACACACACGCACACATGCAAACTGGGCGCTGAGTGATAAATTTGTGGTTGTCTATGAATAGCGAGCCGAATAGCAGAGCTGACCAAAAGCATGCAGCATCCTTGGCCTGTGTGTAAATCGGTGTGTGCGTGTTTTCCTTGAGCTCAGTGATACAGATCTTGGCCAAAAGTCACCTCAATGAAATGGAGACATCCAGCCACGTGTGTGTGGGTTAAAGTGGGAACAGAAAAGTGGAAATTTGCAGGTTTATCTGCATCTGTGTCTGGATACTGAGTGTCTGCGCAGCAACAGTAGCCAGGCGCAGGTCTTGAGGAGTTCATGAACAAAGACCTCATCATCATTATAATCATGATGTTTGTCAGCGTGTCTCCATGGGCGTGTATGTACTTATGCTGTCATGGGATTAGCGCACGTGCATGTTTGTGTGTGTGTGTGTCTGTGTGTGTGTGTGTTTGTATGTTTTGATACAGCTGTTGGCCAAAAGTCACTGGTTTACCTCTTCCCCAGCTCCTGGGAGATAGTCAGCTTTGTGTGTGTGTGTGTGTGTGTGTAGTATACTGTCAGTAAGTAATGCCCTAATGTCCGAGTGTGCACGGTTACTGTAGAAAGACAGTGTATATAGGACACTGACAAGTGTAACGTGTGTGGAAAGGTTAGGAGACGGTGTGTGTTCGTGTGTGACAAAGAAGGATGTGGAAAAAGGAAGACAGAGTAATGGAAAATTAACCTTGAGAAAGTGTGTGTTAGAAGATGAGTCACAGGGGTTGTATAAAATACTGTAACTGATTGCATTTTATTTGCTGTATGCGAGCATGCACTGTATAAATTGTAATACCATGGCCGGGGTAGAATTGAGCCTGAGCACATTCCCTATCCTCCAGGGGTGTTTAATCTCTATGCACCCATTTTCTTTTCAAGTTTTTGGTCTTAATAATTCAAACAATGATTAAAATAAAATGTTTTTATTAAGTTAAGTAACTTCCTGGTATAAGATGTTGAGTAAAACCTGTGTGTAGATATGTATAATCTTTATTAATACCACATTTCCCAGGGTTTCCTTCCCTAAACACCATCGTGTCCCTTTTTGTCTAACAGTGCAGTGGCTGGGTGGATGGGAGGGTGGAGAAAGAAATGGCTCAGAAAGTGACACAGATTTCAATTTTTTTTTTTATGATATTCTGCTCAAGCAACATAAATATATATATTTTATTACTTGTTATTTAGCAGAATATAAGCCTAGTTCAGATGTGCTAAGCACTCTTATGATCCAGCAGTGGTAGCACGCTGGCAGTCCGTGAATGGAGAGCATTTGTTGTTGATGGAGGTAGTGTACAAAGTGTGCATTACAAGTTGAGTGTGGGCCACTCTTTCTTGTGCTGTTGTTGATTCGTCAGCCAGCCTCGGAGAAAAGCTGAAGTGAAAACAATAAAAAGTCTTGGCTGCAGCCCCCGTCTGTGCTTAACATACTTTCATCTTAGAAATAGTAAATTAGCATGGCTTAGCTAGAATTTATTTGCAATAACATCTGAAAGAAAATCTGCAAGGTATTCATGTTCTTTGCCTGCAGTATGATCACACAGAGGAGGTGCATGGATATAATAAAGGAGGACATGCAGAGGGTTGGTTTGACAGAGGAGCATAGTAGGGATAGGGATAGCTATTACAGGTTACATGTTATTACACATTATTACAGTTATCACATCAGTTATTACATCATGGTTAGTTACTTTAAATAAAATCCTGTCAGCAGACACACGGCAGCTGTTTGTCGGACTGCCAACCTATGACATTCCCAAGGAATATTATATCCACTGTTATCCTGAATCCCTGACACTCCCATCTTTTTACATTTTAGGGACATCTCAAGTGGTGTAATTCAAAAAGAAAGACTATGCAATAAGGCCAGTCACAGTAATATATAGCATGTCTGTTCCTCTAACAGGGACACATTATGTTTCTTTATTATATTTCTTTTGCCAACATTAAAAAAAGGAGCAGTGCCATTAAATGGGCAGCTAGTGTTTGCTGAAGAGCTATGAGGGTAAACGAGCAGTTGAGTCACTGGGGTATCTAGGACAGAGCGGTGAATGCTGTGAGTTCTTGGAAAACTCTGGCTTCCTCATGCTGTCCAAAGACTGGCTGTAGGTGTGAATGTGTTGGACTGGTGATCTGTGCAGTACACCCTATGATGGTATAGATAGGCTGAAAGTGTTTTAGTAAAGGGATCCATGGGTAAAGCTGCCATTGTATAAGTAAAGGAGCAAGCACGCTAACCAGCTAGCAACGATTTTTAGCTACTGGAAAGCTCAAGTTCATAAAACTAGTGTTTTATTTTGAGGCTGTGCAGCTACGTCCTTTGGGCATTTTGGGACAAGCTCAAAGGAGTGAAAGAAAACTGAAACATAATGCATTTCTCCATGCGGAGGTGTTTGTCAGATGAAAGCTACCTCCTGTGAGCTGGCTTAGTACACTGTGCTTTGCTCACTAAGGCATCTATGCAGAAAAAATATTGACATTACCCACACTGCACTGGGAATGACAGGCAGCTGAGTCCCTTCAACTTAGCATCACGCTAGCTCCCGTCGTTGGCTAGCGTCTGGTAACCTTTGGCTTGCCTCTTGAGTCAGCTGGTGTATCCAGTTGGCTGAGAGGAGAAACCAAAAGAAATGTCTTCATTTTCTGTCTAATAGCTGTCTCTCTGCCTGCCAACTTCAGCTTCATCTAAACATCGTCCAGATCCCCACTGTTTGTTCCTCATCTTGGCTGTTATTCCAACCCTAATGAATCCTATCATGTGTTAAGCTTTCGGTTAAGTCTTACGAAAATTATTTTAAGCACGCATTCATCCCAGTGCAATTGCACTTCTTCTAAACCCTGTATGACTGTATCTGGGTGTTATTTCAGCTTGTAGCAGCCTGACTCAAGCTGACCTTGGATGTAATGATGTATCTTGACAAATGGGGCCTGGTCAGCTTCCGACCCCCAAACTAACGGAGTCATTTAGAGATACGGTTTCACATAGATTCTGGCATGGCTGTACTGGGATAAATCTGCATCTGCATTGGATAGAAAGCAGACTATTTCACTGTGGTCCTCCATCACAATCTATTTTGGTGAGGAAGAGCTGAAATCAGAGCAATTTTACAAATGAACACTAAACAGGCTGTTAATGATAGCATGGAATACAGGCCCTGGCTTATTGGTTGATTGAATTGTTTAATTGGCTCAACTGCTCTCAGAAGCACTACCTTAAGATTAGCACTCTTTGAGTGAAACTTTGTCGATAACATTTCCATTTCTGCAGCTGCTATTAAAACTTTAAAACACTAGTGAAGTTTTTGGAACAGTATTTTTTCATGGACAGATTTATCCAGAAGTCCATGTCGGTCAGTGTATTATTGAGCAGCAGAACTTATTTAATCTATGAGAATGTAATTGCACATTGGCATGGTGTAACTAGAGGATGAAACAGTGCTACCTTGAGTCTCTAATAGCTGAACCATAGAGAGTAAAGGAGGCACAGCGCAATAAAGCAGAACAGAGCAAGCACGCATTGACCCTCCAATGTCCTCTTTTAGGCAGATGGACAAGTCATTAGAGCAAGTTTTTCATTTCTGTCTATTAGCCTGCCAGTAGTTTCCTTTCAACTGTGGCCAGTGGTATAAACTTTCAAAGGTACAAAAATATTGGTATGTTAAATTTATATTTGTCAATAAGAAAAATAATAACCCACGTCACAGTGAGTCCACAAGGTGAAAGATTATCGTGATGGCATAAATTTGGGTTTCTGTGGCATATGCCGCTCTAACCCTTCCTTGCCCTCTGTCTCACATGGACTAATCATCAGGGACATGGAGACATCTTCATATCTGTGTTTTATAGCCCGTGTCCTAGCCTGCCAATAGTTTCATCTCAACTAAAGCCAGCTTCCCACTGTGTCTTCTGGACGTTCCCCAGCAGCATGGTTTCCACCCCAGGGCCAAACCAGTCCTAACCAGGGCTTAGCTACTCACCATTTATCCCAAGTTACTCCCCCCAAAACAACATTTCTGGGATTCTCTTTGCCTCTGTTTGCCAAGATGTACATTTTGCCAGTTTGGCTTCAGCTTTAAACGACTGATAGTACAGAGTATGCTACATGATCTGCATTCTGCCATTTCAGCACTTTGAATGTTTGGCAATGACAAGCATTTTGTCAGATTTCCCAGTTCCCACTATAATTTTCCAATAATGTTAGATCCATGTTGTATTTATTAGGTATGTGAGCAAATACATAAGGGGCATTTTAGAAACTTCTCTTTCACCCTTGAATTTGAAAATGATTCATGCATAAAATACTAAAAGTACAGAACCTAGCCCTCAAAATGCCATTTTCCTCTTGTCTCAACTTCTTTATGACCAAATTAGATGTCAGATAAACTGTTATAAATCCTTATTTTTCACTGATACCACTCTTATAATTGTTAAATCATTTTTTTATATCAACATATTTTAAAGAACAGCAATTATGCACTGCAACTGATTTTACAATGGAAATCTATTTCACTTTCACACTTAGTCAAGAAAAGGAAGACACAGCTACAGTCTGCAGTCCTCAGATGTTTTAAATCAGCCCCAGTCTAAGGTGGCTCTAAGAGTTCAAGCGTACTGCACCTCAATAAAACACCAGCAAACTGAAAAATGCCGCAAAAGCACACAAAGCACAATGGAAGTCACCTATTCCTCTGGGAAGAGATTTAGACTAAACAAGTCAAAAACCAACAGATTAAAAAACAGGTTCTTGTGAATGCAATTGTGTTTGATAGCTCGAAAAAGGTTTAACAAATTCTGAATTCTGTTCATGTTAAAAATTTGCCTGGCAATCACCGAGGTCTTCAAAGTTAACTTAATGATTTATTGATTTAACATTGACAAAACATCTTTTAACAGTGTGATTCTTACAGGTGTGGTTTGTATTGTCAGCATATAGAAAGCATGAGATAAAGATTTAAAATATCATGTCATATTTGACCTCTGACCTCTCCTTCAAGCTCAGTAAATTGATCTGGAGATCAAAGTGATAATAATGCTATATAGAGATATTTAGAGCTATATGGGATTTTTATGGTCACTGTTTGTATTGACAACATATAGGCATAAAAAGAATGATATATGGGGATTTTAAATATAACATTATACTTTGCATTCAAATATCGTGTCACCTTTGACCTCTAACCTCCCTTTTACAGTTCACATTTCATTCAGGCTAAAATGAAAATGTGTTGTTCAAACCTTTTAAAGAACATTTAGAAAGAACATAGAAAACATAGAAAATAAAACAGAGTTTATACAATATAGAATACTAATCCCTTAAAAGTAAATACTGCCTTGGCGGATGTTTGCGCTCTCAGAGTGCTTCGTGTTCTGTATATACTATCTCACTGTGTTTAGTCTTTCGCTATCAAACATAGAGCTGCTTAATGGTTTTTCATTTTTTTGTGAGCAATGACAATAAAAATGTCTTCTTTTTTAATTTACACTGACATGAATCCTTATTTGAGGACAGCCTTTGAAATATTACAAATCTGTGTATCTAATTATTTTTTGTAGTATTTCTCTTGTAGACTGAACAGCTTCTGCACTGAATGCAAATCTGTAATGTACAGATACAAAACTCTACCATATGAAATCGTGTCAACACAACATTTCCTCTGTGGTTGAAAACAGTGAAAAAGTACAACTATTCTTTCCATACACTGCCAATCTGTTGGAAAACAAAACTCTCTTGCCAGCAGCGTACTTTTGTTTTTTTGCTGCGAAAACCTGAAGCCCACATGCTAAAAAATGGGCCTTGTTCCAAAGAAAAGTTTATTTTGATGCCATACTCAAGTAAAAATGTCACCACAAACCCAGTGAAGCTGAAAAAAGCTCCACAGAAATTTCAGTTCTGAATAAAATAGACATACCTCGAAAGTTTCCGTAGAACGGTGGAAAAGGCCTGGACTTCTCATTGTCCCCCCCATGCACCTCCCTGATCACCCTTGGTGGAGGCTGTGACCGCCGGGGATTAGCGGCTACCCCTTCTAAATGGGCTTCACAGTCAGAAACACTCCCTAGTCTGGGCTACACTCTGGCTAGACCATTCTGTCCACACTGCCTCTACCTCTTTTTATTCTCCGTGTATTTATCTGTACTTGAATTATATTAAGTGTAATAACATTCAAACGACATAATTCAGTGTCTTCAGTATGTCTGTGTGTTTGGTATGAATGGCATTTCGCTGTGGTTGATGCTTCAGAGTCTGATGGGCCTGCTGTATATTACTTCCAATCAGTTTGGCTTTAGTTCAGTCATTTTGCAATCTGCCCACAACCTCTGAACTTCAGGTCCTCATCATGACTTGACTGCTTTAAAATATGCAGGAACCATGAGATGGTATGTTACACTAAAATCTAAAATGTGGCGGCATCATGGTCACTTCCTGATTTGGATGGTTCTCCTTGCTCGCTGGATGACACTGCTGTTGGACTGTGACACCATCACAACCAATCAGTGACTGGAACAATATCAGACAGTCAATCAATTACTGAAACTTATAGGCTCTCGTAATTGGGGCCCGACCAATCACATATTTGGCAAATGTGTCCCGTCTGTATCGCTATCTTGTATACTTCTCCCTTTCCCATTTACAATCAGTCTTCTTTGTTGTTGACATCTCTTTTTCATTCTATACTTTCATCAGCATCCTCACTGTGTTTATGTTTCTTTTGCTGGAAACAAAAAGAAATACCTGTGAAGAGAGAGAGATAGAAGAGGAGATATGAGGACAAATACTGGTCTAGCCTTTGGCTGACCTCCTGAGATTCCAGCACAGAAGTTTAAAGACACCATGGGATTATTATAGCACCCTCTTCCTCTGCACTGATGTCACTGGAAAGGAACACTCTCCCTCCTCTTTAAACATTTCAGTCCTGCACACAAACATACAGAGCTGTACACCTACACTTATCCTCTAAACACTAACTGCATGGCCCCTGTTAGTGTCTCTTCATCTGTCTTGACTCGAGAGCACCTACAGGCCAGTTTGAGGTCACTTGGGCCAGCAGCTTTTTCTGCCAGAAAGAAGTTTATATATTCCCAAGTGAACTGCTGCACAGGGCTGGTGCATTAGCTTCTTCAAAGAACTGCTGACAACCAAAACTGAGGCAAAATTGGGTTTTGGGTCATTCTCTTTTCACGAAGAATGGTGTAACATTTTTTGTGTTGTATAATTTCCATAAACTTGCAATTTTCAGTGTGTACATTCTCATTGTGCCTGCATAAGTATTCAAACTTCATTCCACAATTCAAAGGCAAGCATAGTATAAACAAACTATGCTTGCACTTTTATCTGCATCTCAGCACTTTCTAACATTCACACGCTGATGTGACTCCAACGGTCTTCCCTCTCAACCACCTTAGCAACATGATTGAATGATGGTTCCATAGGTATGGATGTAAGTGTGAATGGCTGTCTGTTTCTCTGGTTTAGCCTTGTGATGAATTGGTGATCTGTCCAGGGTGTACCCCACCCTTGACCCCATGATAGTTGGGGAATAGGCTAAAGCCTACTCCATGTATTGGATAATTGGCTAAGTGGATGGATGGACGGCTGAATGGATGAATGGATGGATGGATGGATGGATGGATGAATTATTGAATGGATGGATGGATGGATGGCTGAATGGATGGATGGATGGATGGATGAATGAATGACTTGGAGTAAACAGAAAATAGTAATTTGGGTGACCACGGCATCGCATAAACTCTGTACATTTTCAGAGAGTGTTTTTTTTTTAAGATACATTGCAGATAGACTTTGCACCAGTTCTTCTATGGATTAAGCTTTTCTGTCTCGTGTTTCATGAAGGTATACCATCAGCTAGGGGACTCAACAGTCATATTAGTGTCTGAAACTATGTAGGCTTTTGAACCAATATTTTGGTGTTTCTAATAAAGTCTTTGCTGGGAACCCAACATGATGGATTTCTAGCTTTCAGCTAAGTAATCTAAGACTGACTTTTATTTGGCACTATTCAACTTCATCTGTTTATGTTTGTTTTAACTTGGTGTTAATTTATCTTTAGCCACAAGGACAACCTTGTTAGGATTAGGAAAAGATTGATCTTTGGTTTTTAAAAGGAAGCTTTTGCAATGTTAAACACATGTTAGAAAACAACACTTTCTAGGCTTCCCTGTAGGTGTACCTTAACTCTATAATGAAACCATGTGCAACTTGTACAAATGACCTACTGTTGAGTCTTTTTGGGGGAGAAGGGCAGTCCAGTCTAAATGATAGTTCTTGTTTAGGGTCAAGCGCGCCTTATGAATGATGATTGTTCAATCACAAAACATATAAACCTTTTGTGCACATCCTCTTTTAGTATGTTTGTCTTTCCATTTACCTTTCAGCCATCAGACTAATCCTTGTTCACTTTGTTATAGTTTGACACTGGTGCAGGAATCCTTCCGGTCTAGAGTCACCCTATGACCAAAGCATGATGAATGACAGTATTACATACTAAAATGACTGTGCGGAAGGGCAGCCAAAAGTCAGATGTCTTAGTTTACTTTGTGTTTATACAGTGACGTGTCATTGTGCCTCACAGAAAGCCCAAAGCAGACCTGTAATCTGCAGCGTGTCACACACACATGCCGAAAAACACGTAGGCTGAGCGGTGAATGACTACAGCGAACACAGTGCCAGCAAAAGGTCACTGAAGACACACACACACACAGACAAACATGGGATTTTACCCTGGATTCACACTATCCCCATCCCATAATAGACATGACACTATAACATTTGTGCTGCCATGGTAACAAGGCAAACCTGAGGTCAGTTAGCAGGATGTTTAGCTGGGGTTTCATTGACCACATAATTGCACACTATTGTGTGTGTGTGTGTGTGTGTGTGTGTGTGTGTGTGTGTGTGTGTGTGTGTGTGTGTGTGTGTGCGCGCATGCATTCAAAACTCAAAATGAAATCAGGTGTAGTGGACTGAGTGACTGAACTAAAGTTTACATGTTCATGTTTGTGTCTGTAGGAGTCATGGCTTGTTCATTTCACTGGTAAAATACACACCAAGACAAAGAAATAACAAACACTTCCAGGGAGCACAGTGATGCGGAACAGGAAAAAAGTCTGCACAACAGGTTTTAAACATCTTTCAGGAAACTTGTGTTAATTCAGAAATACAAAACAGAGAAGGGTTAGGGATAGTGCTTCTTTGAAGTCCAGGTTAGCCTAAACATTTCAGTTGGTTTGGTCCGCATCAACATTCAGGTTTCCTGAAATGACTCATTTGTGCCATCTATTAGAAATGTGACATATCAAAGTCACATTTCCATCAGTGAGTCACTGTGGCACATAAAAGTCATCATTGGAAGACCATCGTGTTCTGAAGCCACACTCAAGGACTCCATCTTGCTGTAACTTGGACATTTCTGTTATGTTTGGTATGAAATAACTAGGAGTCCACGTTTAAAAGAAAGAAGGGTGGAAAAAGTCAAGCCAAAGAAAAGGTTTGAAAATCAAAGATAAAAGGATGAAAACATGTTTTAGACAGACCAGGAAAAGTTTCTTACATTTATTTGAACAGAAATTAATATTTGAAATAACGAAATGTGTCTTCCTCAAAAAACATGAGGAAAATAAGGTTGGGATCAATGAACAAAAATATCCGACATTAATGTACCAGCAACGCTATTCTTTCTGTTGATTTTCACTCTAAACTCTAATCATATTTGTTCTTCTTAAACATGACCATATCTTGACAAAACAATATAAACTTTTTTAAATCCTCTTTATTTTGGCACTGATAAATTAAGGACAGTACAAATGACAAAACTGCATCACTGTAGCAAAGTTAGCAAGCCACATGCAAAAACTTTGGGACTTTTCTGGACCACATACTGTATGTGCTGTCATGTGAAAAATTAAGTAGACAGTTATTGCTTCTATAGGAATTAAGTGTATAAGTAAGTTGCAGCTAGAATCTAGTAATCAAATGCATGTGACTGCAAGTGTAAGCACCTCTGTAAAAGCTAACACAATGCCACAATTTTCCCATGAGTGGGACATACACTGGAAATACATTCCAAGTTCAGACCAAAAAACACCCAAGAGCATTATCTCAGACTCTGGAGGTCATGACAGTACAATTAAAAAAATACTTAACAAGTAGGGCTTATTTGGATGGAGAAAGTCACGCCTTAATTTTGCAAAGTTACATATGTAGCAACATCAAGTCTTCTGCAACAATGGCCTTTGTACAGACAAAATCAAAGCGGAGATGTATGACCATAATGTAGAGCACCACAAACCAAACACAGCATTGAGCACAAACACATCATACCAACTGTCAGCTCGGTGTTGGAGGGGAGATGATTTGGGCTTGTTTTGCAGGACCTGTTGTAGTCACTGAGTCGACCATCAACTCGTCTGTATACCAAGGTGTTCTAGAGTCAAATGTGAGTCAAATGTCTGAAAGCTAAAGCTTGGCCTAAAAAAGAAAAGAAAGTGTTGCAATGGCACCGTGTTAAGGTCTAGACCTTAATCTGATTGAAATGCTGTGGATATTAAGAGAGCGGAATATAAATGAATGTCTTCAAATCTCAAACAAACTGAAGCAATGTTAAAAGGAAGAGGGGCAAAAATCCCTCCACAAAGCTGATAAAATCATAAAGAAAACAATTAGTTTAAAGCAATTAATTTAAGTTATTGCTTTTAAAGGTGGCTCTGCAACCTACTGAATCATCCATACAAGCTACTGAGAGGACTGCAGAGTTTCTTTCTTATATGGCTGCAAAAAGATGTTGAATTATTATTTCTTTTACTAAAGAAATATATGTTTACTATGTATGCTGTGAATTTTGAATGTCTTAAAACCCTGTGGTGCTAACTCATTCATATTTTATTGCCAATTTAAAACTAAACTTTTTTATGCAATTGGAAAAAAAAACTTTTTCAGATGTGAGGATTTGTGTCTCATAGGGGCAAAATGGAAAAATCCTAAACCCTTCAGACTGTGTGGTGATGTTCATTACAGTTGTTGACAGTTATTATATGCTATTGATTGCCTCGTTTCTCAAAGTGTAGTGTATTTTATTAGTCTGTATGGAATATTATTCATTTGTCAGGTTGTAAAAGTGCATAATCATATTGCTAGGCCACTGCAGTGCATGAGTGTGTGTGCTCTTTTAATAAGTGCAAGCTAGTATGCTGGGTTTTATTGGTCTGTGTGGACTATAACCAATTGTCAGGTTGGTAAAAAAGCAGAAAAACATTCCAATTTGTGGTTTCCCATTATTAATAATGATAGAAGCAGTTGTTATGAATTATATAACGGCACTTCAGATGCCTTTAGGTTTTGGATGAATCCGTGTGTCTGCGGCTCTGATTTGGACAGAGTTGGTGAACTCCACCTTCCTCTTGCAGGCTTATTTCTCAATAGCGCTCCTACTTTCTCTGGTCTACTTTTTGCTTCACTCCATGTTTTCTTTCTCTTGGTTTTCACCCTACCTGGATTTTCTGTTTGAAATTCCTTTCTTGATTTTTATTGTCCACCTGTTGTCTTAGTAACCTCTGTTTTCCTGGTTGATATTCTATGGTTTTCCTTTCTTGTTGGTGTTTTCATAAACTATCCCACCCTTCTTTTTAAAATTGTTTCTGCCTTGATCCTCTTCCTCGTACTTCTCTCCCTCTCTTTTTCTCCCAGTTTCCATCCTCTTTTCCTCGGCTCCTTTCCTCATCTTCTCTTCATCCTTCTATCCCTCAATGTCTTTCCACAACCCCTGGCCATCAGCAGACTAGACAGACCACAGACATCATTACTGACATTCATGGAAATCAGCATTGGGAAAAATTACATTCATGATGGCGTTCCCAACATGCCTCCGTTAAATCACAAATAATTCTTGAAATTTCACTTTCCAGAATTCCCTCAGTTAACATGACGTGTTATTTCCTGACGGGAACACATGACGAAACTGACAGATATTTTCAAAACAGCTTTAAGAGCAAGCCTTCTGTGGTCACCGTATTGAAGGACATCAGGACTTTTCGTCCAAGGGCTTAGTGTGACACGTAGTCAAGACACAAAAAAATTGGTGTGGTTACATTGGGGATCATTGACTCAGTAAGGAATGTTTAGGAGTGGTCAAAAACAAATACATAAACCTACTTTCTGCCTGTGACTTGGCACCATGAACAACATGAATCAAAAAAAAAACATTTATTTATCTGGGCATGTGAAGGCATTTTGACTTTAAACACTCTTTTTAGTGTATGTAATTTAATGCAATCCTTAATCTGATTTCTTACAGCACATCTAATACTTGGTTCTACATCTAATACTTGGTTCTAAAGTCCCTCAGCAAGATGCACCTTGATTAAATGCTTTTAGTAGCAGCCATATATAAACCAATGGCATCATTCTTAATGGATATTTCATCAGTCTTCTAGGAAGACTTGCTAGAGTTCAGTCATTCCTCGGAGATTCGACTTCCAAGCATAGCTTGCATATTTTGAATGGTTCTGTGGTTTAAAAAGGCCATTCCAAAAAGCATGAAAAGCATGTTTATCCACTCCACAACCAGCTTTTAATGGATGTTTGAGGTCATTGCCCTGTTGAAGCGCCCACTGTGAGGTCATTTGAGGTTAGACGCCTTTCATTAGAACCTGAGTGGCAGCAGTCCAACCTTATCTCAACTGGTCACCTTCCTCCCGATTGCATTTTATTTGTCCATGAAGACAATTTCTCAATTTTAGTCAAGGTTTAAAGTGCTGATTTTGAACCATGGTTTCTATCTTGGTTAGCAGACTTTCAGTCTGTGGTAATGTAAAACGTGCTTGCTTGATAGTAACCAGAAACACTGCAGCAGTGGTGAACTGCTAAAGGACATTTGTAACTTCCAGCAATGTTGAACTTATAATTTAATTCATTACATGTAAAATGCTCACTCTGTCTTGAATTTAGAAAAATCTAAAATAAATTCATAACTGTGAACCTCTTACCTGCCATGTTTTTCTTGGACATTCTTTGTAATATGTGCAGCAGTTTTAAAGGACACGCTGAGGGTGGCAAGTCTGCACAAGAGCTGGTACCAGCAGCAGCTGAGTCAAGTCTAGTACACAGGTTTGTGTGTATGTTTGAAAACGTCTCAGGAATAAGTGCATAAGTTAGGCAACGAAGTGAGAAAAGAATAACATTATTGGTCAATAACATTATTGAAGTTGGATATAATTCTGTAAAATATAAAAGCAGAAAATCTGAAAATTCATCTTGTCAGAGAAGTGCCTCCATACGGCTGTTTTCTGGAGGCAAGGGTGCAAAGCCAATATGTTTTGAACTCTCCAATTTTATACGATTTGTTTGTTCATTTTCTAATTACAGTGTATGCTTGGGCGTACCATTTGCTTGAGTTTGACATAATAGATCCCAGTTTCTGTTTCATTTCTTACCAACAGTTGGTTTGTTGGTTTCTTTTACCCAAGACAGCCAAGTAGTTACAGTTTCCTTAGCCTTTAATGTGGCCTCAACTATTTAGGTGTGTCAGAAAACACTCACACAAGTTGTTTCTGGAACAAGGACATGGATTAAGTCACTGGATTTCAGTCTTCATTATATTATTTATTATTTATGCATGTTTAAGTCATGCAGTATTATGTAAAACAAATGACTATAGCATCAGTTTTCCAATATGGCAGTGATATCGATCCATCTTATTTGAACTTTGCGAGACAGGTCTCTCAACAGTTTCATGGCCTCTATTCCAATTTATGGCCTATGTACTTTGTTTTTCTTCACAAACGGCGAGGCTTATATAACCTCAACCTATATATGAGCCCTAATATTCAAGTTTTCAAAGGTCACAAACACTTTCTGACATGTTATGTTGATTTAAAATGTGAAGTAATGCACCATGGTGAAGTTTCCCCCATAGATGCTACCAAAAGATGAGCCAGGTTTATACACCCACTTTACCACTGGTATGTGGCGGTAGTTGACACACACAAAGAATAATAAGCATGGCCAGAGCTTCTCTGATTCACCATCCCCTCCCTTCCTGCTGCATTACTAGCTGCCACTCATCTTTAGCCCTTCAATACTGAAGCACATCCAGAACAAGCAATTATTGGCCCATTTTGTTGCCTTAGCTGCAAAGAACAACTGTTCACCTCTTTTGTTCAAAGATGGGCTTTTGCCCAGTTTACATTTTGGCTGCATTTTGATTTCATACACTACCTGCTAATGGATGTCAAGTGGATATTAATGATACATTGTGGTCTGGAAACAGAAAAATCACAACTGTGACATGAGTTATGAGGATGGTGAATCATACGTTCTTTCTGTTCTGGTACACCACTTGAAATGGTCTCCACTGCCGACGTGTTCCTGCAGTATTTGTTCTTTGTTGTTTCCGCATCACCAATATTGACAAAAGTAAATTATAATGTAAAGCAGAACGCACACTTTGCATTACTTTCTTGGTGTACTGGCGTCACTGGATGGAAGATTGTTCCAACAACTGTAATGTTTGGGATGTACTGAAACTCATCAAGGTTCTTTTTTATGACAGTGTGTAAAAACTACAAAAATAAGAATGTTCAAGAATGCCTGAACTCTTTATAAGAATGAGTTCCAGAGCCATATACATGTACATTTCAGACTTTTGTCCACATAAAAATGTATAAAATAATATCTAGCACAATGCAGTCCTTGAAATCCTGTTTTTTGGTTTGTTTGTTGTTGTTTTTTAATGTTGTTTTGGATGTTTGTTTTATTTGTTCCTGTATTTCATCCAGCAGTGTTGGGGATATTGTCAAAACTGATGGAATTATGAATGCAGGAAAGCACAGTCAGATTTTTATGCACCATGCGATGCCATTTGGAAACCATGTGATGGCCTGGCAATGATCCCAAACACACTGCCAATGCGGTAACACTACGAGTCATGGATTGGCCTCCCCAGCACCCCGGACCTCAGTGTTATTGAAGCAGCGTTGGATCAGCTCGGCAGAGAATAGAACAAAAGCACAACCAGCATCCAAAGAAGAACTTTGAATGTCCTTCAAGAATCCTAGTGAACTAATACTGAAGACTACTTAAAGTAATTACAACAAAGCTTAAAAGTTCAGGCTGTGTTGAAGAGTAAAAGTGGTTGATATTTGGTATGACCAAACTGTTTTTGCCTTATTCACTGTATTTCCATGAACGCTGGATGGTTCAGTAAATTGCTGCACCTATTTCTCATTTCCCTAGCAAAACGTAAAGAAATGAAAGATTGACTCAAGACTTTTGCTCTGTACTGTTCATTTTACTTTGTGGTTCAAAATACCACAAATATTAATGTGACTCTTAAGTGATTATTAGTACAATATAATATATTAGTACAATATAGCCTATAAAAGTAATAAGGATGATGATGACAAAGCTTTAGAAATAATCAGCATCATTCTCCACTTTTCGTGGGAGCGGTGAGGATCCGAATCTTACTACAGACCAGCTTCCTCCCATTACACACTATGATGTCATTGACTGACACATTACCACTGGTGGATACATGTATATCACACATACCCGCACTAACCAGATTTCATAAACACAAGCAAACACAAGAGAATCACAGTCTAAACCACCACATTCCTGATTCAGGGTCAGGGCTGCCTTTGGTGAGGACACACGAAGACTTTGGTCAAAACTCATTCTGGACATTTGCTTGTGTGTGTGTGTGAGTCTGTGTGTGTGTGTGTATGCGGTGTGTCTGTCCCCAAACTGTATATTTGAAATAGAAACCACTGCATATCCAGAGGACTACATCATTTGTATCTCATACCCACAATGAAAAGTTAACTGAAGTTTAAATGACCACTGCGGCCTCAGACATATGCACACACAACAATAGACAAAATACTGAGCGCTGTTCTTTTTTACACACAGGCGCACAGAAAACATTTTAACTGACATTTTAACATATTTTACAACCAAGAAGTAAAAGAAAGAAAATACAATATGATTTGTGATTCTGGGGAGGGATTTGTATGACTAAAGACACAAACTGAGGCTTTAGCACTCTACGATTATCGTTCTCTGCAGAATTGTGAAGAAAAAACAGAAACACTGGAAAACATTCCCCTCACTGTAAAATGTAAATTTAATGCCTGCAATGTCTGCAGGGCCTGCATGTGTAATGACATATGCAACAATTATATTCTGTCCCAAGCATTCAATGTGCTGCATTAAATTCAGCTCAGAGTAAAGGCCTTTACACACTTGACGCGTAAAATTCAGACTCACCAATCAACTTGATATCATGGCAAAACATGAAATGGACATCACGCCAGTCCACCGTGTACATGTCATGCTTTGCCGCTCCAAAACGTGAAATGGACACGCATGCAGAAGTTGCATTACCAGCAGGGGAAGGTAATAGATTTAAATTCACACTGTTGGTAGTGAGCAAAAAACGTATAAAGTAAAAAAAAATTAGCGGTTACTTCATTATGTTATAAAAAATCAGACGCAGGTTGGTACTAGCTCCAACTGGAAATCCATCTAAAAAGCCTTCCTATGAGTAAGCATGACAAACTCTGGTGGTCAGTATACATCAGCACAGAAGTGCTAAGACAAATGATAGACTGAACACATTCACACACAGAAAATAAAGGTGTAGTAAAGGCGGGTCATAGAGGGGGATTTTTAGGTCGGATGAATCAGTCATTTGGATACAAGAAACTGGTTTTACGCAGTTTTTCCCATTACCCTGCAACTCTTACTGATGAGTGAAATAAGGGTTTGACTCGCCCACCTTTTTCTCACTCTGCACTATGGTACGATTAGAATCTTTAACAAAGAAATAGTTGTTCTTTTAGTTTTCTTTTTCTTCTTCCCTTTTAATTTCACGTAGCGAGAGCAGCGTCAGCAACACACACTGTGCTCTGACACCTGTATAAACGAGGCAGAGGTGCGTCGAGCGTGTGGTTAATCTGTGGCCGTTGTGGCAGAGTATGTCAGTGAGGCGAGAGGTTAAGAAAAATACCCGGCTACGTCATAGACTCCAGTGAAGTGAAAAGAAAAGAATAGAGGTCAGAAGGGGTTTTTTGCTATCCATGTAACCTTGTCGCATGACCTGATATTCTTGTGCTGGTATTGTTCTTACAATATAACTTACATACAAAAATTTGTTTTACTCCAGGACCACATCACGTTTTTTATTATTATTTTGATAATAAAGACTTGGATACTTCTGCAATCGTTTACTTTGTAGGAGCTGTCAACACAATATGTCTTGAGGTACTGATTATGGTAACTGACAGATGGCTGACAGCAAGTAGTGAGGAAGCTTGGAAGTTTGTAAAGTTATATGTCATGCATGGATGTATATATGCATGGATGCATGGATGCATGGATGAATGGATGGATGGATGGATGGATGGATGCATGGATGAATGGATGGATGGATGGATGGATGGATGCATGGATGGATGGATGGATGGATGGATGGATGGATGGATGGATGGATGCATGGATGCATGGATGGATGGATGGATGGATGGATGGATGCATGGATGAATGGATGGATGGATGGATAGATTGATGGATGGATGGATGAATGGATGGATGAATGGATGGAGGGATGGACCTTCTCAGAATAAAACGATTAATCCAGATGAAAAAATACCATCAAGGTTTCAGCTGCACATGGTAGGAAAGTCTGGAAGATTTTGCAATTTACATAACTTAGCAAGCTCTCTAGCATCTTAGCAGTTTCCCCAGTTGATTAACTACGTTACTAGTAGTAGTAAGTTCTACTAGGAGTCCTGGTAATGACACAGGTCAGTTATTTTAGTAGTTATTTTAAAGACAGAGCCTTAAAGATATATTGCAATGATCACAGAGACATCTGTCCACTATAATCTGAATCGCTCATTCCGAGTAAGCAATGACAGACCAGCAGGACTATGTGCACACAGGAGAGAGGAAACAGACAGATAATTTCCCAGTAGATGACTATAAACTAACTGCTGTGTATAACAGCAGAAGTGGACAGAATCCCAGCTGTAACAGCAGTGATTTATGATTTAGCCTTAACTAGTATATAAAATGGTATCAAGTCACAATATTAACCTGGTTCTTTACTTCCTTTTAAAACTTCTTTATGATTTTCTTTTACAAATAAAATCCCTCAATTATTAAATCTGATCTTGTTCAGTGCACATATGATATAGAATGATTCACATATGTGTTTCATTTTTCCATCTGGCCATAATATTTTGACTTTATAATATACATATCCTTTATTATTCTCTCCTCTCTCTCTCTCCCACTCACAGAAGCCACCCAGGTCGGCCTGCAGTGAAGTAAAAATCAACAGACAGAATAAGAGATTTTTCCATTTAAAAATTTATGGATGCCTCCTGGTCATATATTTCAGTGGGTGAGTGGATGAGTGCATGTGTGTTGGGGGTCAGTTAACAGAGTGACCCTGAAAAGTGCTGAGCTATAAATGTAACCCAGCATTTACTGTTTCCTTTTTCAAATTTGGTGTTTCTTTTTCCCTTCCTTTTTTTTCCTGCCTCACTTTTCTAAGTGTATTTCTTCTTTTCTCTCCCCTGATTTCCTCCATTTTGTTTCTCTTTACCACTTTTTGACACTGACTGGTAATGATATACACAAGTCTATATCTTAAAAAAAAACTCTTAAGGAATTAAACACTTGATGGCTTCTAATTAATAATTTAATTAACTGCAAAATGACATTGACACCCAGCAGTCTTAAACTTGCTGGGTGTAACTTGCAACCAGTGAGTCCCTGTGACTGGGACCAATTGCAAGTGAGTTTCACTCATCAGTGGAGACTGTCTTAGATTGCAATATGTTGTCAGTTTTTCAGCCTTTTTGCAAACCTTCACCAATTTATCTAAGACTAATCCCATGCAAGTGAAGTTACATAATTGGCTGTCTACAGACTGCTTCCTATCAAGCAGCTGTTGCAGTGTATTTGCAATCAACTTGTTGCCCAGAGGCTGAGCTTGATGGATTTGTGCAGCGTCTGCAGTGATTCGATGCTGTACCAGTCTACTGTGGTGATGAAAGAGCTAAGCATAAAGGCAACGGCGTTAAAGTTGCTTACCGGTCAGTCTAGATTCCTGCTGTTACCTATAGCCATAAGCTTTGGGTAATAGCTGAAAGAAATGAGGATTCTCCAAAATTTGGCTGGGCTCAGGCATGGAGACAGGGTGTGATGTTCAGTTATTAAAGAGGGACCGAGAGCAGAGCCACTACTCACACATCAGAAAAAAAAAGCCAGTCGAGGTGACACCCAGAAGGGCCTGTGATCAGATGCCTCCTGGGAGAAGTGTTGTGGACATGTCCAACCAGGGAAAAAGCCCAGAGGTAGACCAGGACACACCGGAGAGATTATGTCTCAGTTTTCCTCTGGATGACCTGAAGGAGGTGGCTGGGGAGAGGGAGGTCTGGGCCTCTCTGCTTAGGCTGCTGCTCCCTGAGGATGTAGAGGATAGATGCATGGAGCTTTACCTTTTTAGCAGATCCAAAAAATAAAAGATAATTTCCTGCCTTCTCACCCTTATTCACATAAATGCAAGAGAAAAAAATAGTGAACCACCCACGTGTTGGGTGTGTGATGCTGTGGATCTATCAACACACTTTAAAGATCAACAAGACATCGCTGGCCATTTATGTTGTATTCACTGGATTTCTTGCATGAAATAAACTTAATGGATGACTGAATTTCAACAGGCTTATCTTAAAAGTGAACATTCTCTTTTGTCACTTTCAGAAAAAGTCGCTGAACATTGTTTCCAATCCCTCTGACAGCACCACACCTTTGTTTGTAACATGTCAATAAATGTCTGTGTGGTTACCATAGACTCCATGGGAAACTCTTTCTGCACTGTTTGGGCCTGCTTCTGTTCAGAGCTGCCGGGGTCAAGCAGAGAGTAAATGGAGATTTCAGCTTCTGATACAAACACAAACACACAACGGGGACAAGAGATCCAAAACACATGTGGGAGGAACTGAGAGTGTGCAATAACAAAGGACAACCTGTGCATTCTAGGAGATACTTAGGAGACAAAACGAGGGCAAAGACCACTTTCAGATCATTAAAATCACATGTATCAAAGTTCTGCTTTTCCTGTACTAACATTTCATCTTTTTTGTATACAGCTGGATTGAAATCCCTGAATACATACACTCAGAATTCAACAAAATTCAGTGCACATGCTGATATTGTTGTGCACTGTGACCAATGGCCATCATATAACAGAATTAAGTGATTTCATATGCAGCTGGGACAGAAGCAATATCCACTGGTGTGCAGCTGAGAAGGGACACAACACATTAAATGTTAAGTTGAGTTAAGTTGTTACAGGAAATTAGGCACCAAAATAATGTGGACATGAAGTTGATGTGTTAATTTATGTCACAAGTTTGGAGATTATGCTCCCATTTTAATGTGGGTAAATTCTTTGCGGTGAGGTTGAAAAACATGCTTTGCCATATTTTATTACTGTTAGATCATATTTTTCCATGAGTCTAATGCTGCTTCATATGCCTTTTCATTGAATACTTGTAATTTTGTGGTAGATTTTGGCATGAAAAGCATTTGGAGTGGACGTTTAAATTCAAAGATACTGTATTAGATATCAGCTGCTAGTGGCTGTAAGCCAAGAACATCAGTATCGGCCTTCAAAATACCACAAGAGATCTGCCGAGACAGAGAGAGTAACTGATCTGTGTCTGTTTTCAGGTATTAGCCAAGCCCGAGGCCAAAGGGAATCCTCAGCCAGATGCTGTGGTTTTGGATAAGGCTATATCCTGGAAAACAACACCGTGATACTGGCTGCGACGAAGCCCAGACAGATTTACATTGAGGGCAGAAAACTATTCTTGTCTTCAAACTGCCCGCATACAGCCACTGTTTTCACCAACATTTTTGTGATTTTTATCCCCCATGCACAGACAGAGTTTCACTATAATATGTTTGGTGACTGGTGGTAATTTCCTCTGCTTTCTTACCCTGACCTGGAAACAGACATCTTTTGTGCACTTTGTCTTCATTGGAACTAAAGAAGCACAGACAAAAAAATGAAGAAAAAAAAATGTGAGAAAAAGAGATGAGCCAAAGGGAATCCTCAGCCAGCTGCTGCGGTTTTTGGAGTAGACTATTTCCTGTAATACAATACAGGGATATTAGCTGTTACAGAGCCCAGAGAGTCTTATACTCAGGGCAGGAAAACAACACTGTATGCCTTTAGGCATGCATGGGGTCTGATTTCTAGCAGCCACTTTGATTTTTTGCAAAATATAAGATCTTGAGAATTATTATAGGTTGAGATAAGACATCAAGATTTTACAACTGATTGCTGATTGTAATTTCCTCCTCTGTGCTCCATTTGACTGTTTTGTTTTAATAAAACAACACTGGTGGCCGGCTGTGCAAAAGAACCTGATACATGTTTTTATTCCATGAATTAATCAACATCAAATCTGTAGCGAACTGTCAACAAGTTATGATCTTGGCTAAGTTTGTATTCTGGAATTCAGTACAGAAACCTTTCCCACTGAAGCTGCATCATACATTGTGCAGAGAAGTCACTAAACGGATGAGCAGCAAATTTCACCATGACTAGCTTTGAGTGTGCTAGGGATGCTTTCAGTTACTGTGTACTTGTTCATTAGAGCAAGCTGACCTGAGGTTGTTTACATACATTCAATAAAAAAGCAAACTAAAAACCTTTTTATTCTCACAGGCACACCTAATAACTGTGTGCATGTGTGTGTGTGTGTGGGGGGGGGGGGGATGTTAAACTTTGATTTTATTTATTTGTAAAGCTTTACTGTGTAACTCTACATATTTTTAATCACCTATGTTGAGCACATGGAGTTTACGTGTAATGAAATGTGGTATATAAGTAAAACTGCCAATCAAAGGAGCTTGCAAAGAAAAGCGTCTGGACTTCTTTAAGTTACTTGAAGATGTTTCACCTCTCATCCGAGAAGCTTCTTCAGTTCTAAGGTCAAATGGTGGAGAGTCCCAGATATAAACCTAGTGGGAGTATCCCCCCACAGAGGGACAAAAGGACCCCCTGATGATCCTCTAATCGCCTGAGCCAAGGTGAGAAAATAGGTGTGGGTCCCAATCAGCCAGAGTTTCGGGTGAGCTCATTGTGAAACCTGGCCCCACCTTATCATGCGAATTCCTGAGGTCAGATGGCCCAGGATGTGAGTGGGCGTTAAGGCGTCTGGGAAGGGAACTCAAAACTGGATTATAGATGGCAGAGAGTTGGTGTCGTAAACCACCGCCTCTGTTCAAAGATGGTCGCTCACAGTGGACATAGATGGCCAGACCACACAGCATAGGATGATGGTAGATCGCGACACGGACAGAGGAAAACACAGAGGGAGCAATCAGGGAATGAGAGACAGAAGGGAAACACAGCTGGGACAAATCAGGCCTAACGAGACAAGGGAAGCAAAATCAGATACATTAACATAGGACACAGACTTTCAAAGTAAAACAGGAAACATAACACAGAGACGCGGACTTGACAAGGGGATACAGCAGACAAGGGAGACAGAGCAACTAAGCAACACAGACAGAAACCAGAAGGCAGAACTCTAACAAAGAAACCAAAAGACTAGAAATGATAAATAATGGCAAAATCAAAATTACAATAATGAAAACTCAAAACTCTGGGTCGACGGCCCAGGTCGCCTAACACGTGATGCAGCACTGTATGCCATGCTGTGGCCAATTTTGTGCAAGCCTTCACCAGCCATTCTCATAATACACACTATTCCCTAGCAACCAATGACTGCCACAGGATCCCTGTTCCGTCTCTAGCCTGCGTGAGTAGCAATAGATTTCACAACAACTACTAAAGTCAAAGGAGTTTGCAAAGAAAAGCGTCTGGACTTCTTTAAGTTGCTTGAAGACGTTTCACCTCTCATCCGAGAAGCTTCTTCAGTTCTAAGGTCAAATGGTGGAGAGTCCCAGATATAAACCTAGTGGGAGTGTCCCCCCACAGAGGGACAAAAGGACCCCTGATGATCCTCTAATCGCCTGAGCCAAGGTGAGAAAATAGGTGTGGGTCCCAATCAGCCAGAGTTTCGGGTGAGCTCATTGTGAAACCTGGCCCCACCTTATCATGCAAATTCCTGAGGTCAGATGGCCCAGGATGTGAGTGGGCGTTAAGGCGTCTGGGGAGGGAACTCAAAACTGGATTATAGATGGCAGAGAGTTGGTGTCGTAAACCACCGCCTCTGTTCAAAGATGGTCGCTCACAGTGGACATAGATGGCTTCTTTCACTCCTCTTTCAAACCATCTGTCCTCTCTGTCCAAAATGTGAACATTGGCATCCTTGAAAGAGTCACCTTTATCCTTAAGATGCAGATGGACTGCTGAGTCTTGTCCTGTGGAGGTGGCTCTTCTATGTTGTGCCATGTGCTTGTGAAGTGGCTGTTTGTTCTCTCCAATGTAGAGGTCTGGGCATACACTGTACAGCATACACCACATTGTTAAGTTAGTTGACCTTAGAACTGAAGAAGCTTCTCGGATGAGAGGTGAAACGTCTTCAAGCAACTTAAAGAAGTCAGATGCTTTTCTTTGCAAGCTCCTTTGACTACGATGACCTGGATGACTGAGAACCTTCACAGACACAACAACTGCTAAAAAACACTCGCAACTGGTCAGGGATGACACGTTATTCCCAGATGGTCACCGTGGAGAGCCCGTAGCTCTAAATGTTATCAGCAGTGACCCTGATAGCAAGTCAAGTGAATGATTTATTATATACTGGACACAATTACCAAATACTGCAATGAAGTCCAAAAATGAAGTCTGCAGAAATTGTAGAGTTCACAGTCTTTCCATGTTCCATCTAAAAAACCCATGCCGCTTTCATTGCCATTTCATTTCCAGATCATTCTAGAATTGGGACCTTCCCGGATCATTTTCATTTCTTTGGACACTCTTGAGAAGTCAGTGCGGTTTTGTGAACTTGACACTAAACATTTGGACACACTGGATTCACGCTCATAAATTCTTGCAGCAATTTAATAGAAACAAATATGCTTCGCTAATTTTTTTCATGAATTTACCACCAGGAATCTTATAACATTGAGACTTCAGTTTTCTCACAGAGGTATTTGGCATAATTGTGTAATTGCGTGTTATTTCCTTCGGTACAAAGCTACTTAATGGAACTAATTTGGACCCTTTCATGGAGCTTAGTACTAGTTTGAATGGCTTCTCTGTTAAATGTATTAATGTCACGTTGAAAATGTAAAATAACTGAAAAAACCAAGCAACAACAAAGACATAGTTGAGAAAGTGGAAATATAATCCTGTCTCTGTAGGTAAAACCTCTTGTCTAATTAAACTTTACATCAATTGTTGCTATTAGGGGTAGCAAGGTTTAGTATAAATGATGTATAACAGTCTACATTCTTGAATCGGCTAAAACACAAAGACAAATTTGCACAGTGGCTCACGGTAATTCCACGTCTCCCTCCGGTCGCTGCTCTGTGCTCAGGAACGTCAGAGCAAAGCATCTGCGAGTTACAGATGTGTATTTGATTTCAGGTATTAGTCCCAACTAAATCCTAAGGGTCTACTGTGGGTTTGGATCAGGTTAAATCCCAGAATACAATACATCAATACTAGTGTGACCAACCCCAAAAAGCTGTACTAGTGAAACGTAAGATAATTTGATTTGATCACTGGCTCCAGCTTGAGATAGAGTAGCTGTTGCAGTCATTTGTGATTTGAAGAATGAATAAAATACTGTGGAGGGAGGGTGTGTTTTGGCTGTGTTTTTTTTTGTTTTGCTTTGTTTTGTCTTTGGGGGGGGGGGGGGGGGGGGGGGGGGGGGGGGGGACGCTTTTCCTTTTGACTCATACGTGTCCATCTCTGTATTTAACAGGTCCTAGATTCATAGGTACAATATGTGACATTGTATGCTCGGTCTGACCAAATGTGTATTTTCTCTTCGCCCATCGGGGTCAGTGCTGTCCTTGAAATACTCACAGTGAGTGGCAGTTGTTCGACAACTTTGCAAAAGCATTCACATGCTCTTTGCAGGAAATACAAAGTTTGCCTTCAGTCCAAACATCACATCATAATCCATCAGTTTTCTATGCGAGCTAGTGACCGAGCTGCTACCGTTCGCTCTGCAGTTGTGTTTTGTGATTGATGAGCTGCATTGTCACCGTGGTGCCGTTACCTCCCGAGTGTTAATGAAACGTGTGTACGTGTGAGAGAAAGGTGTGTACGCTTGCTTATCTGCATGTCGAGAGCAGTTTCTTCTTCTATAGACTGACATCATTTTGTTTGGGATGATGTTGTGTCTGTACACCCGGTGACCGTTGCTAGGGTCCTCTGCTTTGTCTGCCAGGCTGTGTATGTGAAGGACATGGAGGGATAAACAGAGCAATATCACGCGTTTGTTAAATTTTGCGAGTAGTGATGCGTTTTTATACAACGCACGGTACAGGAACAGAATTGCGTGATATGTCTTGACGACTGACAAACATTGCAAACAATTGATATGCAGAGCTGTAGGGAATAAATTCACTTAAAAGCAGTATTTAAAAATAGCAGCTATGGAAACTTACATTAAAATACTGATAGCAACCCTGTATATATTGGAATGTGCCAATTATGCACATTTATGACATTTACCTTAATAAAAGCTAAAAGAAAAAATAAAGAGCAGATACATTTAATGTCATAAAAATACAAAAACAGAAAGCATATATAAATAAACAGAAAACTAAACATAGCCGTGAGTCTATTCACAGCTGGTGTGCCCTACACATGAGGTACAGTTTGATTTTAAAAAATTACTACCTTACTCTCACAGTTTTGCACACATATGCAAATATACAGTTACTTTAAACATTAAGTTGACGTCTCTACAGCTCCTTGAAGGGAGCTAAGAAAAGCACAAATATGGTGCTTTCCTATGAGGTGCCTGTTGAAATCCTTAATGCTTGTTCAATTCAGCTGCTCTGTTCCAGGTTTCACTCTTTATTTGCTCAGATTCATTTGGCGATGTTTCCACTGGTTCTCCACACATTTCTCATCCACTCTGCCCCAGCTCACTTCCCAATCCCCAACTCTTTCAGCCCTGCAGTCATTATGATTTGTTTTAAATCTAACTGCAGTCACCTTTGTATTTAAAGTACTGTGAAAAAGCACTTGCCCACTACCTAATTTCATTTTTGTTTTTACATATTTCCATTGCTTACATGTTTCAGATTATTAAACAAATTCCAATATTAATCAAAGATAACCTGAGTAAAGACAAAATGCTGTTTTTAAGTAATGATTATTGGGGGGAAAACTTTCCAAGCCTACCTGACTCCTCTTGTTAAATCATAACGTAACTGCAATTGACCATCTCGCATCTAGCTAGCTATGTCTCGTGACATTTGTGCAAACAGGATGTTGTCGCTGGGCAACAAGGTAAGCTGCCATTGTTGCACTATTGTACGTTGATTTCTATGATTTAAAATGAAAGTTCTAGGTATAATGGTCTTCCTGCCCCCCACATCAGAATTCATTCCCTGATGAATAAACCCATTTTAGTCAAATTCAACTGAGGGATCATTGTGTTTTATTTTAGAATTATTTTAAAAGGGGTCAAAATATCCACCCTCTGTGGTTCTAGTATTGAAGGTGGCTCTGGGAGCTCTTCACCCTCCACGTTCTTCTAGTTTTGGACAGCTAAAACAGCAAGACAACCAAGTTTTTATCTATAAGGTGATTTTAGGGCAATTTGCTCTACTTTTATTGACCTTTCTCCAATGGCTCTCCATTTTCTGTTTCCTACGCAAAGTTGACAATGTTAAGCTAACATCTGCTCGGTTGTTCTTTAGCCATATTTGTAGAAACATTTGAAAAGGTTTGCAAGTTTGTGTCTCCATATCTTTGCCTTCACCAATCTGGGTTGTTTTTTTGTTTTGTTTTTTTTGTTATGGCTATCTGAATGTGTTTTCATGCATTTATGGCTATCAGTTCTTAATTTGAATCATTGCTGTTATACAAATTTTTCCCTGAACGGATCAAAAAGTTAAAGTGAAATGACAGGACCTAAACTTGTGTGTTTCTACACAGGCAACCGTATGCATTTGTGTGTGTATGGGTTGTGGGTTGTCTTTGTTAAATGTCGTAGTTGAGTGACAGTGTGATAAAACATCTCTTAGCACAGCATTGATACTTATGACACATAGTCAAGACATCAGTAATCCATTTGTTACACACACACACACACACACGCACACACACACACACACACACAGATCTACGCACGAGTTTGTCATATTTTTCACATAAATTTTACTCACACAGTGGCACAAATGTATTCGCACAAAGGTCCAAACTTGAGCACATGCACACACTCAAATACATGATGTATTTATTATGCAGGATGCATACACACATACTTTACTCACATGTACACACACACAGAGAGACACTCTTTCTGACCACAGAATGATAATTTGAAAAATACAAAACCAGAAAATCTTCTCTGCAAGGGGTTGTTCTTTTTTTCTGTCTGTAATCCTCTTTCTTTGATTTTTTTTTCTTTCAGTTTTCTCAGCAGTCCTAATTAAAAGCACCTGCATCAGCTTCTTTCCTCTGTCTTTTCTCTCAGCGTTCACTCTTATGCCGTCTACTCCGTTTAAAAGTCCGTCTCGCAAAAAGGATTTGGTCCGCGTGTATTATGAAACATTACAGTCTCATTTGTATATGAGAATGAAAGAAAAATGGTTTAATTGTGTATGCATAACTGGGGAAATTTTATTTAACATACTCGTCAGTTCTGAATAGAGATTACAGACAGAAAATAAAACCTAAAGATTAGTTTATTAGTTAAACTGTGAATGAGAAGAATTAAAAAGTGATAAAGAAGAACTAACCCAAACCACACTTTGTGACAAAAGAATCAAAACAGTTGTAACACATGTATTCCAAACCACGCCGTAGCATATGAAGGACTAAGGACTAAGGACCCTCGCCTTTTATTGAGACCAATTTAATCCTCACTCCATATCTTCTTTGTGCTAATAATTTGCATTTGCATAAACTTAAATCTGTAGCTAGTCACAAGGTAGCGGCCCGTTTTACATAAACAGACCCATTTAAACTAAACCTCCAAACAATGCTGACACTTGGTTTTCTTTTTTCATTTATGTATAAAGTTATAAAGATGCTGTTTCTATTATAAACACATCAGGCAGAACATATATTACTGTAAGATTTCAACTAGCTTGCTAACGCTAAAGCTAGCTTCTAACTCCGCTAAACTGTGCAAAATCCTTTTTTGTTATGGATGTCTGCACGTTATGTTTCATTGTAACACCCAGGAAAACAGCCACACTGATTGTTTTACTGGACATACAATCATTAGGACCATTTTTAAAACTCAACCTGTTCTGAAGGAACATTTAGCCCTTGAAAAGGCAAGAGACACCTTAGCATATGGACAGCAGAAACTATCACAAAAGTATCAGTATTTGGCAGTGGACATCAACTATGCAAGATATAGTCACAAAACTCTTCAGAGAGTCACAGGTCAAAATGAAGGTTGTGAATTGAAGAAGAGTGTGACTGGACCCATGAGTACTGAAGTAAATAGGGACAGCCCATTCATTTGGTCCTGTCTCACGTTTTTGATTTGTTTGTTAAGTTATCCCAGTTAAGTTTCCCATATTAAGTGTCAAGAAACATAATATTTTTGAAGGGCATACTCAATGAAGTCATTGGCTTTGGAGCTAGTATGAACCTTTGCAGGGGAAGTTTTATCTAATCATGGAAATAAACGGACTGCTAGAGCTTGTTTCTGGCACATGTGCGCAGTTAGCATTTAAATCACCCGAATGGGGTCCAAATAATACAGTGAAGATGGTTAAATAACAACCAATGGATGTATCTGAATTGAAGATTCAAGTCATATTTCAACTGAAAGACCTTAAAAAACTCGGCAGTTTTGTTTTGTTTTTCAATTCACAGCTGAAAAGGTCAACTTGGTGGATTCAACTAAACTCCTGAGTGAAACAATCGCTTCAAGATGTGACTAATACATTGCATATAGAGTACAGGAGATCAGTTGTTCTATGACTTCATGACCACGCAGGTTAGAATAGAAACTTGCATCATGTCAATATGCACCGACTCATCTGGTAAACTTTTATATAACTTTGTATTGTGCTATTTAGCATCTGGTAAACTTTGGCTGTCCTTCCCAGTCGAGCAGGGGGAATCCAAGTCACCGGAGGCAGAGATGGAAAGTGTGTTATAGATCACAAATGCAACAGGAACAACCTTGTTTACTTCTGCGCTCCCATTAAATCTTGATCTTTCTGGTTCGTGACAAAGGTTTCCTCAGGATACCCAAACACATACAAAGCACCCAGGGACTGTTTTTGCAACGTGTCAGCTCACAGGATGCTCCCACTCTCAGAGTGTGTTTTCCAGCCAATGACAAATGAGCTTTTGATTGAATTCATCAACAACATGGCATCTGGATGAAAGATGATGAGATGGAGGGATGGAGAGAAGGGGGAGTGATTGAGGGGGAGGTCCAGTTTCTGAAGTCGGATGTTGCCCGAGTGAAGGTAGCGTGCCAAGGAAAGAAAAAGAAAGAAAGAAAATTAGAGTGGGTGGAAGACAAATCTTCTGCCTGCCTCTCACATTTCGATCCTGCTAACTTACGATCCAGCTACAACTCACTGATGTCTGCTTAATTAATCGCCGCTGTTGAACTGACAATCGTACGATCAAACCAAGGATTGACTCTCTGACCTCGGCATGACTCGGGCTCCATCTCTGTGTTTGCACAGCTTTTAGTTCCCAATTGTTTGCGAGGAAACAAAAACTCCTGTTTTCGCTGTGCCATGTTGCATCTGTTTTGCGACCAACTTCAATGTTTGGATGAAGAGACGATTACTTCATTCACTGAATATGCATCCAGCAGTTGGGTGTTCTGTACCTTTCAACATGATCCTTGGAGGCTGATTCATAGTTCAGAGTCATTGCATTCAATTAATTACACAAATAAGACTAACTTTTGATTCCTGGGGGAAATGCAGGGGAAAGCAGAGAATGACATGATGAATGTTATAAATTAGAAGTTAATTGGACAAGAGCATTCAAAGCAGTTCTTATGAACTACATAAGGACTGCTTTTCCTGAAGCTAACTTGGGGCCAGTGGGAATTTTACCTGTTTATAAAAAGCTGAAGTGCTCTGAAATCAATTTTAAGAATGTTCTCATTTCACTTCAGTGGATAACAATGAGTGCAACTGATTTGTTTAAATCTTTTGAACAGAGTAGTGTAATTTTCTCCACCATTTCTCCTTGTGATAAACTTTAGTTTTTAGTGGTTTCTGGTATTATTTTCCGTCCATGCCTTATGCTTCTGTCAGTATGTTTTGTGTTAGTCTTTTTAGTGCAACAATTTTTCATTTGTTCTTGCTTTAAATCTGAAGGTTAGTTTTTACACGTGTGTGTGTGTATTTGTGTGATTTTACCTCCCAGCTCTTGTATGCCACGTTCCTCAGTAGTTTTCCCTGTCTTTGATTGTTTCTACTTTTACAGTCATGGAGTATTACACGGTCTGATCTTGGGCTGGGATGCCCACTTCTGGTATCATCAGTAACTCTTGATCATTTTACACCTATGAATACTCTTTCTCACTGTAAAATGAAGGACTTCAAACTGTTTGGAAAAGTGCTTATAATTCAGATTAACAATCAGCAACAGTTGCTCCTCTAAGATCATTGATGACGTCTTTCCCTTTTCTTTGTGTTAACAAACACCTGAATGCTCCAGACCAGAAAAAAGCCAAAACAGCTGCTTTTACAGAAGTGCTCACACTTGATGATCAGTCAGTCAAGAGCAGTCAAAACCCTCTTAATCCCAGTGGAAGCAGCAGTGTTACACTTAGTTTTTCACACACTGCTTCTGCTTTTTGGCTTATTTGTCAAATAAGTAACAACATGATGTGATATATCATATTATGTAGTTCACCTGAGATTGTATTTGTCTATTTCTAAGATTATTTCTGTTCTGTTCTGACACATAAAACCTTTGCACTTAAAGACTGTGCACTTCCTTTTTAGCACGACTGTATGCAGGTAGGTTTCTTTCTCACATTTCAGGTCATCCAACTCTGACTGCAGTGTTTGGTCCAGTGCATCTCAACATGCTTATATCACAGCACAGTGCATACATTAAAACTAGCAGATGTGTTCTGATGCGGTAGGGAATGAGCTAATGTGGAATATAGCTGCAGGACTCATGGGAAAAACGTCAGATTTGTCCATCAACACATGATGATAATGACAATCCATCTGCAAACACTGAAAGGGTTCGAGTTAACCTACACCTGGAAAAGCAATTCATGTATTGATATTCTATATTATATGTCACCAACCAAATTTGTATTTATAAACCTCCCCGATAGAGAAGTAGTTCTCACTTTAAGCTTAGATTATTATTCTATTTATTTATTTTTTAGCTTTAAAGCAGTTAGACATCAGCTGCACTGGTCCTCTCTGCCTCTAAAAGTGCTCTATATTTAGCATGTGTGTGCCATTTATCTATTCTCTGTCCAGTTTGAACAGAGGTATCTTCACCTATTTCTCTGGCTGTTTCATCAGTAATGGGCTCTTTTGAACTATTTCAGAATAAGAACCTCCCCCTGCTATAATGGAAACCTTAAAAGTGGGAATGTACTTGTTGGCGAGAATTCCCGCTTTCATCTAAACATGAAAGCAAAGAACTTGGGGTTATATGCTTCAGGGAGGCAGTAGCAGGCATATTTTACAGATCTTTTAGACATTTCCAAAGCCACATTTGATTTGTCTTGCAGTGGAGCATTTGCTGGGTCGATCATGGTAGGACCACAAATGGATTTCTATATCTATTAAGGGTATAATTTCTTCTCCATTCTTCACACAGCTCAGAGAGATGTCCAGCACATGCATCCCTGTGAGGGCTCCTCATCACCAGGCGCACTGTTTATTTAGGAAGGCAGAGCGACTTCTTTAGTTATTTAAAGATATTTCCTTTTGATTAATATTAAATTCTGTCCTCTAATTTGATCTCCCTTAAATCTTTGCCACATAAATCAGACGGGAAAAAAATTCAAGTGTCGACAAGCGCTTTTTTTTCCCTTTAAAAAAATTGGTTTTCTAATTGAAAGTTTTAAGGTCTCCATGGAAAATCTTGGATGAAAGCATATTCTCTATGTTTTAACTCATCTGAATTACATTTACATGTGTTCTGTTCGGTTTATCTATACGGGTATTTTCACTTTTCACAGACCAGAAGCGTTGAATCATGATCACATCGTTCATCAATATATTGTATTTTATAGAAAGAGAAAAAAAATCCTCATCTACCACTTGCAACTGCTCTCTGCATACATTAGTAAAATCCTTCATGTATCCTCATCCAACTCCACAGGACTGACCTTGTTGGAATCACATGCTGTTTTCCACCAGTAGCAAACTTCTACTTAGGGTGAGAGTGGAAAATTCCACAAGTAAAGCTCCACCGATAGGAGGAGTCTTCAGTAATCTCGACAGATGGAAGAGCCCAAAAAGATATCAACATTCATCAAATTCGATCCAAAACAGACAAAGACAAAAAAGACAAAAACAAATCCTCAACCACAGATTACACAAATGCATCTTCAAAGACAAATAGTTTATTACCAAGAAGTAAAGTTTATTATTTTTAAAAAGAAGTAAAGAGCCAAATTCTTGATTAAGTGGGTATATTTAGCAGCCTGTAAAAGTTCCCTTTGCTTCCTTTGTCTGTTACCTCTTCATATTAAAGCTGTAATGAGATCAATTCCAAGGGCTTGTCATCTAGATGAGTTACCATTACGAATGTCCATACATATATGCTGTAATCCTAAAGGATCCTACAAGTGCAGTCATCCCAGTCATTGTTCAAATACTGTACAGACTAAGGAATTTGTTGATTCCAGTTCTTTAAACGAGTTTACTCTGAACTGATTTGTTTTTTGACAAAGGAAGAAACATCTCTGAGCTATTCCTAAGTTTTGCTGCAAATACAGTGGGGCAAAAAAGTATTTAGTCAGCCACCGATTGTGCAAGTTCCCCCACTTAAAATGATGACAGAGGTCAGTAATTTGCACCAGAGGTACACTTCAACTGTGAGAGACAGAATGTGAAAAAAAAATCCATGAATTCAAATGGTAGGATTTGTAAAGAATTTATTCGTAAATCAGGGTGGAAAATAAGTATTTGGTCACCTCAAACAAGGAAAATCCCTGGCTCTCACAGACCTGTAACGTCTTCTGTAAGAAGCTTTTCTGTCCCCCACTCGTTACCTGTATGAATGGCACCTGTTTGACCTCATCATCTGTATAAAAGACACCTGTCCACAGCCTCAACCAGTCAGACTCCAAACTCCGCCATGGCCAAGACCAAAGAGCTTTCGAAGGACACCAGGAAAAGAATTGTAGACCTGCACCAGACTGGGAAGAGTGAATCTACAATAGGCAAGCAGCTTGGTGTGAAAAAATCAACTGTGGGAGCAATCATCAGAAAATGGAAGACATATAAGACCACTGATAATCTCCCTCGATCTGGGGCTCCACGCAAGATCTCATCCCGTGGGGTCAAAATGATCATGAGAACGGTGAGCAAAGATCCCAGAACCACACGGGGGGACCTGGTGAATGACCTGCAGAGAGCTGGGACCAAAGTAACAAAGGTCACCATCAGTAACACACTACAACGGCAGGGAATCAAATCCCGCAGTGCCAGACGTGTTCCGCTGCTGAAGCCAGTGCATGTCCAGGCCCGTCTGAAGTTTGCCAGAGAGCACATGGATGATACAGCAGAGGATTGGGAGAATGTCATGTGGTCAGATGAAACCAAAGTAGAACTTTTTGGTATAAACTCAACTCGTCGTGTTTGGAGGAAGAAGAATACTGAGTTGCATCCCAAGAACACCATACCTACTGTGAAGCATGGGGGTGGAAACATCATGCTATGGGGCTGTTTTTCTGCCAAGGGGACAGGACGACTGATCCGTGTTAAGGACAGAATGAATGGGGCCAAGTATCGTGAGATTTTGAGCCAAAACCTCCTTCCATCAGTGAGAACTTTGAAGATGAAACGAGGCTGGGTCTTTCAACATGACAATGATCCAAAACACACCGCCCGGGCAACAAAGGAGTGGCTCCGTAAGAAGCATTTGAAAGTCCTGGAGTGGCCTAGCCAGTCTCCAGACCTCAACCCCATAGAAAATCTGTGGCGGGAGTTGAAAGTCCGTGTTGCTCGGCGACAGCCCCAAAACATCACTGCTCTTGAGAAGATCTACATGGAGGAATGGGCCAAAATACCAGCTACTGTGTGTGCAAACCTGGTAAAGACCTATAGTAAACGTTTGACCTCTGTTATTGCCAACAAAGGTTATGTTACAAAGTATTGAGTTGTATTTTTGTTATTGACCAAATACTTATTTTCCACCCTGATTTACGAATAAATTCTTTACAAATCCTACCATGTGAATTCATGGATTTTTTTTTCACATTCTGTCTCTCACAGTTGAAGTGTACCTCTGGTGCAAATTACTGACCTCTGTCATCATTTTAAGTGGGGGAACTTGCACAATCGGTGGCTGACTAAATACTTTTTTGCCCCACTGTATCTCAAAAGTTCACACAGTTTATAAAACTTAATTATACTATTCTGAGAGTGAATCCACAAGTGCTTACTGTCTCTTGTCTTCCCATGTCGCAATACTTCACCTCACAGCCCTATATTACTCTTGAGTTTGCGTCACACTGCTAGTTGAGGTGTCCATAAATTTAATACAGGGGACATTGAGTGTAGCAGCTCGGTTCATAGACACTGAAAAATAAAAGATGGTTGTATGACAGCCAAGACAGCGAAGCTGGGATTGCTTCACCACTCCAGGAATCTACAGGGACACTGGCTTATGAGCTGCAGGGATTTTGTGTCTCCTGACCAGCACATTGCAGTTCCTCTTTTTTTGGGAAATATGTCATGACGTGAATTTCTAGACAGAAACTGAGATGAAAAGTTAAAAGTCAGATGTGACATCCTTCACTAAAACAAGCTGTTATTTGCGTTGGCACTGGTCAAACCACATGGTGGCCGTGTGTGTGTGGCTCGTTTCTTGAACAAGAAGGCCATTCAGTTTCATGGGGTTTTTTTTTACATCAGTATTTCTCCACTTGTTGGATATTGATGGGCTGGTTTTGGAGCTGACTCATGGTCAGTCTCATTCTTATTTTTAGTCTATGAATTGACTGTGCTGCCATAGCTCCCGGTTGAGCCGGTGACCCATTTATTCATTTATTCAAGAGTCCCCACTGCAGGGTTTTTGAATTTGAGTCTGCCACAGACAGTTTCTTGTGTGTCATTCTTCCTCATTTTCTCCCTACCTTCCAGTCTGCTGTTTGCACTATCCAATACAGACAAATGGTCTCATGTTATAAGAACTCCTCCTGTTCATCACTTCCAAATCTTCTTCTTGAAAACGCATCGTTTTCTCTCCAATTTGTCCTCCCGTCCACACTGAGACGGCGTTTTCCCCAAGGAAAATCACAACTTTTGAAAATGCTCTCGAAAACGCATACATTTCAAAACGGAGCTGTCCCGTCACAGTGTGGACAGTGAAAACGGAGACTTTCTAAAACAATGATGCATTTCAGTCATGTGACCAATTAAACTAGCAGAGGGCATTATACAGCAGTTGTTTTGTTTGTACATGCTCCAGAAAGCTTTTCTTCAAATTCTTTAATTCTCACTCACTTTTGCAACTTTGTACTTTTGTGTTACTCACAGCAACAACTCCACCTCATTGTTAGTCCATTTAAAAAACTCGGTGCTTTTCCTCGACATTTTGCCGTGACGTTTCAACAAGCCGGGAGCTAAATAAACAGCAGACAGAAAGGAGACAGGCCGAATCTTCTTGTGATTCACGCATGCGCGGTACTGAAACGTACGCGTTTTCGGCCGTTTCAGTGTGGATGCACAACTCTGTGAAAACGACTGAAAATGCTACTTTTTCAGATGAAAATGGCTTTTTCAAATCTACCTGGGCTAGGATGGACTTAGTCTTTGTGTGGGAAAAGCAGAAACAGAAAGACAAAACAAACAAACATGCAGCAAACCATATACAGCGCTTCTGGATTTCTTAGTTTTTTGGCATATTTGTCACGCGTACATGTTCCTGATCATCAAACAAATTTTAATATTTAATTTAACTCAGGAAGGGGAAAATATGTTTTCGCAGCACTGTAGTGGGAGGACAAAGTGAAGGGACACAGAACCTCCACACTTTTATCACCCACAGGTCATAAAAGTGACCTGAAGATCAGATGTGTAATGTAAGTGTGTGTGTGTGTGTCTGAAGGGATGTTAAAATGTGTTATTTGTTATGTACTTCACAGACAATGAGCCAAAGCCAAACATCTTTGGTTGAAATAATAAGTCACATAATTTTTTCCTTTGGTCAACACTGAAAATGAGTCCCACAGACCCAAACATCACATTTTTGTGTCATTTTGTTTTATCGGAGTTGGTTTGGGTTGGTGTAAACAGCATGTTTTGGATAATGATATGCCAAACCAGCATGAGCTCATCTTGTTAATGCTACATAAAAGCACTCTGGTGAGTTCACACTCTGAGAGAGGAGACTAAAAATAGATAATAAATAATAATAAAAATAAATTGATCTGATAAGCAGCATTAACTTGTTCGGTTTTGAACTGCAATTTGACAAAATAAAAATGCAATTCCTCTTCAGTGAGCTGTGTGTGTGTGTGTGTGTGTGTGTGTGTGTGTGTGTGTGTGTGTGTGTGTGTGTGTGTGTGTGTGTGTGTGTGTGTGTGTGTGTGAACATTTCAGGTTCTTCTGACCTCGCTTTGTTCTTGGAGTAGTCTAAGTACTTCTTCTCTGTTCATCCCCTCCTTTCACTTTCACTCTGTGATGTATGAAAAGACCCTATTGTGAAATTTGCCAACATATTAATTGCTAATTTGTTTTTGGACAAAAACTGAATGTCCACCTAAGCTTCAGTCTGTTTTGCAGGATGCTTCCAGCAGCCTGTGTGTGTTTGTGTACAGTTAAAGCTTTGTATTTATATGTGTCAGTTTGTCTATTCGTGCATTCTTCGTGTGTTTTTCAGGATAGTTTAGCATAATTGTGCAGAGGCCTCAGAATGCCAGCTTAGTAAAATGGTTAGGAACCTCTCGGCTCCTGGGAGTGTATGTGTGTGTTTGTGTATGACTGAGGCTCTGTTATACAGGAGCTGGAAGCTGAAGCCCATCAGGTGGAGGGGATCGAATATCGGAGTGCTGATTGGAAGTCTGTATGTGTGTGTTTGTGTGAGTTTGTGTCTGGAGACAGATCATAATTAGCTTAATAGTGAAATGGCTCAGCTAAATCCTGTTAGTATCCCTGTGAAAATAACAAAATTGAAGGCACACAAATGTGCAGTGATACAAGCTCTACTTTCTAAATAATATCATGCTGTTTCCATTTAAAAATATAATGAGCAAGAGGCCAGTGGACAATCAGCTTTAATCACAGTCATCATCCTCATCATCATTATCTTATGCTTACCTGTTTTATATTTCTCCTTGCCTGCTTGTTACTTCATTCAGCCCCTTCTCTCTGTTTCACTTAATATTCTGTGTATATGTAGATGCTGCTGTAATGTTTTTGATTATTAATTACTGATCAAATTCCAAACCATAGTCAGCATAAAAGATGGACGTATTGTAGCCATCATAATGTCACCTACTCATTTAAAGCCTTAAGATGAGTATTTGTGCCAACACCAAGCAAGGACTGTGAAACCACACACTCACTGGCTAGCGAGTTGTCAGGTACAACTGAATAGCTAATACGTTTATACTGGATAATCCTCCTTTTTGAAGTTCTGATCGTGAAAAAATTACAAAATTGATTTGTTTCTTTGTTAATTAGGACTTGAAATGAAGGACAAAGGCCATAAGCATACTAAAGATAATCATGGAGTTCCACTGGGTTCCGTGCTGGGACCAATAATATTTGCATTGCACAGGCTTTGTTGATTTTTTATTAGAAAGTATCACATACATTTTCCATGCCATGGAGATCATACCCAGCTTTCCAACTAAACCCGTCTTCCAGAAAAATGGTAGGACAGAGGGAGGAAAGAAAAGATGAGGAGGGGAGATATTGTCTGGGCCATGACAGACTCTATGTGTGGAAACTCCACCAGTTTGTAATTTTAGTCACATTTTGCACAGCAGAACTTTGCCCTTTGGCTACATGCCAACTTACTCAGATTTACAAAAATTAAAGATGTATGCATTAAAAGAGATTTTATGCCTTTAGTATTTCTTTTTATAGAAACACTGGACTTTTGTCCAATTGATATTAATTCTTATCTTTATTTCCAGAAATGCATCTGTGGAACATTTCCCATTTAACCTTTTTACACTGTTTTCTTCTCATTGTTTCAATGGGCCTGTGTTCCAACAAATGTGTCATCAGCCTCCTTAAATATTTAACATGCTTCCTTTATATCTCACACACACACACACTTAGCAGCACTGTAAACACACACCTCTTAGCAGTTCGCTTTGAACACTCGCTCCTCTCTCCGTCATCTTGTAGCAATTAGTGTAAATTGAAAACTTGCATCGTCAGGGTTTGTTGTAGAGCACGGCTTCCAACATTCAGGTCATACCCTCTTCAACACTTTCATTTTCTCCATCTCTGTCATTTTATCCTCCCGTCATTTCATTCCATTCATTTTCCCATGTGCTTTATTTTGGCACAACATGTCTCAACACCAAGTGCTCCTTCTACAAATCGTAAACACATTCAGCTTGAACAAAGGAGCTGCTATTAATGGCATGGTTTCTCTCATCTTTGAGTAGAAAAAATAAAGTCTATGTCATATGTTATTAGTGCATGGTGTTCTTAGAGTTCCTTTAGACTTGGACATAGTTTCCACCACCAACCTAGCCATTTCACTTGTGAAGGTAAATAGATACCTGCTTCATGCTTACAGTAGTTTCTGTGAGAATCTGTGAAGGGAAAGACACCAGTTTCATCTTCTTTGAAGCCAGGTTCAAAGAAAAAGAAGATCATTTACACAGAAAAGTAAAAGTTCCAAAATAAATGTGATGTCTTTTGTGGTTAGTCTTGCACAACAGTGTCCATTCCACATTAGCTACACCCATGGCAAATGGTTCTTGCATATCAAATGTGTTTTAGGGCATCTTCCAATGGCCGGCTGTTTCCGCATTAAGTCACATCATTCATAGGGACGCAGTAGAGTTTAAAGAAAACTGGAAACGAGCCACTGGATCTGGTCGACAACAAGTTGGCGCCTGTTAAAAGCTTCTTGTCTGAAGGCACCTTAAGAGTGACGGATCACGCTGGCGTTTTGTGTGCGGAACACAGGAGCTCTTCTCTGGAGAAACACTTGCTCAGGAACTTAGTTTAGATGGTCTGACAAAGATAAACTATGGCTGGCACACAGTAAGTCTTCAGATGTTCAGTCAACATCAACCCTGATTCCAAAAAAAGTGTGATGCTGAGCAAAATGTAAATAGCAGAATGCGAGAATTTGCACATCATTTAACCCTCTAAGCCCCAAAGGAATTCTTCTGGAAAGGAGAATCTCATGAACTTACACAGATTTAACTGTAAAACTACAGAAACATGTCAAAAATAGGTTAGTATCAGTTGTTGCGTCACTTTAGCTCTCCTTACTTTGAAGAGCTAGACTTTAAAAATACTCGAGAATAAATATTAGTGAGTTGAGCCATGATGTGTGCAACACAGAGTCTTTCCCCTTCGTAAAGATGGAGCTTCCACAAAAACAGGCAATGCGTCTTTCCAGCCATTGTCAAGTTTAAGGAAAAATAACTTTTGTTTACTGCAAACTTTGAGAGTGCAGGGATCTTCTACAAAGAGTAACAATCTAAAAAAAATGAGATACTGCAAAATAAAAAAATATATTTTATGCAAAATTACATCAAATCATTTCACACATCACTAGTCTGGTTAACCAGTTTCCTATTTTTTCTTTTATCTTTAGAGCCCTGAAGCTACATTGTCTGGATGCCCCTGGTAGGATTTCAGAAGGCAAAGTGGTTTGGGGCAAGGATGATTAAAAGCCCAAGGGACCTAGTGACCCTGCTCATGACAGTGTGGCCCCAGTCAGGTCTGGGTTAGAGGTGTGAGGGCACATGTCCGGTGGCTGGGCCCTGCCTAGAAGAGACACCCTACCTGCCCTCCTGTAGGAGGGGTCGAAGAACGGGTTAAATCTGTTGTTACTTTGCCCAAGTGGTGTTTCTATCATTGAACGTCTGTGCAAATCATAGTTTTTCCCTAATAAAATACCATTTTAAGTCATAAGGGTGTTCATAAGTGATGCTTAGGCAGGTACTTCTTTAAAGTAAAGCAAAAACAGAGACTGGACAATCCTGAAGTAAGCTCTAAACAGATAAGCACCTGGTGCACTTGGTGCACTTTATTTTGTAGAAACCGTCTTCACAACATAAATACTCTGTATTATAGTTCACCCTAAAAATTACACAGTGATTGTTCTTGGTTTCATATCAAGCAGCCAGACTTTGGAAAATTTCTGTAAAAAAAACAAAACAAAAGAAGCATCTTTAGTGTTTTTACTGCATATGCAAAATGACAGATTGAAATAAAGCTACTGTTGACTTCAGGTGACCTTTGTGCCGACCACCTCTCAAAACACTTTTAATGCTGTGGTCACTGAAGCAACACTGATGTCATAAAAGTCACACATGGAATTAACTTTTCCTCACTCAAACATTTAAGTTCCCATAAAACTGAGCGATGGAAGCGCAGTTCTTTTCTCCCATTCTGTCCATCCCTCTTGTTTAGTCTTTGATTGCATCTTTGATTATTGTGGAAAAAGAGCGTTCTCTCTCTCTCTTTTTCTCACACACATACACATGCACACACAGACACACACAAATACACACTCGTCTCTGGGGAAGGGACCACAGCCTTGTTTGTCTCTGCATATGGACGGGGGAGCAAACTGGAACGTACATTGTTTTCAGACCAGCCGCTCCCCACAAATATCTCCCCCTCAGAGCTCAATGGGTGGGAGTTGATGTATTTTAGAATTTGGGGGATGTGTGTGTGTGTGCGTGTGTGTGTGTGTGTAGTGTGTGTGTGTGTGTGTGTGTGTGTGTGTGTGTGTGTGTGTGTGTGTAGTTTCAGGGTCACTGGGGTGGAGAAGAAGGAGGATCGCTTGGTTTTGGTCACATTGATGGGTTCGCCATCAACCGAAACCAAAGCTCAGCTGCACTGATTCTTGTTTTGTTGTTGGCCTTCTCACTTTCTCTCTTTTTTTTGTTTTCCTCTGTTTCTTCCAGAGATCCTGCTGTTCCTTTCTATCTTCTTTAACCTGTACTACCTCATTAACTATATTTATGCTTTTATTTTGGATATATTTTTTTCTCTCTGTAATCTTCTTACAGTGAAGTGAAAAAGTATTTTCCCACTTCCTCTCCTCCCTGATTTCTTAGTTTGTTTGCATATTTGTCCCACTTCCATGTTTCAGATCATCAAACAAATTTCAATATCGGACAAAAATAACCTGAATGAAATTAAATCATCATTAAAATCCTAAAGGAAAAAGGAAACTCTTCTCAGGAAGTTAATGTTCACATTTTGGACTGATAGTTTGAGAGACGAGTAACAGGGTGATCTAGATCCACTGTGAAGAACCATCCCTGAATCATTTAGAGAGAACCTTCACACAACTTGGCCCCTTTGACCCTTAATAACTCACATGTGGGTCAACGACTCTCAGGAGGACCTTTTCCTTCTTCAACATAACAGCTATTTATTTAACTATACCGAGTTAAATACCCAGGGTTCAGTTTCTGGAAATGAAAAAGAATCAGAGATCGGAAGTAAAATGTCTCAATTTTCAGAAGTGAAATATGCTGTATCAATGTATCAATCTAAACCAACAATCCCCAAAAAATGAAAATAAAAAACAAAGGGAGGTGGTTGCATATTGCTTGTATTTGATTAATTTGAAATCTTGTTGTGAAAACAGCTACCACGCCTGAATTGAACTCATGCAATTGTGTGAAAAAAAAGGTTAAAATGTTCAGATATCTGCACTGCTGTAAGTCTGCAGTGCTTAAAGAGCTTAAAAACCTACCTGATATGGTGAAAGCACAATGCAAAGTTACTCTCTGCTCTCTGGGAGTCTTTTAGCCATTGTAACTTGATCTGTCCTCTACTAGTCTTTTTCCTTTTTTGCCCTCTGATTCTTTGCGTCTGTAAGAGCGCTCCTTTCTTTACTTTTTTGTGCTTCTTCTATCTTCCTTGCTCACTTCATCTCAGCCACAGTGTGTCATTATTACATCTTCAACTGCACTAATGGCCCAGTAACAGAGCAGCCTCCCTCCTTTCCACATTGCTAATTTGCATTACTGGTCAGCCTGCAGAAAGATAGATGATTTTGCACCCGTGCCCCCCCTCTACACCAAAAATTGTCTGCGTGTACATATGTGAGTCTTCACACATGTGCTGGTATGTCAGGGTGTATAATTGTGTCTGCGTGTGCGTCTCTACCATTTCTGCCAGTTTTCCAGCATCTTAAGCCCCCCCCCCCTCCCCCCCCCTCCCAGTCCCTTGTGGCATGAGATGAACTTCAGCAGAGGTCTGGGACACAACCCAACATCCCAGTTGCTACATTAAAGATCATTATACCCACTGCTCTCTCCAGCCAACAATCTGACAACAATAATATTTTACCCTCTTGGTTTCTTCTCCAGCAATTCATGGAGAAGATTTGGGACTGTAGATTTCTGAAGATGGGGCAGAAATTTAATGACAGCAGGAATAAGAAATTATGAGATTTAAAAGGTTGGCTGAGACCTGTTCAAGCTCAGTTGGTAAGTAGTATTTTTTAAAAAGTGAAGACTCTGTGGAATCTGGATCAAGTCTTTCCTGTGTATCAGTTAGCAGGATTATGCAAGAACTACCAGGCCCGACTTTGTGTAGCTTAGCGGAGTGGAGGATGATGAACTTTATGTTTCATCATCCTCCTTTATGTTATGTTTATGTGCTTCTGTAATCACTTAATGGCATTCCTATTCAGAACAGTTGACACTTTGCTGGTATTGTGGATTTCCAGCACAAAGTAAACCAAGCTTGAAGTAAACAGGGAGTTAACTTTAAATAAATTCACAATGTACTAAAAAAGAGGAGCAAAAAAAGAGCTTTTATAGATTAAACAGATACAAATAAATGCACTGGGCATTTAAATTTGTAGCTGGTGTCTCCAAAATTCACAGACATGGAACAAAAAAACTTGTGTGTGCAGTAAACTTTGCACTTGTGGAAAATTATTAGGCTGATTATTTAGAGCAAACAAATAGCCAGTCCAGTAGGATTCCTGCCTCCTGGAATCAATGTTGGGGAGCGCCTTGGGCAGACCATGGTTCAGCACCCTGGACAGCGGTCATCATATAAACTAAATATTTTGGAAGGTTTGGAAGGATTTCCTGCTTTATTTGTATTTTTTATTTGTATTTTATTTTATGCTGTCCAATCTATGATTTTACACACACAAACCTACACGTTATATTTAAATACCCTCTACCCTCAGCCGGTCACCGCAGACAGTCGCCTCTCCCTGAAGCCTGGTTCTGCTGGAGGTTTCTTCCTGTTTAAAGGGAGTTTTTCCTTCCCACTGTTGCCAAAGCAATTGCTCATAGGGGATCATCTGATTGTTGGGGTATCTCTGTATTATTACAGGGTATTACCTTACAATGTTGTAAGGGACTGTTGTAAGTTGTGATTTAGCACTATATAAACAATAGTTTAAATAATTGGAAATGAATTGGAAGAATTGCTTGACTTAGCACAGGAACAAGATCCACTTGAAACATGAAGATTAATGCTTAAAATGTTAACTAATAAGCTTGTGCTAATGTAGTAGGCCACAGTGTTGTTTGTTTGTTTGTTGGGTTATTGGGTATGCTACACTAAGCTAACCAGATGCTGACTGTCCAGTCTTATTGAACAACGTGAAATACAAAAATGACTGAACGTGAACGCATCATTAAAATCCTTTAATTGCTGTTATCAACACTACAAGAAAGAAAAAAAAGCCTTACTGTAATAGTTCTGCTAATGACAGTTAAACATTAGCTAACTACTTCCTTCTCATTACAGAGGCTTCCATTCAAGCTGTCTCTCTGCTCTGTTTGTGTTGGCACGGATGCCCGAGGCAGCACAGATGCAGTGAAATAAATTATGAACATGTACCTCAGTGACAAGCTTTCAGCACTTGGCAGTGTTAAGATCTTGACTGCCTGAAATCTACATCAATGAGAATCGCCAGTTTCATCCATTATAGGGTTCAAATTGATTTATTTTTTTCTTAAAACTTACTTGGCTTGTTTTAATTTACCTGGGCTGCCCACCTGGATATTAGCCCTGTATGGGAAGCCCTGGTTTTGTAACTGAACTCTCTTTAAATGTCAGCACATGACAAGCTTACATTTGTGAGGGTGAGATTTGTCTTGGCATGAAGTCAGATAAAGTTAAAAGACGAAGACTCTTCTTTTTGTAACAATGACACAGTTTGTAGATTTTTGTAATCTTCTTTAATAACTGGCACAAATTTGAGGTATGATACAAAACTATGGAAAACTACTTGGCACTAAAAGTTAAGTGAAGATGTTTTTATCAACTTGTACTAGCTTACATCATTATTTGGTATCGCAAACCTTATCTTTTGAAACAGTCTCCTCAGAGCTTGCCAGATTCCTTCTTGGCAGAGTCACTCACTGTGGTGTTTATACCAGTAATACACTTCCTTGATTTTTCCCTTTTACAATCCTAAACATCTACATTAAATATAGTTTTTGCACAGAAATGTACGTTTTTGAATCAATCTTAATGCCATGTGGGACCTCAACAGGAAAATGACAGTGGTGGTAAATTTTTCACTAGCAGCTGCTGTTTATGTAGGCCACCATTCGCTGTTGTGTGAGTAAGTGTATGTAAAATGTTTGACCTTTTCAGAAAGAAGGCGGTATCGCCAATATGTCAACCAGGAAAGTGAAGGAAAAGCTTTCTGCAGATGGGGGAAGCTTTGCTAAGTAATATATTTTAACTTAAACCATGATATTCTTCTAACCTAAACGAGGAGTTGTGCTGCCCGAATCTAAGTAAACAAAAGCTGAGATTCGCAGTAAGCCATCTGGAAAAATCAAGAAAACTGAGGAAAAAAAGTGAGCGCTCTATCCTCAAGTCAAATGATAGAAACTCATTGTTTGAGGATGCTGACAAAAACAGAGCAACACTTCAACGGAAAATCTTTGTCATAACTTACAGCGTAACTGGAAACTCCTGACGCTGTAACGTGACGTGCCCCTCCTGAAAAATTCAGCTGGGGGTTTCCAGTTACTGTATAAGTTCCTCCAGAAGTCTAAATTAAGCTTAAGTCTTCATGTGGGTCTGAGATATGATTATTGTTTAGCGTAACACTAGATATTAAGAAACATTTTGTTTTTTACATTCATGTTTGTCGTAGGGGCAGCACGGTGGTTACTACGGTGGTACTGTTGCCGCACAGCAAGAAGGTCCTGAGTTCAATTCCACCATCAGGCCGGGGTTTTTCTGTGTGGAGTTTGCATGTTCTCCCTGTGTTTGCGTGGGTTCCCTCCGGGTACCCCGGCTTCCTCCCACCGTCCAAAGACATGCAGTTAGTGGGGATAGATTAATTGGTTAATCCAAGTTGCCCATAGGTGTGAATGTGAGTGGGAATGGTTGTCTGTCCCTGTGTGTTAGCCCTGACTCTCCATACTTGGCATTATTTGGTCATTTACAAATATTTACATTTACCTGGCAATGAATGCCATTAAACAAAGGTCATTCCAGATCAAATATGACAACATTTGTTGAGTGCTAAAAAAAAATCACAGCTAGAGGATGATCCTGGTAAAAAAAAAGAAAGGAGACATTTTAATGTTATAACTTGTTCTGAGTGCTCTCCTGTCCCACGTGGTGATATGGCTTTTTTCTCCCATAATCACGTTTTTCTAGTTTTCTCTAGTGAATTGTCAGGGCATAGATAAGCATCCAGAGACTGTGATTCTTCTTTCCATTACTCTGCATTAACTTTATTAACTTTTGATACTGATGCCTACAGTTAGTCATAAAAATGCTTTGGAAAAAAAGAGAGAAAAGATTTTGGCTTTAGATTGTGACACGTTGAGTGGGTTTTCAATTGATTTAGTTGCTGGTTTAAAGTAGGGTTAAATGTGGTTTGCAGCCCTTAAAATTTGATTTGGCTATAGCCCCTGTACTTCAGGATTCACGAGTGCTCAAAAATGTGCCAAATTTCAACCCACCACTATATATTTGAGGGCCTGTTACTTGGCATGGCTTCATTATATATACTGAAGTTATTGTACAAAAAGAGCAGCGGATTTGAAGGGGCTCAGGTGAGAAGTGTTCACTGATTTCTGTGGTATGATCACTTTTTATGCCACTCATACTTTCTAGGTTCCTCTTGATTCGCTTCAGAAATCGCTTATTAAACATAGGCTTGTTTAATATTCTAAGTCCATGCTATCAACTAAAAGTAGAAAACTCTTCAAGTTCAAACCCTTAACAGTCATAAAACTGAAACTGTGGAATAGTGAGCAGTTAAGATTTTGGCTGAATACTAAGCTCATTGTTAAGATAAATGTGGAACACATGTAAAAATAAATAAAATAAAGTAAAAACTCTGCTGCTAGTCATAGCAGCCGGCTTCTATACATGTTTCCCCTTCCACCATGAAGTGGAAGAATTTACATGGCTGTGCTTCAAAAATTGCCCAATTACCAATTAGCGTTGCTCTTTTTTTAACTTTTAAACACAGAACTACAACATAAATTCTTAATTACTTCAAAACGCAAGAATTTGATGCACAAGTTTGAATTTATTTTAGATTTTCTCGTATCCATACAGCGTCAAAAGTATAAATACAGACTCAAACATATACATACACCCCCTCTTATATTTGGTTAAATATCCTTTAGTCAGTTGCAACTTGACCAAATGCTTTTGGTATCCATCAACAAGCTTCTGGCAGTATTCTGGCTGAATATTTAACCACTTTTCTTGGCAGAATTGGTGGAGTTCTTTTAAATTAGTTGGTTTCCTGGCACGGACCTGGCTTTACAAATTTTCAGTAGGGTTGAGGTCTGAACTTTGGGAAATCCATTCCAGAAACCTAGTGGGCCATTTCTAAACAACTGCACATTCCGATGTCATCAGTTCAAAGACTTATTCGGATGTGTCACCACTTTGCCATGGTCTGGAAGAAGACCCAAACTGTCACCCTCAGATGACAGAAAATTGGTTAGAGTGTTCAGAAACCACCAAGGCTTAAGCCTGTCACGAAGTGGAAAGTGCTGGAAAACAGTACTTTCCAGCATCACTGTCCACAGTAAAGCCAGTTTTGCATCATCGTGGACCAAGAGGGTTCCAACCAAGAAAGGAGCCCCTGCCAAAAAATCGACACCTTCAATTTTAAGTGACATTTGTAGCTGCTCACATGGACAAGGCAAATATGGAATATTTAAATATGAAAAATATTAAAATCAAGATTAAAGTATTTGTCCACCATCATAAGATGATAGAACGTCTTATGAACTACTTCAAATTCTTCAACTTCACCTCAAATCATTTGCAAAATGGTTGAAACAATTGGGTGTCCCAGCAAACTTCTGGGATGACTACCATCCCAAAGCCCCGACCTCAACCTCATTGAAAATTTGTTGATTATGTTTGAAACCTGGGTTTGTGTCAGTAAACCAAACAATTTAAATGAACTCTGCTGATTCTGCCAAGAAGGGTCAAATATTCAGCCACAATTATCCCAGGAGCTTGTTGATGGCTACTAAAAGGGTCTGGACCAGGTGCAACTTGCTAATTTAACCAAATATTAGTATGTACAGTATATACTTGGACCTATATGTATACTTTTGACACAGTTTGGACTAGAGAAATCTTTTAAAAAATTCAAGTTGTGCACCCAGTTCTTGTTTTGTAAAGTCATTAAAAGAAATGGAAGCAGTTCAGCTACTTTCTGTCATTCTTTTTTTTAGCCATGACAGGACACGTGGCTGCCAAAAGGTGCATTCAATCATTGGGAGTTTGCCCATTTTAGTAATCCTCTTTGTCCTCAGAGGATTACTCAGAAATTACTTTTGTAATTTTACTTTTTTCGTAGGACCAAAATAAGATTCTTAATTTATTTTTTTTAAATTGTCTGATTATGTGTGGTTAGATGGGAGAGGAAGAAGAAAACATGAATAAATCTCCTAAAGGTTGCCAAGTTTGTCCAGCTGTCAGGAGGGCAATGTTGCGAGTCCAGACCAGAGCTTGATTCATTCTCCATCCATCATTGTAGTATTTTCTTGTTGGGTAAGACTGAGGTTAAACCGTGTGGGAACCACAAATGAACCGCTCCAAAATTTGTTTATGACTGCACAGAGACCACTTCTTTTAAAGGTTCTTGAAGCACTTGTTTAGGTCCGCACCCAACTCTGAGACAGCAAGACTAAACAATGCTGGTTTAAAAATACCCTTGACCTGGTTGTCGTCCAAACCGTGTCCTTCCCTTTGGGGTCTACGGTAGCATAGTGGCTAGTACTAACTCTTGATGTTAATTATTTTGTCACCACAGACAGGTACAGGTGGATCTCAACCATATTTACTGCCCTGTATGTATGCTGGACTATGCATCAGTTGCTCTTCAGCCCTCGAAAAGACAAAGTGTGGGAATTAAACATTTTTTTCTTTTTTTCGTCATTTTTCTTCTAATGAACAACAGTGCTGGTCTTCTCCTTTTCTCCCCCTCTGCATTTGTCTTTCTCCCTCCTCCTTGTCCTCATTTTCTATCTCTTTTTCCTCCCTCTGTGTCTTGTTCTCTTTTCCATAATAATTAGCTCCCCTCCAGCCTGACTTCAAACCCTGTGGTTGGAAATCTGCATTCCGAGGCTGAGGAAGACGAGAGGAGAAGGAGAGAGTTGGACAGAGAGAGAGAGAGGGCTGAGGGCTGAAAGAGGCCATTGTTTCTTCATAAAAGCAGATAAGAACCCAGGAACGAGAGGGCAAGTGTAGTCAAAATAGTCCATGTGTGTGCATGATGGCACTGATAAAGAAACTGACTTTTCCTCAACAATTTAGATGTTAATGGGTTGATGTGGAGGTTGCTGACAGGGCAAGACATAAATTTGATACACACCTCCTGTTTCCTGTATTTTTGGTCATCTTTTCCCTCTTTTTCTTATTATTGTACTCCTGTTTTATTTTTCTTCGTGTCTCTTCTTCCTTTGCCCACATTATTCCCTTTCTTTTGCCAGTTTACACGACTCTTTTTTACTACTCTAGTTTCCTTCCCTCTTAAATCTGTTTTCTCTGGTGTGTATGGACTTATATAAGATATATGTTGCTGTCATGGCATCAAAAATTGAGTTTGACACTTTGGCCATTGCCAGCATGCAATACGATATTTGGGAGAAAGGTGAAGCCACAGTATCTGTAATCTGCAGTGGTATTAATTAGGATGTTAACTACGACTTTCAAAATAGAAGTTTAAAACAAGAGAGGGATGGCTCTGACTGAGAAACTAGGGGCACTGAAACATTATAGTAAATCATACCATACTTTTTCATTTGTTTCACTCTAAATGAGACCACAGTTTAATAAAATGTTCCATGTGCTGTATAAAGGATACATGAAATTTGCTGTTTTAAACCCAAACTATGATCATTTTGTCATTAAATATCTGATGTTTATGCTCACAGTGGGTATCGACACTTCTTAGTGATAGAGTCACATACTGGATGCTTAAAAGCTTTAAATATTTAACCACAGTAGAATCAATCTCACTCATAACCGTGGTTTGTGTTCACTCTGCAGTTTTCTCCGCCTTCCTTTTTGTACTTTCTTACAACCTGTTTTCTATATCATGCGTCATCATGTGTTCTTTTTATTATCTTGTCATATCCCCTTCTCATCAACCTTCTCTTCTCCCTCTCTTTCATTTCCCTCTTCTCCAAATCCTTCTGTCTCTTCCCCTTTCCCCCTCTCATCTCTTATTTTTGTCATCTTTTGCCGTATCGTTTGCTTCTTCTTGCTTCTTAATTTTCTTTGACATTTTCTTTTTCTCTCTGTAATTTATAACCAAACTACTGTTCCCCCGGCTTCATCTCTTCTCTCACTCCTCCATAAAAGAATAGTTTATTAAACATTTAATCTATTTTATCTTTAATCTAGGATGCATTTTAAAATTTCAGTGCTTATTTGTTTTACAGCATGTATTACATGATATAGAGTATTAACCAGCAGCTTTCATTGATCGGTGCTACAGTCGCCTCCCTGGTGATATCTTAGTGGTAAAACAATACCAGATTCAGCATTTTATTACCAACTTTCTCTATTGATTATGGATACATTTGACTTCTCTCTCATCCTTTGGGGTTCCAGTAAGACTGTAAAACAAATCGTTAAGAATATTTAGAAAGGCATCATGTTTCTTTTAATGGGTGGCAATCAGTCATCACTCATTATACAGCTATGAACTGAGATCATCCAAAGATTAACTTCTTTATATTCAGTCCATGTCAACCCATATTAAACTGAATTAAAAATCAAAACATCAACACTACCTCCTGCTCTGTCGTGAGTATCAAATGGATATCTTGTTTGGTAAATGGTAAATAGCCTGTATTTGTATAGCGCTTTACATAGCGTGTGAAGCTGGTGATCATCAGGCAGGCCTCAGGATTTGGAAGGTTTTAAATTAACCTACATATCTTCATGGAGTCAAGGTTTTATGATTAAAGAGGTGACAACCCCTATCCCAGCAACCAGTTTCACCTTGATTCACCAAGGCCTCCACCTTTGACTGTTATCCAGTATCCACTGCAGATGCACTCCAGACTCCTATGTGGCTCTTCCTGAGCTTGGCCAAGTCCCATGAGCCAAGGCCTGGATATGAAGTGCTTCCCAGCAAACCCCTTCCTGGTACCTGACAACACTGATCCAGACCAGGTAACTTGTTATAGCTTTTTGTCAAAGCAGTCTTTTTGTCAGGGTCCTGGGTCATTTGACCCAGCTTTTTGTGTTTATCATTATTATGATATTATGTTCTGGTTTATTCTGGTTATGTATTTGGGTTTAGACTTCGAGTTCTTGGGGTTTTGGTTCTGTGCTTCCTCTGTCTGTCCGTGTGTCCCCTCCCTGTTGCTATGTCTGAGGTCTTCTGCCAAGCTCGTGTCTGTGCATACCTGTTGTTGTTTTTCCTGTTTTACTTTGATAGTCTCTGTCGTGTGTAGTGTGTCTGGTTTTGCTTTCCCTTGTCTCATCAGCTTTAGTTAGTCCCAGCTGTGCTCTCCTTCTGTGTCTCATGCCCTCGTTATCCCGTTTTTTGAACAATAATTTTTAAAAATATTTTGTCACGTCATTATTCGGGCCGCAAGTAGAGGTGACATGGTCCACGAGATTGAGACACAGGCATTAGAGCCTCTTAATGTGTGTTTTGTTTGGGTTTCCACTGGTGTGGAATTACTAAAAATAGAGAGGGGACAGCCTAACATATGAAATAGAAAAATGTGTAATCCATTTATTTCAACAAAGTAACTGTATTCTGAATACCACCTTTTTAAAAGGTAACTGTAACGGAATACAGTTACTCATATTTTGTATTTTAAATACGTAACAGTGGTACATGTATTCCATTACTCCCCAACACTGGTTATAGTTACTAGTTACTTCTTCAAAAAAAGTAATTGAGTTAGTAACTGAGTTACAATATTATAAAAGTAACTAATTACTAGGAAAAGTAACTATTTTGTTACTTTAAAAAATGTTTAACCCCTTAACCAATCATACCCTTTGACTACTTTTGATTTTACCTCTACATTTCACCCTGAACTGAAAAATAAAACTGTTTATCTTACCTTGTTTAGTATCATTCTTTTCAGCACAAGCTCACATGTCTGGAGTTATGGTTATTTTTTCATTTTGACACATTGTATTAACACAATTGATCTAAAATCAGACAAAAAAAAACATAAAATCAGAGTAGAAGAAAGTTATATTTTTTACTGTGAAAACCACAAACATTAACAAATCATTTCATTTCATAAGTTGAAATGCAAATATAAAATTTACATTTTAAATACCTATGCACAAGTTTTGCAAACAACAAATTTGTATGCAGCTATTTACCTAAAAAGGCAACCAAGGCATTTTTTAAATAAACATTTCAAACTATGTACAGAACAATCAGGCATTCTGCATCAAATAAGATGCCACAAAAATGTTCTGTTCCAGTCCAAAAACTAATTTCTGTCCACTATAAGATAAAGGAGCACATCACAAGCCTGATACCTGCAGGCCTTAGTAACTTTTTGGCAGCAACTGCGACATTCACTATTAGAGTTTTCTTAGAAAACACAGTTTTTACCATTTCTTTCTGCAGTAAACATGACGATAATATTCAGGAAAAACACTGCATATATTTTTAATCAAAACTCTGGTTTTACGTAGCCTATCAATACAATTTAAACATAGTTAAACATAGTTTGAAGTCGACCATTTTAACACAAAAATGGAGACTCAGGGTTGTCTTGGGTTGACATAACATCTTGTTGCTATGTCATTTTAGATTTGGTCATGGGATTGGTTCACCATAACTACTTTATTCTTCCTCAGCCTAAAGTCCCAGTAAGCTGAAGACAGCTTCAACCGTCTTTGTGTTGAAAAATAAAAACGCACCCTTAACCGCATTTTCTTGTTAGTAAAGGTAATGGCGTTGTAAAGATCGAAACAGTAATTAATTAGATTACTAATTACTGTAAAACGTACAGGCATTAGTAACTTCATTACTTTTAACACCGTTATTCCTATCACTGGTTAAGATGCCTATAAAAAACCTTTTACCTTCCATATAGTTTATCTATGGATTCACTACACATGAACCTGTAAACAGATATGCATCCATATAGCAGATTTCTTTTCCACTGATCAATAGTGTGATGACATAAAACTTGATACTGACTCCATTACCACCTTCATCAATAATTCATCATCCACTTCGACCAGCACCTCGAGTTTCTTGGTGAAACCATCCATGTGTCTCTCTTTGTCTTGCAGATGTCCAAGATTAATATACAGTAGACTGATGCTTATAAAATAAACTTCTTCAGGAGTTCAGGAGTTTTTATCATTATATAAAAGCTGTTTTGGGTTTTTTTGTTTGTTTTGTTTCTTTCTTTTGCCTGTCCCGTTTGGTTCTTTTGCCATCAGAATTCTTGTCTATGGCCTGAGATGTCCCCAGAGAGGTGGCGTCTAATACCCGACCTGACATATAGACACAGACAAACGGGCACACACAGATACGGACATCCACCCATGCACACATATATGCAAATACTCAGCACTCACACAACGTGGAGACAGACATAAGTAGACACTGTACACACAATCACACTCCTCTGTTTATTTTCAAGTTTTACATAAATTTTTAGAGTTAGATGGCGCTGTTCATAACATTTTAAAGGAAGCCTGCATTATGTCAGTAGTCTGAAGTGTATTACCCACTGTGAGATGACGGATCACAGTTGGCTTTCATGTCAGGTCAAAGGGTTTTTTATATGAAAGAGTCATCAAATCTTGAATAGACTTCTGAGCCAAAGTGAATATGCTATATGTGCAGTCAAGCTACTGTACTGCACATGAGTGCCACTGTGTGTGTGTGTGTGTGTGTGTGTGTGTGTGTGTGTGTGTGTGCGTGTGTGTGTGTGTGTGTGTGTGTGTGTGTGTGCCTGTGTTTTGTTTCTATCTTTCTGAGGTCCAATTTGTGTTTTTTAAATCCTTTCAGGACATTTTACCTGCTTTTGTTTTCGAGGATTAAGACTTAGTTTTACAGTGACAGACGTGATGTTTATCTAGGGGGATGTTTTCTATAATCACGGGTCCCCACGAGTGTAGAAAGCCAAAGATAGCTGTGTGCCTGAGCTTGTTCTTTGAACTCAGTTTGACTCTGACACCTGCTGAGCATTAGACGCATCATCACGAGTTCACCTGGAGTGCATGACCCCACACATGTGTACACACCTGCAGTAATCCCCACAGTTTATCTCCCGTTTGATCTTCCCATCAGCACCCACGCTGCTTATCGCATTCTCTTTCACAGTTTCTTTTCATTCATTAAATATTTACTTCCTTCTCATTCCTTATTTTCTATTTCTAAATCTATCTCTCTGCTTTGTTATACTTACTGTACCAGTCGATCACATTATGCAACAATTTCTTCTTTCTGTCATTGTTTTGTTTCTCAATGAGTCATACCTCTTCTCTCACTTTCTTTTTTTCCACGACAGTAAAAAAACAGATTAAATAAACAAGGGAATTTAACAGAACCCTACTGTAGTATGTGACCAATGTCAAAGTGAAAGTAGCTTCTTGATGATATGTGTGGCCAGTTTCGACAGACTGGAACTTTCTAGAAGTCAGCGGGCTTCCTGTGGTCCACTGCAAAATGGCACACAGGAGTATCATTTTAGGAGCCTATGAAAAATGTTATTGTATTGCAGACAGGAATAAAATTGTTGTTTAGTTTAATGTTGACCACACAGAATGTGACTCTCACTGGTCAGTTTCTTTTTTTAATCAACCCACCACAAATATTTGAATGACTAGTGGATGAACTCCCCTGACTTAGTGCAAATTCACTGCTCAGTAAAGGAACCCTTGATCATCCCAGTGTAACGCAGTCAATTAAACTTCAGGGATATAAATCTGTCTCTTCAGGAAGCATAAATCACAAAAACATCAATTTCAGCTGACATGTCAGCAGGTTCACTCAAGTGGCAACAGCGAGACAAAACTAATGTCCAGTCAAGATTGCTCTCTTCTTAGCCTGCAGCCCATTCAGACCACTTTTTTGACCAAACTGTCAGAAACAGACTCTGCGCAAGATCAGTGCAAGATCCCAACATCCTTCACTAGGACCTCTGCTCAAACTCTGGAACTGCCTTGTCTGTGATTGGTGCCCATTCTCTTCACAGATGAGAGCAGGTTCACACTGAGCACATGGACAGATGTCACAGCCACCTGCAGACTCTTTCACCTGTGTGAGTTTCTTCAGTGAAAGTTTGTAACATGGCACTATGTTGTGTTTTATTCCCATAAAGCCTGAACCATTAAATAATTTTCTCTGTTTATCTTAAACAAACAAAAATATATACAGCAGGTTGGATTAAGGTTCAAAAACACAAATAATTACACTGATGATGTGCAGGTATCAGATATTATACACTTGGCATTACAGGCCTGATAATGCATTTAGCATCAATGAAGGGAAAGCATTAAACTCAGTGAATTCTGTCTTTATTATAATCAGTCATATACCTTTTTAAATTCTTTATATTTTAAATAGCTGGCATTAAATGCATCATTTAAATTTGAATACAGTGCATTACTATCAGGACTGAGTCAATATTCCAACATATCCATGGAAATGACTAACCATCTGAGGTCAAAGTGACAACCCTATTCATTCTTAAGGCTAACCCTAACTCTAACCATAGGCATTGAGAATATGAACTTTTTTATTGTTATTAACTTGCTCTCCCAATTCTGGGTATTTTGGGAACAAAACTTATGATGACTTGGACATCAAAGGGTTAAAACATTAAGAGGAAAGTGAGGAATTCTACCACATTTTCTGAAACCTCCTCATTTCCTTCTACTCCATTTACAGAAAGAGCTTCACCTTTATGACAAAAACAAAAGGAAAACCGCAACATATCAAATCTATAAATAGTCTGATGAGGTACCAGTGTTCAGTTGCAAGAAGCAAGTTTCTCTGGAAGCTCTTCCCACTCCAGCTGAATGTGCAGGACTTGCTTTGCCAGCCCAAACTCTTGGCTCGCTGTGGACAGTTTAAAAAAGAAGTGACAAAGCAGGAACAGTTCACACATGTTTGACAGGCCATCACGCAGGGAAACCCCACATTCAAGCAAGGAGGAAAAACTCACACACCTCATACATACCAGAACACATGCCAACTGACAGTTCAGCCTGCCAGGAAATATTGACACTTGTTCAAACGCACGTGCCCACACAAGCAGAATCACATGCCTAGAATTAAAGAGAGGCCTAAAGTGTAATTACACCCATAATTTCTTGTTCACCTTATTTTCCACCAAAATGTCATTATTCACTTTTTGTCACCAACCACCAATTTAATTAAATCTCAGTCACTACAGATGTCAGTATTTGATTAGCTCTTACATTTCCTCCTACCAGCCAGCAGTCCCGTACAAACAAGTCCTGCAGCTTCCAGCTGCAGACTCATTTAGTTTCTAGTGAAAAACCCCTGACGTTTACTGGAAACATTGCTTGCAAGAAACTGGATAAGCTAAATGTGATTTTTCTTAACCCCCTACAGGATGTGTCACTTTATAAACTTTGACAAGCAGTTTTGCCCTGGGCTGTACCTTCTCACTTGAAGCTGCTGATACCTGCTTAAGCTTATGTGTGTTTCCTGCACATTAACATAGTGATACTAAAGTAATACTCATAGGCTACAATCTCTTTGCTGGGCCACATCAACTAGTTTATAACCATTGCTGAGCAACATTAAAACATTAAAAATGAACCCATTATCTATTAAAATCAGCCTCCACTTTGCGTAGTTTAACTCTGTGCTCTTCGTCATCCTCCCTTTCAGACTGTCATTGTGTAACCCACCTTCTATCCATCTCAACCTCACAGACACCTAAGTCAGTGCTCCATCCAATACTCAGTCTTTATCTTCACCACCACCACCAGCGCTTAGACTCCAAGTGGCCCTGTCCTAAATCCTGTCAACACTGGGATTCCATTCTGCCATGAAGGATCATTGAAGTCCAATCCTCAAATAAATCAATATCAATATCATGAGAAATAAATAGTGTTTAAATCTTCCATGTGATCTCTCCTTGCTGAAATAAACATATTAACTGCAGCTTCAGCTGCAATTAAGTAAATCCTCAATAATGGCCCTCAGTATCGCTGACTTACAGCCTCCTCCAGAGTAAATAGCTGTGCGCGCTCCACACCTATCATTATGCATCTCACAACAAAGTGTGTAACAGACATGCCGGTCCACCTTGTCCTTTTAATGCTTTGTGTCTTCAAAGGTGAAAAGTACACGCATGCAGAAGTTGCAGTAACAACCAAGGTGAAGCCAACATGAAAATGATCACAGGAAAGTGTTTATTAGCACATTTACATCTATATACATATTAGCCATTTTGCTTAATCCAGTGGTTCCCAAACTTCTTTTGCTAGGCCCCTCTTTGTTTTACAAGAAAATCTTCGTACCTTTGTTGTTGTAATTGTTGTTGTTGTTTTGACTGTGTAAGAATATTTAACATTGCTATCAATACATTTTTCAAAAAATGCCTCTCTGTGCAAAATGGGTTTAAATGGGTTTAAAAACATAAACAACTGTGGGATACTGTTTGTCCGTGACTTGAACAGGGGGGACAAATTGTGGCAGGATCAGCCTGATATTATTTGTATCCCACTGTAGCTTTGCTGTATAAAGAGCTAACATCGCCAAGCTTTCATTATAGGAAGTGTTTGTGAACTAAAAATCAAGAATGTGGGATACTGTTTTCCCGTGATTTAAACAGGGGGAACAAATTCTGTCGGGGGGAGACCTACCTTGGCACCGCCGTTGTGCAGGTGGAGCCAAATGCAAGATATGCTTCGTCATATTTTCTAGTCTTTGGTTTGGATGAAGTTGGTTTGGAAGCATATTTGGCGATAATTCATCTTCTGCTTTGCATTTGTGTGGCAGCCCCGTTCATTATGCTAGCAGTGTTCAAGCATTCTTTTTTTTTTATTCATACCGCACCCTCCCTGCAATGGCTCTGCGTCACCCACTTTGGGAACCACTGGCTTAATCGATTCTGACGAATAAAGACTCTGGAATGTACTTCATACGTTCTTAGTTCACTACTAACTTTGTGGCATTAAATATATTATCTCCCCCTGCTGGAAATGTACACAGTGGACCAGCATGCCTACTACACATTTTGCCATGATACTGGGTTGCATTTGATCTGACAGCCTACACTCATATGATGAACACCGTCAGAGCGTCTGAGGACAATTGCAAAATTTCCCAAAATATTTACTATTTAATATTCACTTTTTATTCCAGACTTATTGTGAAGTACTGATATTATTAAAATATGTTCAAATGTAGTATGTAAAAAAATGTTTTCATATATTTTGCATGCAGCAATAGTGGTAGATTAGCTATGGAGAAACCCAAGGCAAATAATACCAAGCTGCTATGGGGTTAAGGTTATGAAAAAGGGGGGTTAAGGTTAGGGAAGGAAAATCAGAAGTGGTGTCATGAATGAATACCAAACTGCCTAAATCTGTGTGTAAACTCAGCAAGTTATATTCAGCTTTTTACAATTAAATAATTTTAATTGTGCATAGCCATGCCTCTTTGAACAGGGATTAATAAAGTATTCTGATTCAGAGAAATGGCTGCTCCATCACAATGGAAAATACGATGAAGCAAAGGATTCAACTACAAGTCCAGTTCCAACCATACAGTAAGTTATGATCTGTTAAGTTACTTTGCTTTGTCAATCTTTCCATCCACCCCTGCATCATTTCTAAGCAAACTTTATGCTGCTGTATGTATGTTAACTGATGCTCACATCTAAAGGCAAAATAGAAAATTTGCAAATTACTACCACAAACCATAAATGATGGGGAGGTCAATATGCATTATTTTTGATCAGAAACAAAAGTAAACATTGAAATGAGTATATGACAGCCCGGCACGAAAAGTCATTCAGTCACAAACTTTGTCTTTATCTTCAACTTTGTTTGTGGATTGTCTTAAAAATTTCATCATCCAACCTACAGAATCAGGATTTGTCTTAAAGTCCTGCATGAAGTTCATCATTGCTGTTATTCAGTTGTTTTAGCGCATGATCCAGTCTTGACATGGGCGGTCACTCTTTCACTTTCACAGCACTCCCACTCTGTTTACTCAGGCTATGCACTAGCTGGTTGTTGCCCGTTGTTAGTATTTGTGATGATCCGTCATACCTGCGGCTAAGGATTCAGCTGTGTGCTGCCACATCCTGTCCACTGGATAATAGCTGAGGTTTAATCCTCAAGAAAAGATGACAGTCACAGCTAAGAGAAGTCTCCCTTTCACCCTGAATTTTCCGTATTCTGCTGTTCCCTCTGTTGCTTTCTCTCCAACTTGCCTTTTAGTTTGCTGTTTCTTTTACCCAGCAAGAGACAGAACAGACATACGTTTTATTCAGGAAACCAGACACAGGGGAGGTGCAGCTGTGTTATTGCAAATCCAGCCAAACCAAATCTTTTCCATTGAGGTGAGTAATATCAAAAAATTGCTCATATCATACGTTTTGATGATTTTTAAATGTAATAATAGCTATAAATATAAAGAAAATATAAAATTTCCATCCTGGTTTAGCCCCGTTTTAAATTATTATTTTTTATTTAAATAAATTTCTTTACACACCAGTCATGGTAATACTCAGAAAAATTCCCAACCAGGGGATTGCAGTTTGTGTGCCATTTGGAAGTTGTTGGTTTTTTTTTACTTGCTCATTAGGTTTTGCTCACTTTTTACTTTTGGTTTTTACAGGCTCGGTGGGTTTAAGCACAAAAATATTCAGTCACAAACTTTGTCTTTATCCAGGATAACCCAGGATTATTGTTGTATATGGACCATTAGCATTATACTCGGATTGTACCATAAAGTGGCACAAATGTCCAAAATAAGGCTGTGGCACAATCGTATCATCCATGAAGACACCCATAATAATGTTTGCACAATAGGAAAGTGTCATAGTGTTGCTATAGTAATGCCATGGGTTTGTACACCTCTGCCTCCAGAGCCGAGTTTCAACCTCTGATGAAGATTTAGTTGGCAAAAACGCACCATGCAGTACAATCAGGCTATGTAGGCACATAGAGGAGCTCCTGATGTGCGGCCCACGAATAAACAAGTGGTTTAACCAGGCATCACTGGAGCATCTGTTACGGACCCGGGACTTGAGGTCCATGAACAGCGTGAACTATTATCGTTGTTGTTGTTCTTCTTCTTATTCTTCTTCTTATTATTATTATTTGGTGTATGTGTGTGTGTGTGTGTGTGGTTGTGCCACACACACCGTCAGGCCTGTGGATGACTGGCCACGCCCAAGGAGGATGCCACACACCTGCAGCGGATCAGCGTCGGCGGAGGGAGCTGCTTAATGGTGTGGTGAAGCCTCCACCAACGCGGAATCATTGCGTGAGACTCCACGTTAGTCTTCCAGTTTAGTTTAGTTAGTGTGTGTATGCCCGCGGTTGTACGGTGTCCAGCGGCCAGCACGGGGAGCACAAAGACACGGACTTTTCAGGGAGGAAACGACACGGGAGTCAGGTTAGAGCACGGGGATTTATTGTTGTTTTTCCATTCACTGTGAATAAACGCACTGCTGATATTCAGAGCTCCGCACCTGGGTCCTCCTTCCTCACTTCCCCACGGTTGGCCATCGTCAACCGTGACAGAATCTGGTAGTTAGACTCTGCAACACAGGAAGAGCAAATGGTGGATACAAATAAATGATGCAGGTGCATAATGGACAAGCAGGACTTCAGGCCGCTTGACCCAAGATATAACACCATAGGTGTCTATAAATGGTAAAATTCAATGAATGGTAAAAATACGGAAAAACATCCGTAAATAACTGATAGGGAAAATTGTTTCTTTTTAAAAACGGTACATTGTACTGTGTTTTCTTCTATTTGAAATCAAGATCAGAAAAGTCCAGTTTAAAAATATGTATCTCAAAGTATTTGTCAGATGCTTGTACTGAGCCGGTACAACTCCCAAGGAGAGGTGACATTAAAGCTCTCAGCATTAACTTTTTTTGCATCTGTACTCTTGACACTGGCTCCTAAACGTCCGAGACAGCACATATCACTCGTACATGATTTATTTATCATATGTGTACAAGACGTTCTGAATGGATATCATTGTCATTGGTCGTAGTCATGTTGAAGAGCAGGTGTGCTCGAAACACCGTACGCTACTCCTCAGTCTCTCAGAACCAATGAGACATGGGGAGTGGTCGCCCCATGATCGGAAGGTCGGGGGTTCGACTCCACTTAATGGGTACCCTGAGGTTCCCCTGAGCAATACCGTTCCTACAGCTCCCCGGTCGCTGCATCGGTGGCTGCCCACTGCTTCACTGGGTGAATGGGTTAAATGCAGAGGAGTTATTTCCCTATGGGGACCAACACACACACACACACCCACACACACACACACACACACACACACACCTGAATCCTCGCAGATCCACAAAGTGTAATGCTTCCTTTTGATCCATGTTTTTGCCTCTTTGCACATCTTTTTAAATCTTAATGTCCCCAGAAATAAATCTTAAAAAAAATATTACCTACAGGTCGCAGCACACGGCGAGCACATGGCCCTTCCATGAGCCTTTTTATGCTGGAGGTTTCTTTGTGTAAAAAGGGAGTTTTTCCTTCCCACTTTCGCCAAATGCTTACTCATAGGGGGTCGCCTGATTGTTGGGGCTTTTTCTTGGTCTCTACCTTACAATATAAAAAGGCTTGAGGTGACTGCTGTTCTGATTTGGTGTTATATGAATAAAACTTAGTTGAACTGATACGACACACAAAACCCATGTGGTTAGGTTCAAAAACAGTATTATGGTTTGCACATTCGAAAAATGACGCTGCCCAGTACATTTTAATGGGACGTCACTAGTACCTTGTGTATTACACAAGTCTAGTCACCTTGTGTATTACAGCGCTGATGCCAAAGGACACCTTGTGCGAGACGCGAGGGGTTTTGACACAACAACAGGATCTGACGCCCTGGGAAACTGTGCAGTTTTGGAAACTGAAGGAGAATGGCTTCCAGGTGGTGCAGAAGGCTGGAGAAAAAGGTTTTAATGTTCGCAAGCTGATTTTTTTTCTTTTCTTTCTGTTGGAAGCATTTTTCAAAAACACTTTACCTTTTAAGCACCGCATTCACAACACTGTGTAATGGTATAAAGACAATAACATGAAAAACAAATACGGATCACAGAACTTTCCTCCATTCATGAAAGCCATCAAATTATGTCCACACAGTCTGACCAACAGGACGCAGGGAAACACAAACACACACACACACACACACACACACACACTGTTCCCTTGAAGTGGTTCATCTTGGAGTACTTACTGTGGCAAACAGACTCTCCTGGCAGCAAAATTACAAACAAACAGAACCAAACTCCTTGTTCTTCCCACAAGCTGTGTGTGATTTGGTGCGTGTATCCCAACTGTAAAGCCGGTGTTACTTTCAGTCATATTTCATGTTGTTTGTGAACATTATCATTTATTTCCAAAACTTCCTCGTAAACTTGTGTGTTCTTCTTTGGTGACCATGTAAGTGTGTGTAGCTTGCATCTCTCCAACCCTAATGTGGGTGTAGGTTTTTACATGTGGACTTATTGTAGTAGCTTTCTCCTTGTCTTCCTCTCTCTCTCTCTCTCTTTTCTGTCTTCCATCAAGCCAGAGAAAAACTCTGGTTTCTTCTTGACGTTCACAAACCACCGTGATCTGCTGGCAGGGGAATAAAAACAGATATGGAAGCAGTGAGACATCACTCAATCACACAATCACAGTGCTGAGACCCTGAACCAGATCACCGTTTTCTGAGAGTCCCCAACATAACAGTTCTCAGTCCCACTGTTAGGCTCTCTTTGAAGAGTCCAATACTGAAGTTGAATATTCACAACAGAAGACAAACAAGAGATTACAAAAACCTTTACTATTTAATCTAGTGTGCAGCTAAGCATTGCTTCCCTGTGGCTTTTCAAATGAGAGTCAGCTTTTCATGGAGCATGTTTACACGTACGAGGGAGATCTGACTCTGTTTTCTAGTTCCAGTAACAGTTCCAAGAACAATGTTCAAGGAAAGAGCCACCATTCGTCTCTGCATCAAGAAAGCGAGGCTGCTTAAGGGAACGTTCGAGTAGGGTTTAATCAAGTCTGCGGTCTTCTTAATGTTGGGCGTCATTTATTTATGAAAGCATCCAGCTTGTTGACGATTTGTTACCAACAGTATCGCATTTCACCCATTAAGCTGCTCATTGCTGCTTTCACAATGCTTACTTAGCTAAAATAAAATGAATCTTTCCTCTAAATAACACTGCGGTCCCACACTACATCCAAATTTGATTTTTATTTAGATCTGACAGATGTGAACACCAAAAAGGTTCCTGGTGGAAAGGCTAATCCCCTCTTTAATCACTATCACTTATGCTGCCTTCTTCTTTCTGTTTGCCACAGCAGATCATCTCCTTCTGTCTTTCTCCGGCTCTAGGATCTAACTTTGTCACAGCAGCCCTTTTGCATGACTTCCTTCACTACATCCATGCTCTAGATATGTCCAAACCATCCCAGCCGTCCCTCTTTGTCTTCGAGCTGCTCAACCTCTGATGTATTCCTGTCCATCGTGGTCACTCCCAATGAAAATCTTCAAACCTGCTACCTTCAGCTCAGCCTCCTGTCTCTCTTCATTACTTTGAATGGTTGGCCCTAGGTATTTAAACTCATACTGCTACTCCTTGTACCTATACCTTTCCACCTCCCTCCACTTCATTCTTTCTCACTTTAAATCAGTTTTCAAATCTGTTTGATGAACTCAAATAAGTAACAAAGTGTAACAAATATGCTAAAAAGGAAGGGAGAGGGCAAATATTGTTTCCCAGCTCTGTATAAACATTGAGAAGTGGACGTATTAGACATCCTAAAATTAACAGAAATATGCTGAATGGTTAAAATTAGGTTGACGTGGTGATGTCTAAGGAATGGTGATGCTTTAGACCTCAGAGGCATACATTCAGGTGTCTCTAATGCCTTGAAAAGATTACCTTTCATTTTTACACACTTGAATGTTAGCTGGAGTTGTATTATGGGAAACAAATGTGTATTAATTAATCAACTAAAATGAACTTAATTGTTGATTGATTTGGGGGATTGAGTTTCTTGTGCGAATGGTGCAGGGTTTAGCACTGCTTGCCAAAAATAATTTTCCCACGTGGGACAATAACATTTTTTTATGGAAGCCCGTTTCCTCCAAACATAAAAGGATCTATAACTTGAAATTTTGAGTTACCTTTCTCGAAATTTCAAGTTATTTTCTCAAAATTTAAACTTATTTACACAAAATTTTGATTTGTAACTCAAAATTTTGAGAAAAGTAACTTTCAAGTTAGCGCTGCCAATCAGTAATCTGCGTGAATTATGTCATTTCCTTGTTATAAATGCTAAAGCTAAGCTACCAGTATTACAGCCAGTCATGAATGCACAAATTGCTGAGTATTTTCAGCGTGGCTTCACAAATGATGAAATCCTTGTGTTATTAACTGAATCACATGAATCACAGTAACAGGAAAATGACATCATTCGTGTAGATTACTGATTGGCAGAGCTAACTCGAAATTATGAGTTACTTTTTGCAAAATTTCAAGCTAATAAGTCAAAATTTCAAGTCAATAGGCCAAATTTTGAGAAATTTCTACAAGATTTAGCCAACAAGACAACATCCATGTACATCTGGTTCTTTGGGGGTTGTTGGAACCAATAGAATTAGATCGGGTTAGCTGTTACGCTCACTAAGAAATTACTAGGGAAAACCCAGAGGGATCGGGTGACTTCTTGAGGCCTTGTAAATAATTGCTTTTGAAATCTTAAACCTTCTAACCTAAAAAACTGAGCTTTCTAAAACGTGTTTAACATTGTAATAAGGGTGTATTGACGAAGTGAAAATGAAATGGTCTATTAAAATGAAAGTAAATGCATGTTAAAACAAAGGTCAAAACATAATATGAAACTAAGATAACATGGGAGTTTAACTCTGCTGAGTGAAACTGTTGTATTGATGTATGACACTGCCAGTCCCATAACGTCCTGATGTGAACTTTTGTTGTTCTTTCAAAGGGGAAACAATGACTGGTTTTATTTAAATGACAGAAGCCATCCCAGCAGGTGGGCGTATTTTCAAAAAAGTGTCACTGATGGGATTGTGACCGTAAAAACAAAACTTAACTCAAAATATAATATGAAACTATGATTACATGAGGGTTGGACTCCAGTGTCATGGGTGAAATTGCTGTACTGACGTGTGACACTGCCACCCCTACAACCTTTTTACATAGACTTCTTTTGTGCTTTCAAAGTGGAAACACTCACGGGTTTCTTTTTTAGGGGACAGAAGCCACTGGAGCAGATGGGTGAATATGTCATTCATGGAGCTGGGATTCATCACAATATCTACTACTATAAATAGTTAACTTAAACTGACAGAGAGCACCTGGTCCTGCTTGTTACCCTTCCGCAAGATTTCCAACATTTCTGATTTACATGTTCGTGCTTTCAGTACTTCAAGCTTGTTAGCATGCACAATACAGGCTGCCTACCATCTGTCTGACGTGCTTGCTGGCTGCACTTTTGCACATACATTTGTTTTTGTTTGTGTGCCGGTTTCATGTGGCTTTCAAAAAACTAACAAAGTTCTCATGCATGCTCTTCAGAGTCTGGATGTAATTTGGTTATCTAGATTGTCACTGCATTAACACCTTATATAAAGATTTAGCTTCTTCTGAGTACAATACACAGCAATGCTGCATGGCAAAGCTGAGTGGAGGGTAGAAGTTGTTAATGGTTGGCGATCTTTGAATCGGTCAAAAAGCTGGTTCACAGATGTAACCAAGTCTAGGTTTTTTCTTTTCCACACAGCTGCTTTAGTTTGGATTTATTTACTTTAGTATTCTGGCTAAGAGGTTAGGGTTATCCCAGCTGTCATGGAGGGTTGGGCGATATGACCTCTAATCACAATAGCAAATAACTGAAGATTTTACCTTGTTTGCTATGCAAGCGCTACCACACACACGCATAAGAAATTTATAAGACCACCACCTATTATATTTTAGAAATCTGCCAAAACATGTTTAAGACTAAAAATTCTAAAATTTGTAAAGTTTTTATACCTAAATTTGAGCCAGTACAGTGGACTGAAAACTCAGAAAGTAATAAAGCACAATGTTCAACCATTAAATGTTTTTTTTCTCTTCAGGAATGCAAATAAATAACTGTAATTATTTACTTATAAATCTGAAAATTAATGGATAGGGACCAGTGTTGTTTGAGTTATTTGAAAAAAGTAATTAGTTACTTATTACTGATTACTTCTCCAAAAAAGTAACCCTGTTACATGACTGAGTACTTATTTTCAAAAGTAATTAATTACTTATTACTTAGTTACTTTTTAAAAACATGATACACAACCTGAATACTTAATAAAGCAATAGACCTTTCAGCCCAATTCTATTTTTATGCATAATCTATTATATAAAACTGAATCAAATGGAAAAGTCTCTTTGTAAAATTGTTTTATTAGTTTTAATCTTTTAAATTTATGCACATCAAGCAAAAAATTAAATTATAAGCAACAGTCTTTCATTTGAATACACTTTTTTAACATTTAAACCCATTTTCTGCATATTCCAGCATGTAAAATGATTTTTTTTTTATGTGTGTTTCACTCACTCTTTCAAATAGATGCAAGTAAAACAGCAAAAAATAAACAAAATCTAAGATTTAGCAATACTAAGTCCTGACTCTCTTAAATCTATTTTCACCTGTTTAGCAGGAGTGGGGCAGGTGGAGGTTTGCCCGGTGCCGCAGCGGTCAGGTCAGTGGAGGGATTCGGGGGTTTCTCTGTCAATTTCACATTCCCGTGGCGGCTTGCTCGGTGCTTGCTCAGATTTGAAGTTTAACTTTTCTTCCCACGTAGAGTGTACAGCGGACGCTAATGTTTCTGTCACTTTTTACGGAATAAAACTTGAAGTAGAGTAAGCACTTCCACGCTTTTAACGCTACATGGTTGCACTCTCTCCCGCACTCCATTATCCATTGTTGATCTACACGTCTGTTGCTGCCACAGACGTTGCACGCGCTTACATCATTGTCGTGAGACACTCTCACAAACAAAATCACGGTTTAGTAACACAGTAACGCAGCATGCTTACGGGAAAGTAGCAGTAATCGAATTGCTTTTTTGCATTAGTAATCCCTTACATTACTCATTACTTGAAAAAAGGAATCAGATTAATGCGTTACTGCCCATCTCTGATAGGGACAATGATTGTATTTTAGCTTTAAAATATCAAAATTTACTGGGAGAGTACATACTGTAGGTTGTATTGAGAGAATTTAAAAGAAAAATGTCAGTTCTCATTCAATTAAATTACTGCCCAACCCTACACCTTGATGAGGTTGTCAAGTTAGCATGGGCCTAACACAAAGACCCAGCCAACCATTTACTTGCACAGTCACACCAATTAACCTACCATGCATGTCTGGACTATGAGGGAATATCGAGTATCCAGAAAGAGCACGTGCAAGGACCAGTGAAGGAGACCCCAGCCAGGATTACAGTTTTTTCTGAATGCTTACAGTTTCTTCTGAATGCTTAAACCCTAACTGTGATTCTTATAGCACATTTTCTAAAACTATTAATACTTATAGCAAAACCACTCACTGAGTTTGCAAAACTAAAAGCACAAACACTGCTTTGCACTCAGTTTGCCATTTTGTAACACACACTTTGAAAACCTGTAGCTACAATCCACTGCACAGCACTCTTTTTGCAGAACTGTAAACACAACTCACTGCTTTACACTCAATTTCCAAATGATCAACACACTCCTAGCAAAACTATACACATTTATGGCTATTATTTACACTATTTTGCCAACTGTCTGGCACACTGTCACATGTAAAAACTTTTTTAGATAATTAGTTCACTTTGCAATCAGCCCAAGCACTATAATACAGGTAAGCTCTGTGTGTGGAGTACAATGGAGGGAGCAGGAAGAGTGAGAAGTAGAGGAGGCCGAGGAAGAGGACGTGGAGGTGAAGAAGTAGGATGAAGAGGACGACAAGGACAAGGAGGAACAAGAGGAGGACGAGGAGGGGGGAGAGGAGGACGAGGAGGGGGGAAGAGGACGAGGAGGGGGCAGAGGAAGGGTAAGAAGAGTAAGAAATAGAATTGCTGATGACATCAGAGCTACAATAGTGGACCATGTAATCAACCGTGGAATGACCCTGAGGGAAGCTGGTCGACGGGTTCAGCCTAACTCGAGCCGCTACACTGTAGCAAGAATCATAAGGACATTTTGAAATGAGAATCGGTTAGTACAGTCACTTTGCACTAAGATTTGTAGCACTGCCATATGCTAATGAGAAACACAACAATACCATAGATGTAAAAATACTGAAATTGTTACTTTACAGAATTGCTAGATGACCAGATGCTGGGGCAGAGGAAGCCTGTTCACTGCAGACCAAGAAACCCATATAGTCAATATGGCGATTGCAAATAATCCTATACTTGGAAATAAACACTTGTGTTTGTTTTGATGTGTGTAAATAAACACCAGTACTTGAAGTTTGGATCCCTCCATGTTTACAGACCTATGACAAAAGTATGAGCTCAAACTGACATGGCCTAGCTTGTGCACAGAGAAAGCAAAAGCCAGATGTGTTTTGTATTCATACCATCAGTGTGCAGTTGGCGCATTGTGTGCTTAGTAGATGATGGCTTGTGTGTACTGTTTGATACGAAAACACCATTTTTACAAAGGTGTGAAGAGTTAATCTAGCTGTGTTCGCTTTTGCAAGAGAACTACAATGTTTTGATAATTGGGTGACAGGTTTTCTTATTTGTGTGTAGAGTTTTGCAAAAATAGCCAATAGTTACAAAAAATGTGCTTAAGCAATCAGAAAAAACTGTAAAAACCAGGACCGTCTTGTTGTGAAGGTAACACAGTGCTGTCCAATAAAAACTGCAGTTTCTCTTTAGATTGCTAGTCAAAAGAAAGAGTGGTCAAAAAAATTCACTTTTCAGATATCTTTTTCACTTTATATTTTATTACAGGAGTATATTTAACAATCATAGTAACAAAAAGAAAACAAGGAAAGTAGCACACGACATTCATATTTAACCTAAATGATTTTTTTTTTTTCGTATAAAGAAAGGCAAATATGTACAGAATGACGTAAGACAGGTTCAGAAACCAACAGGTGAGAGAAAAAGGAAGTGTAGTCGCATGGCACTTAAAAAATAAAACATACCTCACAAGTGCTTTTTGTTTCCCATAATTAATATCAAATAAAATGCAGTGATAATAAGTCTGAATAACAAAACAAATAATAATTATTACAGTAATCAAATCATCAATATTAACATTTTAAACACTGTTTACAATATAATTGAAATACATAACATTCTAAATACATCCAATATTTACCAAAGACCTTCTCATTTAGCCTAAAAACTCTAAATCTGTAATAGAATAAAAAATAGCATTTCAAATATCTTATAACAACAATATTAATTGTACAATAACATTAATATTAGGTTATTAGTTGATGTAAATAGCTGATCTTCCTCCATGGCTTGCTAATGAAAGGAATATTGTACAAATTAATATACACTATAACCTATTAATGCTCTTTCTGCTTTCACAAAATATTTTAATCAGCTAAATCATATATATATATATATGTGTGTGTGTGTGTGTGTGTGTGTGTGTGTGTGTGTGTGTGTGTGAAGGAAAGAAATAGCAAATCTCACTCGATACAAACTATTGCAATCTAGAACTCTCAATTAGAAAATGTACACAAGAAAAGCAGCAAAACCAAAAACAAAAATATCTACGTTCATATTTTTTCATAATGACGAGATCAGTGGTGTGGTTGGCAGAAGGAGTGAACAACATCTGGCACAGGCAGGATCCATCTGGAATGTTAGTGGACAACAGGATGGTCCAATTAGATATCAAATTTTATTTAAAAATAAACAAAAAAACTCTGAGTGCCACCTTGTCCTCCCCTAAAACCTCATTGGTCCTTCTTTCCCAAGCTCAAAACATAGAACTCTGTCCAAGGAGCTCAGAATGTCCCAAACAAGTCCCAGATTTCCGCTGTTAGAAGCTTTCCATATATGGGGAAAAAGAACTGGATGTTCCTTTCCAATTATGGAACACAAAAATCTCCAAGAGTTCTGATTGTGCAATCACCTCGAGCAATAAATCTCTTTCAGCTCATAAAGTTGCTTAAACCGTGGAATTACTTTTGTTTTTGCATTCTTAGTGTTGATTGGAGGAGCAGCAAGACAGAGCGTCAATTTTTCCGCAGAGCTCAAAATGGCCGCCCCAGGGAGCCACGCAAATAAAAACAGCACACAAATAAACAAACGCAGAATGACAAAGCAACATTCAAGCAGCATGTATGTAGGACTTCTCTCCACCTCCGCCTTACCCTTTTTCTTTTTTTCACTGCTCTCTCTCTCAGAGCAAGTCCTTAAAGTTACTTGTTTCCTTGTTAGCGGGACAAAGTGTCCACCCGAGAGAGTACAATCTCAATGCAACTTGGTAGTGTGGTATATAAAAAATCAAATCAAAGCACAGGTTCAGAGAATTTACAAAGCAGACCTGGACCACGTTACTTTTGACCTGGATTCCATTGCTTTTATCTTGTGTGATGCCGAATGGGAATTCCTGTCGGTTGTTTGTGCTTCCACCAACAAAATTTTTGCTTTGGGGGATGCAAAATGGTTGCAGAAGGGTAACATGTCAAGTAGAAAAAGAATTGCTGTTTGAAGTTGCTCACCCTCACCCCATGATTCATCTTCTTCTTTTTTTCTTCTTTTTGATTTGGGCAGAAAACATCGATCCAGCTCTGAAGTTACGGCGGCGAGTAAGGGATAGTCCTGTTATGTGCAGTCATCATTAAATATTAAAGAAGGCTTATCGGTTCTACACCATAGTGCCTAATCTGCACCTGAGTTTATTCACTTTTTAGATAATTGAGGATTTGTATATATGGGCAAGATTCTGACTTAATGCAGACGGGCAACCTGAAAAACAATCTCAAGGTTCAAAGTGGAATTAAGGAAGTAAGGCTTTCTTTGAGCTTTGCTTGAACTCAGTTCCCATTTTTAGGGCTTTTTAAGTGGAATGTTAGAGCCAGAAAGCACGTTGTCCTTCCAGCATGATTTTATTCTTTCAAGATATATCTCAAAGACTTTGAGGCTCCCTAGTTCCTCTCTTTACTGTGATTGCAGCTGCACTTTGCATTAAAATCCCCCCTCCCTCCTGGATAAAAGCTCTGCAGCTCTTAGCCTTTATGTATGTGTTTCTTTGCGATGCTAGTACTTTGAGAAGCTTATTTTACTTTATGGTGCACGAGTGGAGGTAATATGGAAACTGTTAGAGGCAGATAGGAAAGGCAATGTTGTCATAAGAAACAAATTGCCCATTTACATCACTTCAGTGTGGTTTGAGTACTGCCCCTCAACTTAGCCGTCCAGCGTATCTTCCCCATTAAAATACATTCTTCATTGATACTTGACACTAATTAGCAGTACAAGTTTAAACCACCCAAAAGTATATACTGCATCATCATACAGTTAATGGTATAGAGCTAAAGTGATGCACAACCTGCTACCCAGTGTGCAACGATCCTTTAGGGTGCATCCGAGTGCTAATAAAGAACTTGAATTGGAAAGAACCCAAAAAAAAACTACCACTACCATACACTAAAAAGACATGGATTAAATTTGGAGGGCACCACTAAGAAGGAAACGAAAAAGACTAAAGGATCATGAAACCTGAAATGTTTAAGTCTATATATCCGTCTCTCTTACCCTGCTGTGCAACTGAAATGGTTCACTCATTTTTTGATTAAGCACAAGCATAAATGCTAGAATATCATATTTGTTCGTCCTTTACCCTGTTTCATCCATCTCGCCTCCCACTGACAACCATCTTTAACTTTTCTACACTTCATTTCACCAAAAGTACCACCACAACTCTCTTTCTCCCTTGCACTACCCACATTCTTTTTCAAATTATATTACATAGCTTTTTTTGTTTTTTGTTTTCTTTTTTTTGTACATACTTTTTGTGTGTATAGTTCTTTGTATAGTATAGAACTCTAGAACTTTTTTGGCAGCTTCTTTCTTTCTTAAAGGAAAGTCCAAATCATCAGCTGTAGCATAACATTATGACTTCTCCTTCTTGGCTGAAAAAAAAGGCGGAAAGGAAAAGATAACTCTAAAATATATTCCTTCCTTTCTCAAATCTTCTCCCTTACAAATCTGCTCTCCTCCCCTACCCCCACTCATCAACCCCTCCACCCTTTTAAACTGTTGCTCCCAGGAGCTCTTCGGACTTGGCCATGATCTCATTTTGGTTGGAGTCCAATCCGTAGAACTTAACCTTCAGCCCATCGACCGGGTGGACAACGGGCACCGTGATCACGCGGGGGAAGTTCCGCGTAGCCAGCTCGAAGCGGCTGGTGCAGGCCAGCTCGATCGCCAGGATGCGAAGGAAGAGGGTGGCGAGCTGCTTTCCCAGGCAGGACCTGACGCCGCCACCAAAAGGTAGATAGTGGAAGCGTCCTTCTTTGTCTTCACTCCGCTCCTGACTGAAGCGGTCAGGGTCAAAGGCATCCACATCTTTGAAGACGGCAGCAGTGTCGTGGGTGTCGCGAATGCTGTACATCACACTCCAGCCTTTGGGAATCTGGACTCCCTGGAGACAAAAGACCGGAATTCATAACAATGAACACACATAAAAATAATTGTTCACTTAGCCACCATAAGCACATATGACCAATTAATTTGGATAACAATCTGATTTCTGTTGTTGTATCCCCAAGAAGTAATTGTGAACTTTTCTGCTAATATGTGTTCTTCCATATTCAAACCATCTTTTCTCTGTTCATACCAGAATACAGCAATATGAGAAGCATTTGGGGTCCTTGATCAATCCAGGAACCCATTGGAATAGAATAGAATAGAATAGAATAGAATAGAATAGAATAGAATAGAATAGCCCATTACTGTCATTGTACGTGTACAATGGAAAGAGTCTGTTGATTTAACATCTGGCTGCAACACCCATTTTTTTCAGGCGTGCAGAGTATCCAGAAGATATGTGGGCTAGGACCTTCTTTTTCTATCCAGTGGTCATTGTTAATGAATGCAAATACATTAAAGAAGCAAATAAAGTCAAAATCATCATAAATAGTTTTACTGCTGAATACATCTGTGATGGTGATCAGGACATTGGAACACTTTTTGTACCAAAATTAGTTTCCTTTCCCAGTGGTTCTCTCTTCTTTAAATACAGATAGCTATTTAAAGAGCTCCATCCTTGGTAATTTTCCTCTAAATCTCCCCTTCCCTCCTTTTGTGTGATCAGACTCTTGATACTTGATACTATTCATGTTAAGACAAGTATGCTGCACAACAAGAGGTACATGAAGATGTGAAGGATGTACTATTCTAGGGACACTTACGTCCAGTTCGAAGGTCTGCATGGCGGTTCGGTAGGCCCCAGAAACAGGAGTAAAGAGTCTCAGCACCTCCTTGATGACACAGTCCAGGTACTTCAGGCTGATAATGGTGTCGAGCCTCAGTTCTGCTTCTGGGCAGAGGCAGCCATTGTGAAGGAGACCCCTGGATCTCAGTTCCTCCCTCAGGCGCTCAAGGACTTGAGGGTGGCGGAGGAGCTGCATGATAAGGGAGGTGCTTGCGCTGGCAGTGGTGGCAAAGGCAGCAAAGATCAGCTCAATGGTTGATTCCTGTGGGTCAGCAAACAGATACGATGGCGTATTAGTGTGCTACTTGGGTCTTGCTTGGTTAACAGTTTTGCAGAAAAACACATTTATCTTGCAACCCCTTGGAGGTCCCGAGCTCCCAGGGTATCAGTCGACCCTATACATTTTTCATCTTCTCCCATGGGGGAAAAAGTTTTATAGGTTTATAGAATAGCAAACAGCTTTGAAAAAGAGTTCCTATCACTATTTACAACAATAACTAGGAAAGTAAAGACTCATTCTTGAATGATCACAAGCATTCATTGAGTACTTGGCAGTACTGAGGGGGTATCAGTTGACTTGTCTTTACTTTGAGAGCAAGCCAACTATAGCCTCATTTCATCTCTGATTGGTTAATTACTTGTTGCTTTAATAAACAGTTTGCAGAGTGGAAATAAAGAAGGCTGAAGGTGAGCATCAGCCAAATGCTCAACCAGTAGTCTTTCATAGTCTTTTTGAGCTAGAAGTAAACCCAGAAACTGCTTGTTTAACAGCGGCATGTAGGAATATTATTCTAAAAATGTAAAATTGTTCTTTCCACTGAGTAAAAACAGAGCTATGTGCAAACTCAACCATAATTTGGGCACAAATCCATTACCCCACACCTCAAGCTTGCCATTTGTTTTGGAACAATGTTGGACCAAAAGAGAGAGAGAGGAGTCAAAAGTCAATACATAATAAAAGTATGTTGTTTTTAATTCCTGAAAAGTAGTGTGTTTGGAAATATGAAGGTAACATCCAATAACAAACTCAGTGTGCACTATGCTGGGCCCCTTAAGGCCTTAAGTCAGTGGAATAAATAATAGTGAGGTCCTCCTTGCATCTACCAGCATATATATGTATATATATATATATAGATATATATATATACATATATATCTATATATACATATATATATAGAGATATATCTATATGTATATATACATATATACATATATATATGTGTATATATATATATATATATATATATATATATATATATATATATATATATATATATATATATATATATATATATATCTTGTTCTTGATCTTTATCTTGAACAAGATCCGGGCCATCAACACCTACGCCCTGCCCGTGATCAGGTTCCCTGCTGGGGTAATAGGCTGGCCAAAGGAGGAGATAGAAGCCACTGACATAAAGACAAGAAAGCTCCTTACCATGCATGGAGGGTTTCACCCCAAGTCCAGCACCCTGAGGCTGTACGCTAAGCGGAAGGAAGGGGGTCGGGGACTGGTGAGTGTCAGCACCACAGTCCAGGATGAGACAACGAACATCCAAGAATACATCACGAAGATGGCCCCAACTGACAACGTGCTCAGTGAATACCTCAGGCAGCAGAAACCCAAGAAAGAGGAGGGAGACGAGGAACCATCATGGAAGGACAAGCCCCTGCACGGTATGTACCACCGGCAGATAGAGGAGGTGGCTGATATCCAGAAATCCTACCAGTGGCTGGACAAAGCTGGACTGAAAGACAGCACAGAGGCACTAATCATGGCAGCACAAGAACAAGCTCTGAGTACAAGATCCATAGAGGCTGGGGTCTATCACACCAGGCAAGACCCCAGGTGCAGGCTGTGTAAAGATGCCCCAGAGACAATCCAGCACATAACAGCAGGGTGCAAGATGCTAGCAGGCAAGGCATACATGGAACGCCATAACCAAGTGGCCGGCATAGTGTACAGGAACATCTGTGCCGAGTATAACCTGGAAGTCCCGAGGTCAAAATGGGAAATGCCCCCAAGGGTGGTGGAGAATGACCGAGCTAAGATCCTGTGGGACTTCCAGATACAGACGGACAAAATGGTGGTGGCTAACCAACCGGACATAATGGTGGTAGACAAACAGAAGAAGACGGCCGTAGTGATCGATGTAGCGGTTCCGAATGACAGCAACATCAGGAAGAAGGAACACGAGAAGCTGGAGAAATACCAAGGGCTCAGAGAAGAGCTCGAGAGGATGTGGAGGGTGAAGGTATCGGTGGTCCCCGTGGTAATCGGAGCACTAGATGCGGTGACTCACAAGCTAGGCGAGTGGCTCCAGCAGATCCCGGGAATAACATCGGAGATCTCTGTCCAGAAGAGCGCAGTCCTGGGAACAGCTAAGATACTGCGCAGGACCCTCAAGCTCCCAGGCCTCTGGTAGAAGACCCGAGCTTGAAGGATAAACCGCCCGCAGGGGCGTGCTGGGTGTTTTTTTTTCTATATATATCCATATATACACATATATATATATATATATATATATATATATACATATATATATATATATATATATATATAGGTGTGTGTGTGTGTGTGCTATAAATGCATGCATCAGAAAGCTGCAGGAGAGAGCTTCAGCCTGGGCCTCTGCGACAGGGCCTCCCCAGTTCACTTTGTGTGTGTATTTAATTATTTGTGTGTGAGTGTGTGCGTACAGGAGGCCTCTTTCAGACCCCTAGCAGGGGGGGAGTGTTGACTTATTTTTGGCCCTGGACTTAACCCAGAAACCACAAAGTTCGAGAGAGAAGCAGAGAGTCGAGTTTCCACAGAATTCCTCTGAATTACTTTAATAGGTAAACAGAGGGTGTGCCTGACCATGAGTGTGTGTGTATGTGTGTGTTATGCTGTTCCTGTCAGCCGATAGGTATTAACGCAGCTCGCTTTCATATTTCACATTAGGGTGTGTATCATTATCCCCGTTTGGTACTTATGATCACTGGCTGATTTGTCAGAGAATTATGATGACTGTTTGTGTTTTCAGTCAGCCCAGACCGGTTCCTTTTGGCAGCTCTCTGCTAGGTAAATAGAGATTTCTATGTTTGTTTGCACCCATACGAATTAGTGTGTATCCACATGCTTCTACATGTGATTGAGTGACTTCTTGTGGTTCTGGCTTCTTTTCAACGCATGCTTGCACTACTCTACCCTCTTTCCCAGGTGGCTGTTTTTTTGTGCTTAGGTATGTTACCTTGAGTTCTTGCATGGTGAGCTCGCTGCCATTCTCTTTGGCACTCTCCATTAGGACATCCAACGCATCACTGTAATCTTTGCCTTGGGTGCACATGGGCTTCTCCTTGATGGCTTTCTCTATGCTCTTCTGAAGGGTGTCTCGTGCACGGATACCCTGCAACAATGCACAAATTAAGTCCTTTTACTCTTAAAATGTCCTCTTTGATGCAAATTCAGTTTAGCTGAGCAACAAGCACCCCAAAATGCTTTGTATTGTAAGGTAAAGATCCTACAATATTAGAAAGAAACCTAAACAGTTGCACAACGGCCTATGAGAAAACACTTGATGACAGTAGGAAAGAAAAACTCCCTCTTAACAGGAAGTGCCGTCGAACAAAACCAGGCTCAGGGAGGTGCAGCCATCTGCAGTGACCAGTTGGGAAAACACTTTATTTTTGGGGACATTAAGATGTAAAAAGATATACTAAGATCCAAAAATACCAATGAGAAGGAAGTGGTCATATGGTACACTTACCCTTCTGTAGCCACTAAATGGCAGGTCTATGGGCAGACTGAAGAGGTTGTTAACAAAGTCCTGGAAGGTTGAGAACAAATGCTTCATTTCCTCCTCTGTCACCCTGAAGCCCAGCAGCACCCTGACAGCCATGGTGAAAGACAGCCTCTGGCTCTCCCTGCAGAAAAATGACGGATGAATAATATTAATTTAGTAGCCCATTGAAGCAGCCTGTGTTTTTGAACTCTTGTATATTCTGAGTTTCTACCACTGCTGATAACGACTCTGTGTTGTCAGCGATACTCATCATAAATACCTTTCTACCTGCATTCACCTAGGATAGGAGCGCTGTTTTAGTCTTGCTCCCAGATTTTAGCTACATTAACAACTGTCTCCACTGTCCTTCCCTGGCCGTACCTGTAGACGTTGATGGGCTCAGGCGTAGAGCTCCACACTCTGAGACTCTCCTGGATGACCTGCTGGATTTTAGGGAGGTACGACTCCAAGGCCTCATGGCTGAACACTTTGGCAAACACCTGGAGAGACAGAGAAATGAGCAAATAACATCAGTCTCAAATGCAGAATGCAACAGCGCCCAGCTGTTGGAGAAGTGCAAGTCAAAACAGAGGACAAATGTCCACAGATTATATGTTGTAATCCTCTCGGTAAATCCTGACTGACAGGTATGTGAAAAGACAACAGGAAGCACAAGTTTATTCTGCAGTAATGCTGGTATTCACTGGGAATTTATTGGGGTGTTTTGTGTCTCTCTCTTGGTTTGCAGGGCATCTAAAAAATGTGCACTTTACAAGTGAAATTTGGTACAAAGTTCTACAGTTGACCATGAAAGAGACAACTGTTTTTGGTAAAGGATAAAACATCTGGCTGTATTTTTGTAGCCATTGTCTTGGCCTCTCATATTTCTCTAAATTGTCTAATCATTGATCTCCTTCTCTCTTCTAAATTCTACCTAGACTGGACTTTCCATCACGTGTTCATTCTTTTTTTCATTTTCTATGATTCCCGTTCCTTATTTATCCCCAAGTTCTCCCTCTCTCTGTCTCTTCTCCCCCCTTATTGCTCTTGCTTGGTCTTTACAGAGACTTATACATTGTGGAGGTTTTTCCCCTGTAGTCAGCAGAACTAGAATGACAGACAGAAAGAGCACAAACAGAAAGAGGGGGAAGAGCTAAGTTCTTTCCTGGCTGCGCAGAGTATTTCTTAGTATGAATCAATCACCAGTCGTCAGTGTTGTTTGGACAAATAACATGCCATCAGATTTAAAGTGCAAAACTGCCCATGAAAGAGTCTTGGGAATGATTTAGAAGTGGAGAACACCAGAGAGGAGAAAAAAGAGAGGGAAATGGACTAGAATAGAGCTTTTATATTAAAATGAGTCAGCTACCCATGCTTAGTTTTATTTGAACTAATAAGTTTCTTGTTCCTTTAACGGTCAGACATTTTCCTAATTATGTAGATGAGTGAAGAAGAAAAAACAAAGTTAGAACCAGATGAACTGTAGCTGTTAACAGCCTTCATTATTTTCTCAAAACACTGAGTGAAATCAAATTTTGTAGCTGTGTTTAGGATTTCACCTAAAAAGAATATGCCAGAAGTGAGGTGCAGTTCCTTCAGTGGCCATTTGAGGCTGATTCCAAAAGTTGGTAAATGCCCATAGAGCCCCATATTAAAATGCTCCTACTTTACAACAAAAACAAACATGTTCACAGGCTGCTACAAAAATTTATCTCTTCTTAATAGCTGTACACAGTTACTATTTTTAATATTGTTCCCTAATCTAACCAAGGCATGGCTGACTTGTTGGGGCTTTTTATCCTTTACATCCACTGATGCAGGTAACTAAAGTGGACACTTCAAACATATTTGGAGTATTTTAAAGCAAATATTGTTTGTTTGTCCAACATGTCTGTGCTCTAGTATTTTTATACTATATAAAAATACTAATAAAAAATGCTACTAATAATAAAAATAATAATGAAACAGTGTTCTGCCTAGTAGTAACTAACTGTGTCTATGCACTCAACAATCACACCTGGCTCCAAAACAAGACAATGATATTAGAATGGTCACACTGAGACTTCAAAAAAAGACTGTCATCTATTTCATTTGGACCGCCCTCTAATCAATACATCTTATAGGTTTTACTGAATCAGAAATCAAAGCTGAATGAGCTGAGTTTCCATTAAAAGTGGAAAACTTCTAATAAAGAGTGGTCATTGAGCCTTACAGTTGTTTTGGAAATGTCTCCAATCCAGCAGACGTAAAGTGGCTTTTTATTATTTTTTAATGGCTTTCGTTTTTATTATCTAAAATACACATACAAACTTCCAACTGCTACTTGTCTGTGGTTTTTCTCTGCTTTATTTAATCACTGTGGTTTCTTTTTATGACTTTCTCCTTTATTAGACCCTGCAGAGAAACTAATCTATGCTAAAAAAAAAAAAAAAAAATCCTGTATAGGTATTGTTTCTAATAGCAGCATGTTGTAAAAAAAAAAAAAAAAAGAATATATGCTTAATCTCTTTGATAATGGGTTTTGTCTGCAATCATCCTTAATTCGTTACCATCTGAAAGCTGATGAGGAGTAACCCTTGAAGCCCTTTTCTTAACTGAGTGGTTTCTGTCATATTTCAGGGCTGCTTGCATAACAAAATGACTGGTTGTTCATCAAAAGTTGGTGAGGTTGGTCTCTGCTTATGCAGCTATCCTTGGAGAAACCCGGAAACTATTCTAATGGTGGTCAAACCACGTCTTTATTGATATTGGGAAGTGTCAAAACTCATCATTAAGGGTACAGGGGAGGCTGTCAAATGTTGTCTGTATGGGGGAAAGACTTTTGGGGTTTTTTAAGTATAACACTATATGCTCATAAAAACTGTATTGTGTCCAGATTCTTTGCTTTACTGAAATATGCACAAACAAAGTGCCTTTATTGTTTATTTTGGGATATATTTCCCATATGTTAACACACCAGAGGAGCCAGTGGAGTGTTTCTGCTTCTCTTCATTGACTTATTGAGAGGGAAGAAAGCAGCTTCTAGTGGGATCTGAACCAAGGCCAGAGAGGGTACATGTGGTTCTTGAGGTTGTTGTTTCAGCCACCAAAACATCAGTTGGGCGCTCATACTCTTATTTTGCTCTCTACTTCATTTCCCTCTTATTTTCTCCCACTCTTCTCATTCCTCCAAAGTCTGCTTCCCTCCCTACGCCCTCCTGAAAATGAATGAACAATAGTCCACTGAGCTGGTGCCGAGTGCACGAGTGCGTGCATGCGTTACATGTGCGCACTGTACGGGTACATACGTATGTGCTGTGCGTTAGGGAGTGGTTAGTGCAGATCACAGAGCCCTCTAAGACCTTAGTAGCACTACATTTCCTCTGCTGCCGCACCCTGGGGCTGCTGGTCACAGATCAGCTTACACGACCTGCTGCCCAACCCCAACCACAGGAGATTACACACAACATCTGAGCTCAAAAGAGCCTGAGATACTGAAACACTGACTGCAGTGACGTCTTTTGTTCGTCTGGAAGACAGTATGCTACTTTGAGGGCTGTCAATGTTGGATTAATCAGTCATTTGTTTGTCTGTTGCCCAGGAAACAGTGGACACCGCTGATTGGATTTGGATGAAATTCGAAGGATTGCGTTTAAAGGATCTTTAAACTGCTTTCCACTCTTGTCATAATGACATCGATTGTCCCGTGAGGGTTGCTGAAGTTGCGTGGTAAAACAGGGTTGCAGATTGCCCCCACCTCTACCTCAACCTGTTCCCATTCCCATGGTGTCGAGCACTGCCAAAGTCAAATTTGTCAAAGCTGTCAGTGTCTGAGAGACACTTGGCTCTGGCAGTGTGACGCACCAATCATGGCGATAATGAGACAAGTGTTACGCACGTATCAATGCTTGTTCAAGACAACTCGGTGTCACATTGAGTGCCATGTACCCTGCTTATGTGCAGGGCTGCTGTTGTGAATGGGGCCTATTATAACAGAGCCATTTTGTCTTACATCTAACAAAGTCCTTTTTGTGCCTAAACCTAACCAATCAGTGAATGAAAACAGAGCAAAACAAATCACAAAACACAAAGCTCCCCAAGGGGATGCAACAGTCTCCTGGCTGGCAGCTTTGTGCCTTAAACTTCCACCAGCCCTCATCATGTCTCCTCATGCTGAGGTTTTGCTTATAAAAACTGGGTTGTTAGTTTTCAGCATACCTTCAGATAAGAATGTGTTTCAGGTGGTTCCAGCATCTGATTAAGATACCTCCCGGACACCTCCTGGTAAGACGAGGTGTTCCAAGTATGTCCTACCAGGATGAGGCCCCAGGTAGGACCAGGACAAACTAGAGAGATTACATCTCTGAGCTGTCCTGGAAATATCTTAATGTAGAGAAGTATGGATGGATACGACCACAGTTTACAATTTAAACATCAGAATTGCGCTCAGTCAGTCTGAAAGCTAAAGTCTGAGACCTTAAAGAATATGAAAAGTGTTGACTGAGAGTCGGAGATCAAATAATTTTCCAATAACCTTCAACGCTACATGAAATCTCTTTGCAACCAGTGGAATCTCCCTCCGCTGGCCGTTCAAAAGAATTCAGGTTTAAGGCACTTTTTAAATCAAGACGCTCCATTTATCTTTTATATACAATATCCAGTACATGCAACGCAAATATGTTTGTGAATCATCATGAAAAATCAGCAATAACAACCATGCAAACACACACACACACACCAAGCAGAGACTGAACGCCAGAAACACTAGTTAGGCCAAATAAGGCTGTGTAACATTGTGAATTTAGCCATTTAACCCGTCTGCACTGGATTATGCATAATTGGTCAATCTGGTTGAGCACTTTGTCTCTTCCAACACACACACACACACACACACACACACACACAGACACACGCACTTTTAAGTACAGACAGAGCAGAAAGGTTGAGCTACTGTAGGACCCGTGAGTCAGGCAGTCAGTGTGTGAGCAGGCAGACGGGAGACTCTGAAAGGTAACTACAGGTCAGACAAACACACACATGTTGAGAAACACACACGCACACAGTTTCTCTGGCTGCCAATCAAACACAGTTTTTTATGTAGTGTCACTCTGGGACGTTCCAAGTTCCACACAAGACGGGAGTTTGTGTGTGTGTGTGTTTTAGTGGGGGATTGTTCAATACAACAGTCATTTTGCTGCACCACAAAAACGTGACTGTCTTCTGTAGCCTGCAGCGCAAAGACACATGCTTAAAGACACACTCACTCCTGTTCTCTCTCTCACACACACATACACAGATATAGTCAGACACACACTCGCACACAGACACAGTTGTCCTAATAATGTCCATATGTCTTAAATTATGTGAAAGTGCTGCGAGCTGCTGGTTCCACAGACATGTAAAGACTCCTTTATTCTTTTCTCTGCCCTCCTTTCCCTCCCTCTTTCTCTCTCTCTCTGCTCCCACCTCTTCCTGGCTCTCCCTGCCCCTTCATCCATCCTTTTTTTCTAAACCATACTTTTTATTCCTTTTTACTCATTTCTCCTACTTACAAAAGCAGTCCCTGTGTTTTTCCCTGCTTCTATTGTCACGTTGAATCACAAAGTGATTGCTTTGCTGATGAGGGTTAAGGTCAATATTAAGCTTAATATTTCACCCCGTCATTTACTTTTAGGAGGAAGGCACGCAATAAATTTAACTTTCATTTTTTTAACAGAATATGGAAATATAGAGCGGAAAAACTAACAGCAGTGCACATGTTTAACGTGCAGCTACAACACTGTATTCAGGAACACATCTCTATCTAATTCAGGGTAATGGTGTGGCTGGAGCCCCTCCCAGCTGTCACTGGGTGGAAGTCAGGGTACACGCTGCTTACATAAAGAGATTCACACCTTCAGCCGATTTAGAATCACAGATGAACCCAACATACATGTCTTGGACTGTGGGTGGAAGCTATCCTGCAGGAAACCACGCAGGCACAAGGAGAAAATGCAAACTCCACACAGAAGAAGCTCCTAGACTCAAACCCAGGACCTTCTTGCTGTGATACTGTGTATTCATGTCAAGTAATAACAAGCTTTAATGCTGGACTGCTGGATTTTTACTTTCTGGGTATTGTTGAGTATTACTTTTCTCAAAACTAAATAATCTTCCTCGCGTGCAGTATTTCTAAGACAGTGTAGTATTGTACTGATTTTAAACTTCCACTGGATCTTTAAAAAATATGTATATACACTTTTGAAATTTTTAAGAGGGCTATGTTGTACCACATCTGCACTATAAACAGCAGTTTATAGTGCAACAAGAGGATAAAGTGTAAATTTGATCTTAGCAATGATAAAACCTGGATTTAAAAAAAGGGACGCACAGAGTGGGCTTCACCTCAGTCCCACTTTGCAGTGCCCTCTACTGGTGATGAGCAGAAGCACAGGAGGCTGAGACAAACATACAAGGGCTCCATGCAAAGAATCATCACCATCGCAGCACTTTCACAGACATCACATCTCTCTGATTTCACCGCACGCTTATTTAAAGCAAGCGTTTATGGAGTTCCTCGGGAAAACCCCGGCAGCAACCGAGAAAAGGTGTCAGATCGAGTCAGATTCTTGTCCATTCTTCTCTCTACATCTCTATCTTTTCTTTGTCCAAGTTGTGTTTTTCCTAAATGTAAGGATCGGGCAACGTTTCCAAAAGAAAGAATAACAAGGGGGGAAGGAAAATGTGGAGAAAAACGGGAAAAGAAAGGGATGGTATGAGGGAATGTGCGGGCGGCTGTGGGCTTAAATTGAAGAAGTGAGAAGTATCTCGTGAAGCTGAAAATAAAAGTAGTGGCTGCCACAGTCAACAGAGTGTTTGCACAGTGTTGTTCCATCACAGAGGGAAACATTTCCACTGAGAGCCAAGTAGGACTCTCTAAAGAAGCATGTTTATAACCGTAGCCTGCTTCTTTAATTTAGCCCCAACCAGCTGCCTCCTTCCCACTGTCACCAAGTTCTTGCTTATAGGGGCGTTACCTGATTGTTGGGGTTTTGTCTGTATTACTGTGCGGTCTTTACCTTACAATATGAAGCACCTTGAGGAAACTGTTGTTATGATTTGGTCAATATAAATAGAACCAAAATTAATTGAATTTAAAACACTGATGAATGCAATGTGTCCAAAAAAAAAAAAAAGGGGGGGGGGGGTGGGTGGGAGAGTGGTCAAAGCTAGCAAATTGTGTAGCAACTTTCCCGATGTGACAGTGGAGACCAAAAACAGAGTTACAACCTCTAATTATTGAACTTCAATTTTTTTAAAGCTGGAAATAAAAGAGATATATCTCTAAACTCTGATTTTTGATTCTGGCCCAAGAGTCATTAACCTAATCGAATACCTTCGTGGAGTTTAAGCAGTCTTGCCGTGCCTCTAGTGTTTGCACATATCTGAAAAAGACATATTTCATTGGAAAGTCTGATGTCTGCATGAGAACAAACACTACGCTCAAACCCATCTAGTTGTTCATCCAGCAGGAGCAAAGATCTTAGCATACACGACTAAAACCCACCAAAATAAAAAAGTCCTTCAGTTCGCAGCAGAAATGCAAACGGTATGTTCGATGTTGTTTTCAGTCAAGGATGATGTGTAAGTCCTGGCTGCCCTTGTTAGGCTCTGATTGGCCCGTAGTGGAAAACCAGTCTACTGTGGTTCTTTGATGGAGTTAGTTTCCTAGCTTAACACGGGGTTATATGGAAACTGGCTGGCTCTGTTGATCCACCAAAAAGGCTAATGTGCTGTGTGCAGATTGTTTTTCCATATGAAAACCACAGACACACACACAGAGGAGACACTCTGGTCCAGCTGGTCAGACAGTAAACCAGTTTCTTATTTTTCTCTCAGCTGATGGTGTTTCGCTTCTTTCTGTTGACTTAGCTTTATTATCCAGAAAAACAGGAGGGAGCCCGCACACACACACACACACACACACAAACACACACACACACACTTGTTTAAGCTGCTGAAAAATGGCCAGCTGACCTCTGGCTCTCCTTATAATATCATTCATTCTGTCGGCCCTCCTTATATTGAAGTGATGTGTCTGTAAATCCCACAGCAAGCTGAAAGTCAAAGTGTAAACATGCGTACATTTGAAGGACCCTGTAAGCCACCCGCCTCTCTGCACCTGCCACAAGCTCAGTCTATTGGTTTTCTGATGGCTCTTTAAACCTACACGTTCACTAATAGCTCTCTCGGAGTCTTTTTAGTTCTGTATCTGCAACAAGGTTTAAACAATCACATAAAATGTTGTTGTTTTTTTCAGGGGTAGCTGCTAAATGATGACTTAAGTGCTTAAATATCCATATATATTTATCTAGCTAGAAAGTGACTAACTTAGGAGCAGTGGTGGGTACTGATCCATGATGGGATTGGTCGGCACTGAAGTTAAGATGATGTACGAGGTGGCGTGGAGGCCCACAAAAATCAAAAGTCTTACCTGAACGTGGCTGATTTTCTAGGGCATGTCATGACAGCTTCCAGGCTGCTTTTAGATCTCTCCCTGAAAGTCCTGAAAGTTTTGACCACTTGCGCTCTGTGATCTTACCACAGGCTCGAAACTTGTGCAGAGAGAGCAAACATCCTCTGCTGTTTCATGTAGAAGAGCATAACCGGTGACCAGAACCGGGTCTGCGGCCACGACTGAAGTTTTTAGCTCATCCCTCAGAATGAGACTGACACTGCAGAGAAAAAAATAGTCTCACCCCAGAAAAAACAGCCTGGACTGAGATGCTTGTGTGCCATTTTTTTCCCTCATCACTATGTTCCACATGACTTCATCAACTTGAGGAGACTCAAAAAGGCAAAGGGGAAGGACCATTAAGAGATCTAAACATATCAGTCGTGCTAAAAATGATCCAGAACTGCGGGTTTCCCGATCATAAACAGGACAGCAGAGTTAGATACAACAGTCAAACATTCGGGGACAGCTTGGCTGGAGTCGAGGCCATGATAATTCTCCGTTCGTTCCCTAAATAAGTTAAAGAAATTGTGGAATTTTGTTGTTTTAATCGTTTTTTCTTCATGATTTGCTTCTATCAGAGAAAAGGCTTCAAAGACAAGGATTTTCCTCTTTGCATTCAGGTCAAAATTCTCTCTGAACTCGACAGTTTGACACCACATTGGCTGATCTATTTAGGAAGGATCTCTTTTTTTTGCCTATTATGGAGGCCAGAGGTCACGAGTTTGAGTCTTGCTCAGAGGCACTTCAGCTTAAACCTATGAGGCTAAGCAACTTTACTGTGTGTGTATCCATCCAAGGCAGCGTTCAGGTGTGTGTGTGTTGGGCCCCCACAGAAAGCCCGTCTTTGTGCCGTGTCGGAGGCAGCCTTCCTAATCAGGGGTCATTACATGAGGTTAGTGCGGGGGTCTCCAGGGAGAGGAGAGGGGATCAGAGCTCAGATTAGACCCGACCAACCCCTCGCCTGTCCCGGGGCACGGCAGCAAGGAAACCCGACCCCGCCTCCAAAAAAAACCTTAACTGTGTCTGCAGAGAGAAAATGAGAGACTGATTTACAGGAAAACACAGGGAGCTCTACTTCTTGTTTTTCTCGTTCCGATTCTTTGTGCATGATGTTGCGTGTGCATTAAGTGTGTGTGTGTGTGTGTGTGTGTGTGTAAGAGAGAGAGAAAAGAAGGTTTGTGCCCTGGGGATAAGGGGATAATAGGAGGGAGAGGTAAGTGGCTGATTACCTGAAATGGTCTTGGCACAGAAACGAGAGAGCCAGAGAGGAAGCAAGAGACAGAAAAGAAGAGAGAAAGGGCACGGGAGAGAGAGAGATAATAATAATAATAGTCTGGGGGAGAAATGACAGAAAATTTAAAAAACTAAACAAAAAAAAACTGAAAAATGAGGGCTGTCTCTCGCTCTCTCAGTCACTCTGTCCGAAGGCAGATGAGAGGAGGAGCAGGAGAAGATGGAATGATGGAGGGGTCGTTCTCACGCTTCAGCAGCCAGGATGCTGCTGATAAGAGCGAGCGGACAGGATCAGCTTTACACCGATACTGTGTCTGTTTGCGCGTCCTGCCTCACCCTTTGTGCAGAGGACTCCGAATGTGTGCACTTCACTGTCTGCCACTTATTCCACAGCATGAATATTGATGAGCGTTTTTGCATGCAGTTGCAGCTGCTGCAGGATGATGTGCACATAGTGTGTAAAGAGATGAAGAAATCAACAGAAAATAGGCTGAAAACTAGTTTGGGACTCAATCAAAGATGCGAGTCCGATGGTTGCCTTTGCAAACAAAAATAATGTACACATCCCAATACCCAATTTTTTTTTCACTCAATCATTAGGAATTAAAAAGTTGATTTTCCATCTATTAATTGTTTGCATTTAAATTAGGTCTGCTTTTTATTTTTTATATTTGATTAAAGCGCAGTGGTTCCACCCTCGCTCCAGACTCCCTGTTTTAAGACGTTGTGCTTGATGACGGGTGGATTTTTCACTGTTCTCTGGCAGCTTATAAATGAAATGACTAACAGATTAATATAGAAATCCTATAGGTCTTGATAATTAAGTAATTTTTAGACATGAAATTCAGAGTTCGTTTTTGTTTGCATGTGGAGACAGATCTTCATCTTTGGTAAAAGTAAAAGCCGACTATTTAAGATGACCTGGTGATTTTATATGTTTTTATTGCCTCACGTTTCTTTTGCCTCCGAGAAATGTATTCAAGCATTGTCTCAGGGTGAGCATTTGATATCCCCGTGCATGCTGCTGCATGAAGATGCAGTTCATATGATTACATTCAATTCCACACTACAGCCCCGTGTGTTACAAAAACAAGGTACAAGAGAAAAGCCGGTAAAAGTTGGGACCATTAAACCTCATCAGGCCAAACAAGACAAGAGTTGAATTATCTTTATAACTTGTGTAATTAATCTTATGTCTCTTTTGTGTTGTATTTTGTGTTCTGGGTTTGTATTTGTGAATCCAGGTGGGTTTAGCCGCAGACATTTCGAGGGAGACAGATCCTTTGCAGCATCTTTTCAGGGCTGTTTGAACCGTCCAGCAGTGAGTCTTTCTTTCAGAGTGCTGCTTTTAGTTCATACTGAAGCTTTGTAAGAAAGCTGGTATTATACATTTTGGGGGCCAGGGACCTCTTAAACAACGCCCTGATACAATAGCAAGCATATATGCTTCCTACTTCATTCTTTTCAGTGCTCTCAAGGTTGTCCCCCTAAAGCGTCATGTGACGAGATGATCAGTTTCTACCTAACATAACGTAAAAGGGAATAAAGGACCTAACTCAGCGCTTCTGTCGATATTGAGTCAGGGCTGGAGTTTATCGTCAGAGTGCAGTTTTATCATTTGTTGCTAATTATTTGGAGGAACTGTTGACGATGTGTTGCAGGCAGCTAGAGGTCAGAAGCCAAATATAAGCCGTACTTACAAAAAAAACAGTTGTGCAGATTCAGGAAACACTTGAAGGTATACTTTCATTTTACTTTTTTTTTATTGTGTCAGGTGAGTACTCTGGTCTCTAGAAAGTTCAAATATTATGCTTCAGTTTAAAACAGTCTTTTTAGCTCCTTCTACTATCATGTTAGAATATCAAAATAAAGTTGGTAGCTGGTGTTAACCTTCTCACATTGAAGGGAGTAGTTAGTTGTATCCAAGGGCAGAGTCATCAATAATGATTGCATTTAAATTAAATCAGTAGTTGTATTGTTATATTTAAGTCCGTATCTTTCCTCTGCCTAAAGTATTGAAATTATAGTGCTGCATTTTTTTTGTGCTGCTAAAAATATAAGAGAGAGACTGAGATGTCTTACTAAACACTTTGTATAGTCAAATGGCTTAAAATCAAAATATCTACATCCTGAAAATATTTAACTTTTGATTGGTTTAGGATGTAAATTTTCCTTGGTCAAGTTGAGTCTTTGCAGTTAGCACAAAGTGAAGCATTAAAAGTAAAGATGAACACACAAATACATGCGTTCGGTATCTCTGTATAGTTGTGTGTGTTTGCGAACTTAAATTAACACGTGTCCTGACCTTCCTCCTCTTGCGGTGGATGTCTCCGATGCTGTTGGCCAGTGAGTTTGGTCCCAGCAGCGTGGACGTGCTCTGAGGCCAGTCCACCGCCACCAGAGTGTGCTCACCCATCAGCACCTTGCGCACGTTCTCTGCGCCCGTAACCCGAATCACAGGACGGCCTAGCAGGTGGGTCTTGAACACGTTGCCGTACTTCTGTCTCCGTGATGCATGGAAGCTCGAGCCCTGGACAAAGGAAAAGAGAGTAAGCACAGAGATCAATCACAGATCTAACTTGTAATGCTGAAGACACAACTCATGAGAGTCGTTTTAAGATATTTTCTACGGTAGAATGAGCGACTGGAGGATTAATTATATGAGGCAGTATGTCAAAAATCCATATTAAAGAAACTAGTTTTGCTCATAGAAAAATAAACCTGGTGCTTTTCCAATCTTCTTCCTTCAACATTTATAAGAAAGTCGAAATTCTATTAAGAAAGGAAGAAGAGAAAGATGGGTAGTTTTACACTGTTGGGACTGAATGCTGGAGTTCCCCTTTGAGAGAAGCAGGTGTGAGGAGACGGTAACAGAAGGAATTCCCCAAACACTCCTCACCCTGTTTCACGGAAATCAGAGGAACCTTTTCAAATCCTGCTAATGGAGATTGCCCCCATCTCCACTTCTAAATCTATATCTTTCTTAATATCTGCACTCAAAGAAATATTTTATATTGTCAGCAGTTTAAGGGTTAGTGTATCCTTAACATGAAATTTCTTCAAATGTAGTAATTCTAGCCATCATCATCACTGTTATGGAAACATTGTGAGACAAGGTTTTAATCATGCAGAAATCATTTTAAAAATTGATGAAATATTACAGTAGACAGCCAGCAGTTGCTGTCCTCAAACAGAAGATGGTCAGATCCAAAAAGGCTCCTCAAAACAGTGATACCTCACCAAACTGATGGGGCCTACTCTGAAAAACACTCTCCTTGCCCTCGACCACTGTTAACAAAAGATGCTAGTTCTTCATGCTTTTTGCACTTTCTAATAATTTAAAACAGTCTTTAGGATCCAACCTTCACCCCAGCTTTTGATCTTCATCTCTAAAAGGTTTCAGTAAGTACTTTCTACTCTCTCTGTGGCTCGGGGCCCAAACAGACTGGTGAGTTCTCCACATGCTAAAAGTTACTGAGGTTTCCATCATCTCAGCTCTCAGAGAAAAAAGTAAACTTAAACCAACTGAAAGCAGAAGACTGCAGATGTTTAAGAAGCCTGTATACATCAGGTTAATGCAATGAAAACTGATTCAAGTTGCCTTCAGGGCACAGGCAGAGATCAGTTTTAACATCGGCCCACGAGCGGTGAGGTTAAAGGTTCTCAAAACATTTGCAGTTCAGGCTTAAAATACAGTAAATGAAATTTCTCATCCTGATGAAGAAGACTGACAGGAGACTGCTCGAGGATATAAGAAGTTTCAGCCTCAGACTGCTCATTTTTGTCCATTGCCACTTCAAATCTTTTTCTCCTAGTTCATCAACTGAGGTGGAGCTCCAAGTTGTCAGGCCTGGGGAACCCTAGCCCTAAGATGAATGGACTATGCCGGCAACTTCTGATGAATGCTCATGACAATCTACATATTAACAATCATGCAACTGAGCTCATGGCTCATTGTTAGGCAATGTTGCTAGTGTCAGTCATATTTATAGGGTTAGGAAAACCAGTCACTTGGAAAACTGACGAAATGTTTCGCCAGTTGAAAACGTCCAGATGAACGGGATCAGTTTACCTGAATTATTGAGGAGGTCCAAACGTCCACAAGATGTAGTTTAACATGTATCACATTAAACTACATCTTTCTTCACAGGGTTGTCACTATTTAAATCAGAGAGGCGATTCCTCCTTCTCAGATTTTTTTATTTGAAGGCAATCAGAGAAAGTGAATTTTCCCTTTTTCTATAAGAAGCATAGTGCTTGCTAGAATTACATGTAGAGCTTCTGGTTGAACTCGAAAATAGTTCTTAGAAAAAGTGCAAAATATTTTTTTTAGTGACAGGTGTGTGATTTCTTTAAAGCTAAGAGAGATTAAGTGCATGTTTCCTAAAAGCATCTAGATAAGCGTTGTTACACCCCATACCTGCAAAACTGGGCAGTTCACACCAAAACAATGTAGATGCATGAGCAATACTACGAGCCACAGAGAAAAAATCAAATTTCTTGCTGGAGAATAAAAAAATAAACATTTGTCCCTGTTTTATGTTTTGACCCATCACAAGGAGCCACATCACCACATTTCAGGGCTCCTGTCCCACAGTTTGGACAACCCAGGTTGCAAGCACAACCCCCAGAGGACCGAAGCTGGAGTCAGTTAGCGAGCTGACCTGAGTTCAGCTTTGACGTTGACCTCTAAACGGTCTGGGTCACAGCAGAGTGAGAGGGAGCCGACCCCAGAACTGTAAATGGGCTGTTTGAGTGAAAAGAATATATAGCCGCCTGAGAGGCTGCTTACTGTGTTACACACACACAGACACACACACACACGTACATGGGACATACACACTGAGTCTAACAAGGCATTATTCAAATGCAAGTATTAACACACATGTGCATATAGACTTAAAAACACACACTCACCCAAGATTAAAATAAAACAATCTTTAAAAACTCAGAAACATGGAAAGCAAACAAACACGCAGAGGCCCAACTGCAAATTGCCGTGACAACACTAACTGGTTTGACCCCAGTTTACTCAAGGGAAAAGAGATATTTATGACTGTGAGGCACACAGACACACACACACACACAAATATATATGTACACATATATATTTGTGTGTGTGTAAACATGAAGGCAAAAGGACAGCTTGTAAGGCATTTTATTCACACATCAACACAAAACAGACAAGGAGAGCATTTTTATTGTGATTTTTGTTTAAAAATAATCAGAATAACTTCAAACCTTCCTGACACGAGCCAACATTAAGATAAGCTGTAACCCCCGACACTACAAAACAGTCGGCATGTGTATGAGTGCAGTTATAGGCAGCATGTTTGTGTTTGAATGCAGAGCTCAGAAACTAATTTTAGCAAGTAGTTTGTTTCCTGGTCGAGGGCACACCTCTGGCAGTGGCGGCGGTGCTTTTTGTTTGTGTGCGAGGGCTCAAAATGTGTCCGCTCACTGATTCCGGTCAGCGGTGTGATTACTGGCTCACAGTCCTACAGTGAAGCCTCAATAGATTTACTAAACTCCCAATCAAAAACACCCCGCTTGGCCAAGAGGTTTTAAAGCTGAGGAGGTGCTTATGGTCTAAATTAGGAGTGACTTTGTATAGTATAAAAAAAGTGTGTGTGTCTCTGGTTGGGTGTGAATAAGTGTTTTACATTTGGTGCATAGATGTTTGTAAAGGGGAACTCAGAGGAATTAGTAGTGCATGTTTATATAGTCACACATTTTAAGAGAATAAATTACCAGAGGCTGAGGTATTCCTGCTTTTAGTCCCTATGAAAGGTTCAGCTCCAAACACACTGGTAAATGTTAAAGACATGTCTAATTATTAGAGACATATTGCTCACTTGTGTTTGAGCAGCGTGCGGGGGACAACCATGGGAATAGATAAAGACTTTGAAGGGGGCTAAAAGAAGCAATGGAATAAATGCAATCTCAAAACTTTATATGGTCTTTCACGTATTTAGAAGAATGAGCTGGATAAAACTGAACCCCTCCAAAATTACCATCAACTAATAAGAGGGATATCGGTTTTTAATTACCTGGTGCTATCATCTTGAGGATAACAATATCTAAGTTCTTTTGTATTACCTCTCACAACTAGCAAAAAACTGGTGGACTCCACCTTCAAGCACAAATGAAATATATCTTGAAGGCGGAGACACCAAATCATATTAAACAGCTTGAAACGAAGGTGGGTAAAATAACCACTGGTGACATGAAGTGGGTCAATTGATGGAATAGAATTCAAGTGAAGTATGCCGTCGATAGCCATGTGGCAGGGTTTGTAAAAATATTAGAGAGTTACCTAGGCAACCAGAAGGTAGAATGTCTCCTGGCTACCAACCATCAGCACCAAAGTGATGCACTTTGTGTATGGTGCCCCTTTGAAAAAAGCAGCTACTGTCAGCTGCTCTGTTATGCTGCTCTATTCCATAGTATGCTGTATTCAGCATGCCTTTACCAGTACTCCTTGGATTTACATCTATGTTGTACTGTACTGTGCAGGAAAACCCACGACCCTAAACGAACACAGCAGACACACAGGTGAAGCTCCTACTCCTAAAGACTGGTAACAGACCAGTTTCAATCCAAGTTTCCACCCACGATGAAGTTGCTGTAGTAAAACTGAGTCATTTTTGCAAAAACTAACAGCCATGTCATTTTGATTCCTACAACTCAGCACAGCGTTAGTTCAGGCAGGCCAAGAAGCTAAGCTGAGCCTTTTACATGATGTCCTTGTACACATCCAGGCAGCAAAACTCATGTAAGGCGTGCTATGTATCAATGCTCCTTCTGCAAGCCACATTTCAACCCACCTCCACCCCCAGCACCTCCTTTTCATACCACCTCTTACATCTCTGTTGTGTAATTGGTTCCTGCTGCTGCTTTCCATTACCATATCACCAAATATAAGCTGGAAATAAGAGTTGTAATTAAATCGTTTTTTGACATCAGAAAGACAAACAAGACTCAAACAGTTTCTGTGGCAGAGGATAAAGATGCGACGCAAAGCACCTGCTGAACAGCAACCAATGACAATCAAGAGGTGATTGAAGCTTCCTTCTTCCTTCATGACTGCTTATTAATATCAGTCATTCATTTCTTTCTCTCTTCATCGCAACATAGCTGACATGCTAAGGTTTCTCTGTGTGAAGTTGACCTAAATTGAGCACAGATGCTTTTGCCCTCTCTGTACGTCTGGCTGCTGTTTTCGTGCTGCTTTGAAAACTCTGATTGCCAGACTGCTTTTATAGATGAAAAATGCTGTTAATTAGCATTAAAGCTCCTCACGCCCTACTGTCCCGCCCTGCCGTGTTTCAGAGTGTTCACTCGAATTTGAGGTGCTGGCGTTATTTTATTCACACTGGGTTTTTTCCTGCAAAGCTCTCCGACAGCTGCCTGATTCCTGGTCGATGTCGTCCACCTGATAGTCAGCTTAAAACTGTAGAAACCGTCCAGTTTCAGTGTAGCTGGGACTGAGTTGTCTTTAAAGAGTCTATTTTTGAAGCCACATCCATTCATTCATTCATGCACCTTTGCAAATTTTGGGGGTTTCTTTTTCTCTCTGTCGATGTGTCTGGGTACAAACTGTTGGCCCGAGCTGTTTTCACAGCTCCTGTACACTTCCTGTTTTCACTGCAGCACACACACATTAACAAACACACACACCAGGTCGACCGGCTGGCCTCTAGAGCCCTCAGGGTGTGTGTGTGTGTTTGAGTGCGTAAATGTGTGTGTTAGAGCAGGGTTGTTTTCCAAGCTACATTTTGCTGCCACATGGATGTAGAGTGGTTTAGTATGTCTGCCTGGCAGGCCTGCTGACACACACACACACACACACAGTCCAATTCAAAGGGAGTTCCTCAGGCAGCCAGACAAGGCTCCCTTTCACCCTCCGAGATACAGCATCAGATTGGGACAATTGTGTACTTTTTTTGTGAGTTCTGTGCGTTACGACTTCTCTTTCCATTTCTCTGTGTTTTCTTTTTAGAAACTCACACACATTTTGGCAAATGCTGAAGGTTTTCTTCTGTCAGATTCTCTGCAAGAAAAAAAGTGTGTGTTTGAGTGTGGGCATGCGCCAGGGGTGTGGTCTGGGTGACATTTAGCTTAAAAGGTGAGAAGTGTACAGCCCCCATACCCCCACCCCATCCCTCCCTAACCCCACAACCTCCCCGCCGCTCTCAAAACTGGCCCAACACACACACACAGGGAGCAAGCATGGAAAGTTGTGATGTAATGACGCCACAGTTCTTCTGCAGGAGAACACGTACATAACTGTGCACACGCACACACAGATTTGTAAACGTAGCCGTCGCGTCTGCAATCACCCTGGTTGGTTCAAACACACTTTCCCTCCAAATTCTGGCGAGGCGAAGCAGCCGTCACTGTAAACACTCACACACACAAAAAACCCCAAACCAAAATTGGTCCCACAACATAACGGCTGATTTTACCATCGAGGTCACAGGCAACAAACTCTGATGTGAGCTGAAAACCATAAAGAGGTTTCTCTTAATGACGGTGGGGATAAAGTTTTTTTTTCTTGTTACATAGCAACTGGGGGAAGTACAAGCTGGCTATGGGAGCCGAAAACATCACGAGGAACGCACCTCGGGTTTTATTTAATTTTATTTTTATTTTCCAGCACCGTGCAGTCAGAAGCTGTGAATAACACTGGAATCAAGCCAGAGAGCTCAGGGTGCAATCACACCCCTGCCGCCGCTTCACTGTTGAACCGCGGCCGACTTTGTGAAGGTTTTCCAGCACAAGCTGAAAGAAATTCCTGCAATTACCTGCAGCGCAGTACGCCAGTTGAATGCTTTATGAAAAGCAACAAAACTGACGACATGTAGATTTTATTTTGGATCTGCTATAAGTAGCCTGCTGTGATTAGATAACATAGCTAATACCAGCGAGCATGGCCTCGAAAACATTCACAGTTGATTTTAACAAGTATAAAGTATATATATTTTTTCTTTTTTTTAGGTGTTTAAAATAAATTCAGGTCCTTTATTTTATATCATTTTAAGTGGGTTAAATTTGTTTCTCTTGGTTTAAATTAATTCCTGTTTGAACTTTACTGCATATTAGCTCCATGCATTTAGCAAATGGACAACAAATAAAGGTGCGTGTGTGTGTGTGGCTTCACTTAATTCTGCAAAATGTCTGAAGTGCATTCTACTCTGACCCTTAAGAACAAAATAACGGCGCTTTTGCTGTTGTTCGTTGTTTGCATGTTACGTGGAATAAACTGCAGCGGTGAGGCCTGAACCCAAACTGGTTCACAGTGTCATTAATAATTCCAATTTATTACTGTTGCCGTGGCGATGCAAGCAGTTTAAAATATTTCTAGACCTTGACAAGCTGTTTGAATCCAAAACTCTCGATATGAAGGTTTCGTGACTTTTGCGGTTTGGTGGCAGCAGGCTGATTGCATTTTGTTACAGACATTTATCATGTGGATCGATTATTTAAGTGGAACATCTTTTCTAAAAAGAAGGGAATCTGGCGGAGGTGTTTTTATCATAATAATCAACAAAATTTTATGCACACTAGTCTGTGTGTGTGGTCAGTGAAATTCCCGTCAATCTTCTCGTTGTAACAACCTGTACACCAACATTTTCAGCCATTCTCCCTGTTCTGGATTTGAAAGGAAGAAGCGGGTTTCCTTCAAAAACAAAACTTTTCTCGACTTAAATACATTTAAAAATTGATGCTTTTTTCCACACACTTTTTTCCATCGGTCTCACCCATAAACTCCCCATTCACTTTAAGATAAGAACAAAAACGCTGTCATTGGGTTTAGACAAGCGAACACAGCTTCAAGCTGGACCCTGAGGTGTGGTTAAAGGAGGGTTAGAATAGGAGGGTTAAAGGTTTTATACACACAATGGGTAGGGGACAGACTAAAGGAATGGCCTTGAAAGATTGTCTGTGCGTGACTACAGTCTGGACAGCGTTCTCGTAGCCGCCAGTGTCCGCTTCTCTAGAGTGCTTTTATCAGATTTTTTTCTCAATAAAGGAGAGCTACACACTCACATTTCAACAGAATTTCTCACAAAAACCAGCGCAATCACAAAAGATGTCATAAAATCTCAGTTTCTCTTCTTTTCTCTCTCTCTTACACACACACACTCACACACACTGTCCCGGCAAACCCTGCTAGCTCGCCGGCCGTGCTAAAAATACCCCCGTCTGTTCTGTTGGGGTTGGCCTGGGGGCGAACCTGGGCCCGGGCTTATAAATGTCCTCTTTGTAGTGCAGTGGAAATGTCCAACAAATGAGTCTTTTATTAGGGCAAGACAAAAAAACACAGCTAATTATGTTTACTCAGATCAATCCACGCACACACACACACACTGGCTCGCTGACCAGAGACAGTGAGAGTAAGTGTGTCTGTGTATAAGTGTGTATATTTAGAGAGTCTATGAAATACAAATATTGGGGTGATGGTTAGACGGAGTAGAGAAACAGACAGTTGTAGGAAATTCACCAACAAACCGGGGGAAGATTTTTTACCAGCTGCAGAGAAAAATGAGGGAGATGAAAGCTTTACTGTGTAAAGAGATAAAGCAGCTGATATAGCAAGAGCAAATATTTCAAATTAACTTCAGGGAGTGAACCCAAACTTGATGTTTTGGGGGATCTATTAAATATATAAATTACATCTATCTTTTTCAAGGCATTGCCAGAGCAGTTGAAGGTTTCCTTGAATGAAAATGTTTGACTTATTAACTCGGTGTAAAGTGCACACGATGCAGTCGACATACACAGACGCTATACTCCGATTTAGACGTTCTCATAAGAGTGTTGTTTTGTGACATTTTCTGCTAAATTACCAGGAAGAAAGAGTGCATCCTGAAGACTTTGGTCTAAATTCTTGCTTTGCATTTATTTTCTGTGATTTAAACGCATCCGTGTTTTAAAAAAAATCTTTATAGTTTCTAAATTAATGGTTAAAAAGTCGTTTTTTCACATCAAACTCCAGTCACTTTACAGCTTTGTTAGCAGGCTCACACTTTAAAATGCTTTAAACGTTTTCTTTAATCGAGCTGCGTGCACTAACATTTTACAAGAAAGCCGAGTATGAGCCCCAAAATATATTTTACACAGTGACATTGACAGTAAACGTTTTACTTTGGAAAAAACAATTTGTAGTAAAGCAGTACATTTACCAACGCGAGTCGTTATTTTAAATACTTATCAAAAGAAGCTGTTTGCCTTTTGTTTTTAATTTAAAAATGTAAGTTAAATATAATAACTTGAATATTAACCTTACATCTAACAAACTTAAGAAAGCTCAGATTGAACTTGTTGACCACATCCGGCTTCAGCCTCGCCTCCTTTTTACCGTATTCGGGGTTTGCGGTTGCTCGGTTGTTTTGTTTTATTGACGCTTTTAATCACGGCTCCTTTCAACACATTTGAGGCGGCTGGTTTCCAACAAAGAGTATGTTTGTATGGGACGTGAGACACGTCAGTAATAATATAGTCAGAAATTTCAGTATCGATATTTTTTAAAAATGAAAGCAAACTGTACATGTTAGGTTTGTCACAGTATCGATCGTGTGATGGACAGAGCTACGATTGTTCTCATTGTCTTCGTGCATTCACGAATTACCGTTTTCTGTCCTTGTAGCTTTTTTTTGTAACCCCAAAATCCCTGTGAAACGTGCATGTGTGTTCACTTTGCTAAAATGGAGCCAATCAAAATGTAGGACATTGCCTCGGTGGTGTAGGGCTGGGGACGGTCGGGTCACGCTTTCTGAGGTGCGTGCGTGCTGCTGTCATTGTGTTGGACTCTGTCGGTGGCGTTTCTTGTTAAAATGTAAATGTGTGATTGTCTTAAGCGTTGCACTTGCATTTATCTGTGCTGTATCTGATACACCGGGAATTTCTGAGAGGAATGGATATCCATCAGACTTTAACTCTTTATTGTCTTTGCACAGACATATTTGTACACAGGTACCGTGAAACTGCAGTACGGTTGGACATCGGTGCTAAAGGGGAAGCAAGCGAAACAAATGTACGAGGAAACAACGAGTTTACTGACTGTTAATTCTCTCTAACTGAAGAAATGACAGGTACTGAGTGCCGGCCTTGACCCTCCTCTTCAAGTCTTTGCAGTTTGTTAAAAGGCAAACTTTAAGACGCAAACGGCGACGTGAAGCGATGTGAGGTAGCTCACGGTTAGCTTGATGCGCTAACGTTACTAGAAGTGAGAAAAAGAGAATTTAAAACCCACAAATGTCACAGGCGAAGAAGCAAAAACATTCACAAGATCTCTGTCCGTATGATGCTTGACTGATAGGAAGGGGAGAATATATAGTCTGGAAACGCACAGACACATACAAAAAACCCACTTTTATCTAAATCAAAGGTTAAAAAATGAAAAGTGAAAATGCTGCGAGAATAACTGTGGAAGTGCGAGGCAGAGGAAACGAGGTCAAAGGCTGCAAGGGAATTCCTTCTCTCTTTTCAACTGTCAATCATTCAGCTGGTGCCAGAGATACCAAGGAGCCAGTGTGTGTGTGTGCGAGGGGGGGTTTGTGCGTTTGAATGGTGCGATAGGTCCTCAACTTGACAATGAACCCCCGTCCCTTTGCAGTCACGCCACCACATCAGAGAGAGACACCGAGAGGAGGAGGAGAAGAAGAAGGGTTAGGAATGAGGGGAGTGGGGTGGAAGAAAGAAGAGAAGGAAGGAAACTAAGGTAAGAGGAGAGGAGGAAAGATAAAGAATGAAGGTGGGGGGTTAAAGAAGGGGGGAGAAAGTGTGAAAGGGGACTGAGCGTGGCGGAGGAGGTGGGGAGATCGGGATGGGTGCTCGTTTCAGAAAGGACGGATTAAGGGAAAAAGGGCTACGGATAGTTCAGCCAAAAAACGAGGAGAATAGAGCGAGCGAGCAGGAGAGAGAGGGAGCGGGTGGGAGAGAGAGGGAGAGGCTTGGCCCCTGACCCGGGGACATTATAGAAAGGGAGATTATGGTTGTTTAAAACTCTCTGAGCGCTAACCCCGGGGACCCGAGCTAATACCCTGACACACAGACGCACCCCAACTACAAGCCAACACAGACACCGTGTGAAAGTCCACCAATATCCTTCAGCTGATATTCCCTCTTTTTCCTTCTAAATGACCAAAACCAACAAGGACTTGATCCTCCTAGCAGCTGCCATCTGACACGTCCTGTTCCTCCATTGTTGTCCAGAGAGTTAACTCTCATTTCGCTGAGTGATGGAAGCTTTTTACAAGAGGCATCACGCCACTTTTCTCCTGCGACCTCTGAGCCTGAACTTGACTTCGCGACTGGAACCCAAACAGGATCTCGTTTGCACTGCTTCTCTATCTTCTTCTGGAAAGATCTGCTTGACTTGGTCCCATTTACAAGCACCAAATACTCATTATAGCACCAACTGTAGATCAAGCCGCTGCTGAAAATAGTGACACACACACGCACACTCATTGAGAAAGGGAGATTAACACTGGCCTCTATACTCGGCCCAGGACAAGAGTGTTGAAGGAGGGAGCAGTGTGTTCTCGGGGTGAAAGAAGGGGCAAGGGACCTGCTGCCAGTACCTCCTGCTAATCTGTACAAGAGGAGGGAGGAGGGAGGCATGGATGGAAGGATGGATGTAAGAGTGAGGGGGGAAAAGGAAGAAGAAAAATAGTGATGAAAAATGTCATTATTGATTGGGGGAAAACAAGAAAATGGCAAGACGTAGAGAAGCAAAGGCTCGAGGAGGCAGCAGAGAAAGAGTGGGGGAAAAAATTAGGTGAGGCTATTTTTGAAAAACTGAAATCCAGACAGTTAGAAATGCCTCAGATATTTGAAGAAGATAAAAAACAGAAGGCTGCAGGGAAGCAGCACTACGGGACTGAAAAGTTGGGGGGGGAATTATATCACGAATCACGCAGACGATCATTAAATGCACTCAAAATGTAAAGTCGACTATATTTACACAAGACGGTGACAGGAGGGTGTTTTTTTTTCATTGTTAAATTTAAGAAAATTGAAAAAACGGGGAAAAAATACAACGAAAAAACGAAAAACAGAGAGGAGCTTGAACACAGTTTAGCGGGGTGTGAGAAGAAGAAGCGTCCTCGGCGGTTCAAGGGTCCTGCCTTGAATGTTAACACTTTTACCCCCTGTGTCCGCTCAGTGAACTATGTATCTCTTACCCAGTGAACATGCACTTGCCAGCTCCCTGCCACGCCACACAAGAAAGACAGAGAGAAAAAGTGGGTTTATGATCTGTGTGTGCTCACACACTGCTGTGCATGTGTGGCCAATTAATTGTGTCTTTGCATGTGCTCTACATCATCGTACTCTATATGTGCGCCTGCTGCATGTTATATGACTTTATGCACACACAGACCAACACAGCAAATGGAAAGACTCTGAGTGTGTGTGTGTGTGTGTGTGTGTGTGTGTGTGTGTGTGCGCCTCAGGACTGTGTAACCACAGCTATGCAGCACACAGCGGGCTGGACCGCAGTAATGGAACCTACTATAGATGAAGCCACCAGTCCTCACAATCCCCCCTCTGTCTGAGCTGCTTAAAGGAGCAATTCGGCTAAAAAACAAAAGGCCTCACATGCGCTACGAGGCAGAGGAGCTTCGAGGTGGTCGTCTGCCGTCAGCATGAGAGAATCTTGCGTCGTATACGACTGAATTTTGAGTTTTATGATGACAATTTGTCGAGATCGTGAATTGCAAGCTCCTGATTTTGCAGAACGAATCTGTGAATCTCTGTTAAAATTTGTACAATTGTTCCCAATTTTAAAAAAGTGTAGGAAACATTGTTTTTTAACAACAATCTTTTTTTAAGTTTCATTGCATTTGATTCTTTTTAAATCCAGTGGTTTTTTTTGCATGTTGTCCGTCCTCACTTCCAGCTCCTCACATGCTGACGTTCGGTCAGGAGCCAGAAGCTTCACATATTGCTCCAGCAGACAACATGACACGTCCCCCCACATGCCTGGCACAGCCGTGAATAGATAGCATGGTTGCTGGTACAGGACACCGTGAAATGACCACCATGCTGATTAGGCAAATGAAGAATAAGCTTATTGAAGAGGAGATACGTAAGTTTTGTTCAACGCTGAGAAAAGAGGCGTCTAAACCCAAACACTGCCCTTTTCCCTAACGCCAGCGACAAAGCAACAAAAGGAGCCGTATTTATATAGTCCTTTTCTGCTCTGTTTGGGATTGGCTGCAGCTCAGGAGGTAAAACCAGGTCATCTGCTAATTGGAAGGTTGGCGGTTTGATCCCTGTCTAGATATGCTGAAACACCCTTGAGTAAGGTAACAGGTTGCTCTAGAAAAAAATGAAAAAATTGCTTGTACGAATTGGTGAATGAGGCATGTTGTACAAAGGGCTTTGAGTGCTCAGGTAGAACAGAGAAGCACTGCATATGAATCAGTCCATTTACCAAAGCGCTTTCTTACTACAGCCTTCATTCATCCTTTCACACTCACATTCTGATGAATGCATCAGTGGAAACTCAGTATCTTGCCCAGTGATGCTTCGTCATGTTGAAGGTTTTCCTCCACATCCACCTCCTACTTCAGACTTCTGTATTTACTTATTTGTCCTCACCGAGCATCGGTGTCATCCATGTAGCTTCTTAAGCGCTTATCCAGGTGAGGATTGCCAGACGACATTTAGGAATGACCGGTAAACCCAAACGTGCACGTGTTTGGGCTGTGAGGAAGAAACTGAAGTAGCCTTGTTAGTCAAACCTGCCAACTCTGCACGGCTGATGAACACTTCTCACTTTTGGTGGCTTTTGCCTGCATTTATCTGCAAACAAGAATTAAAAGTTGCCTTTAAAGGCTGCTTGGGATGTTGTAAAAGTTGACTATATGAAAAGGTTGGGTTCAAGTCATCAAAGAACACAAACACCTGATGACACCAAATACCATCAACAGAAACAGCCATCACCTGCAGAGGATCTGTAGCCGTACCACCATAGAAGAAGACAACGGTGCAGGTGCAGAAGAAGAAGAAGGAGCAAGCTGTAAACGGAGGGAGGCTGTCGTCACTGTGAGCCGCGAGAGAGTGTTTGGGCTGCAGGATTGTTATTACTCTGGCCACCGTCATTGACACTTCATTACAGCCGAACAGACAGAAGAAGGCAAGCAGAGGGTACCTCATTAGTGTGTGTGTGTGTGTGTGTGTGTGTGTGTGTGTGTGTGTGTGTGTGTGTGTGTGCGTGCGTGCGTGTGAGTTGATGTAGCTCCATCTGAGCTGCTGGTCGCTATTTTTGACCAATTATGCAAGCCAAAAATGACGACACAAAACATTTGGACCTTCTACTCTGTGTGTGTGAGCCTCATGTTCATTTCTTCTCATCTGACCCAGATTCAGTCCAGCGAGGCTGCTCCACATACATGTTTGTGTGGTTTGTTTGTGTGTGTGTAAGAAAGTTATGAGGCTCCGACCCAAAGAAACTGCATGAAAAACAGAAGAAAGGTTTACCTGGTTACCTAGCAACAGTAGATTTGTTTTGTCAAAGGAGGATAAAAATGTATTTAAAAACTTCATTGGTTCGACTTATCAGTGTTTCCGATGTTTTTGAATTCACGTCTTAGCTACCAAAACATATTCCTGGGATCCTTGGGGTGTGGTGACCCCTAGTGGTTGTGGAAGGTAACTGTTAACGAACTTCAACGAAGTAGAAACCCAGCAACATGCGTACAATATTTCAGAAAAAACTTTAAAAGAAGTTTAAAGATGAAATGGGATCATTTGCATCCAGCTAAAATTGTGAGGAGTGGAGTGATTAAAACAAAGTGTCCAGATCATCTAACGTGAGACAAAAATGACTTTAAAAAACGCTACAAGTCTACGGCCGTACAGCTTCACTCAAAAATAAAAGTTTGTTATAAATTATATGTTTAAAGGTAACTCAGAATCAACATGCACTTGTGGTTTTTGTACCATATTTTCTCTTCATATATGTGTGTGCACAGGAAAACATTTATGTCTATGTGCAAAAAGATTAGTACATTATTTCTGTGTGTGTGTGTGTGTGTGTGTGTGTGTGTGTGTGTGTGTGTGTGTGTGTGTGTGTGTGTGTGAAGCCTCAGTAGCGCTCCTGCTTGGCACCATAGCTCCAGAAAGCTCAGGCTCCTAATGAGAGCAGACAGGGCTCTGGCAGAGTGACCACAGAACTATTTCTAACTGCAGATTGCTTTAAAATGGATCCGTCACAGAAATGTGCTGCTGCGTGTGTGCAGGGTAAAAATATACCATGTGTATATGTGCGTATGCGCATAACTTCACTGTTTTTACGCTCTCATAGTGAGAAAAAAAATTCAGCAGCAGACAGGCAGATTTACCAAATGGTGACTGTGTGTGTAGCTAAAGTGTGAGGAGTGGGCAGCGACCGACGACAGAGCTAACACAGAATGCTCAGAACCTCCAAATGCTGCTTCTGCTCTGCGTGAGTTGGTTTTTACGATCCCAAGTGATCAAAAAAGAAAGAAAATTGAGTCTTTAAGAAGAAACCAAACATTCAAACAGGAAGGAAGTTCTGGGTGATGACGCCGCACATAGCTCAGACTTTGATTGGTAGAAAGAAGATGACCACAACAAGTATGGTTGATCTCTAGGAAGAAGAAGAGCAAAAAAAAAACCTACATCGCAGTAACGCAGTCCCCCAAAAATGTTCTGGGTAGCACCAAGTCAACCTCCGCAAGCCAGCTTTATGTCTGATGCCCAGCAGGGGGAAAAGTCAGTTTTAATAAAACCTATAGGAAAACAGTGCTAGTGCTTCTTCAGGCCGGGACCTCGCTAAGCGCTTTCCTGGGCAGTTTATGACCTCATTGTTCGCTTCAAATCATCATCAGTGCAGCCTTTGTTGTGTCGGTTATGCTCCCATTTAGAGAAAAATATGCCTGGGGCCGTGGCTTCCTTAGCGCATGGGTGTGGTGTAGTCTCCTGTGGCTTGGAGACGGGCAAAGTACTCAACCTGAGGCTTCCAGACAGGATTTCACCAGCCAGTGAGTGATGTCACAGACATCCATCTTCTATCTACAGTCTTTGGACTGGACACCGGACACACACAGAGTGTAGTGCATGCACCTTCTTTCTTTTTCTTATAATCAAAAAGATGTCTGTAATGGCTCCTGGTACACTGGCTGCTACTGTAAACACAGGACAAGTATTACTGATACCAGTGCCGAAACTACTACTTGATGAAGGCAGCTCACGTAGAGGAGAGCAGCGAGTCATGATTTATGAGATGAATAGTAAAAAATTTGCAAATTCCGAACAGTTGTTACCAACCAAAAAATCACCCTGATTCTTACTCTCCACAATAATTAGTTAACACAACAAAACACAACTTTCAGCATTTGGTGTTTCTTGAATGTAGATGTGCCTGCCTATGAAGCGCTCTGGCTCAACTTCTGTTCTTTAAATGTGCTATAAGCTATAAATGAAACGGGCATGACAGGCAACACAAGAATGATCCTAAACCAATACCAGCATACGATTGATATTAGGATCGACCCGCCCACCTCTCCTGATGCGCTGTTCTAAAACTTCACTTTAAGGTTATAAATCAGGTCTGAGCCCTGCTTGTGGGGACGCGGGGTCCTCATAAGTACAGACAGCCTCTTATTCCTCCTTCTAACTGACATGCCTCCCCCCTCCCCTCACCATAAACTTGGCCGTGGTTCCCGCTTGCATTCCGGGAACGCGTCTCGCTCGGTGTCAGATGTAACGCAGAGGAGCACCGCGAGTTCAAGCCCCGCACGCGGCCAACGTGCCTCCGCTCGTCGAGCCTGGCTTCCCTTTCCCTCCTGTCTCTCTTTTTCTTCTGTCTGTTTTATTAGCTGTCCCCTCAGCTGGCGCGCTCCCGGGAGTCCTCAGTAGCGGCACTCACGTGCACCCTGATCTCCTATCACTCACTGGTCCAAGTGTCTCATTTTTAGCCTCAAACATTACAATTATCTGCAAATTTTATTGATATGGGTGGATGCTGGGGGGGGGGGGGGGGGGGGTTAGACAGTGACGCATCTTACCGATTGAGTTTTGGTAAGCTGGATCAATACTACGCATGGTGCAGGGCTTTCCTTTTTTCTTTTTTCTGCAGGAATCTCTGACCAATCTACTGAACCAATCTCGGGAACCTTTCGGAATGCAACCAAGATTTTAAAAAAGAAGAAGAAAAGGAGGAGGAGGAGGAGAGCGTGTCCAGAGACTGCACTTTACCCTCGATTTAACCCTTTTACACAGAACTTCCCTTTTTTCATTCCTTCTCAGAACAATCAGCACAAAACAGAATCTCTTTGTGGACACGAGTGTCCTCCTTCTCTGTCAGAGACATGAGTCCCCACGACTCAGCCTGGACTCGCCACCGTATCAGATGTGATCAATAGACTGTGACGTCGCGCCGCGACTGGCTGATGCGCTCCTGTGTGAGATAATGAGGGGAAAGAAGAGTCTGTGCGGAGCCACTGCTGGAGTGCGGGGAGAGATATTTCAGGGCTGTAAACTAATAAAAGATGAAGCGAAACTCTTTGATTCTCCTCTGTGTGTGCGTGTTCACTGTGCATCCCATTCGCGCAGGATGGAGATGAAGCAGCAGATCAGTTTTGGGGGTTTTTGTTTTAGAATCTCGATATTTATGAGTTTCTGAGTTAATGTAACATTGTGCATTATGGGATATGGAGTCCAATTAACAAAGGCTATAAAAGAACGAGTGTGAGGCTTAAAAAAAAAGTTGCGCTCTGGTGTTTTTTAAATGAGTTTTCTCCCTTTGCAAACAACAAAAATGTGGTTGGTAAAAAAAAAAGGCGCAGATGTTTGCACAAATTACTAAAGATGTCAATAAAAAAAGCGCAAAACGATCTTTGGGGAGGAATAAATAATTAGATGAGACTGATATCACCTCACAGACACGGAGACCGGCGCTGACCCAGATTCTGTCTCCCTCCACCAAACTCATCCCCTCTCCCTCCCTCGCTCCCTGCCCAGAGTGCGCTCTTACCTGCAGGAGCCAGTGGCAGGTCTCGCCGATGAAGGGGAAGCCCATGGATCCTTTCGGCATGGGCAGCTTGCAGTTTTTATCCCGCGTGGCCGTCCACCGGAGCTGCCACAGTTGCTGGGACACGGCGAGGAGCAGGGCCATGGACACCAGGCAAGCGGCCAGAGTGGCCAGAGCGGAGACGATGTCGAAAGTGTCGAACAGCATGGTGATGGAGAGCCCGGTTATCTCTGCGGAACTGGGGTCGACTTTCAGAAACTTTGGACAAAGATGCGCTGAAACTTTGTTTTTGTGCTCCAAAAAGGGGGCAAAGTAAATCTTCGTCAAACTTTCAAAGTTCTTTTTTGCGTAAAATAGCGCAGCGCTCTTTTTACGCGCACTGGAGGTATCAGGAGGCAGCGGCTGCTCTGCTGTGAGAATGAATGAAGTGTGTAAAGTTCCTTTCTGATTTCGTGGGTCTGTGTTTTAAAACAGTCACAAAGTGGCGTCTCTGTGCCTCAGAGGTGCGAATCAGGCTCGGCTGAACTGGGCAGAGACGCTACAGGTGAGCTCCTCGAGTCTTCAGGATCACGCCTCAGCTTATGAAGTGTGGGGGGGGGAAAGTGAAACTATTAAAACTCGTTTTGTTTTAATGATTGAAACATTGAGGACACGGAATTCTCTTGGCTGGGGTCTGTCCTGATATTTGAAATATCATTTTTAGTCTCGTTTGTGAATTACTGACTAAAAAGAAAAAAGGGACATGGAAAAAATTGCTGAAGAAAGAAAAAGAAAAAAATGATCTCTAAGGTGACACGTTTATTTCAAACGCCGGGACTCCCAGGGACACGTGGAAAAAGTGAAGCCGAGCCCTGGAACTGACGAGGGCTTTTTACTTTTTAAAACTTCTCGAGGGATGGAAAGAGTTGGTTTAAGGTGAGAGAGGAAAAAAAATAAACGAAAACTCTTCCAGGAATCGCGTCTCCTTCAAATAATTTTTAAAGAGAAAATCAAAAAGCGTCTTTGCATTAAAAAGTCACGTCTCTGTGGCGCAAACACGAGGAGTAGAAATGTTTAAGATCCGTGAGCGTACAGGGATGCGTGGGTGCGCAGGAGATGCTCAGGAGCTGCCGTCCTCCTTCTCCTTCTCTTACTTTCTGACGTCCACTCTCCTCTCTGTGTACCTTTCTGTTTCTTAGAGCGCTCTCTCTCCTCTCTCTCTCGCTCTCTGGCTGCCTATACAAGTCACCCTCAGTGTGTGTATTGTGCATGCGTGCGCAAGGAGTGTGTGTGCGTCAAGCCAGAGGCACCAATGAGTGTTTATATAGCGTGGAGGCAACTGGAAGGCGAATAGGCGGCCAAGGGCTCCCGTCGCCCCCCTCCAACCCAACTCTACCTCACTCCAGCGTCGGCAGAGAGACTCCCCTGCTCCCTCCCTCCGCTCGGCTCCACCTCTTTCGGGGGCACCCCCTTCTCCATCCTCCCTCCCACTCTCTCTCTCTCCCCTCTCAGGAGAAGGGGTGGTGTAAAGTGAGCAGCAAGCGGCGCAAGAGGAGAAGAGGCTCGGAGCGTGCTGGACCTGGCGGGGTGCCAACGGGAGGAACAGTGAGAGAGGGGGGAACAAGGCTCGCAGTTCTGACTTGTGTCTCCGTGCAGGACGTGCGCACTATAGTACGAGTCACCTGCATCAGGACTGATGAGACCTCTTTGTGTTTCTACAGAAGCGATAGAGTCCAAACTGTTAACAGATCCTGTCGCGTTTGTTTGAAAACGTGATTCTCAGCTGCGTGTTTACTCTGAGACGCGTCTTTACGCACAGGCTGTCTGGAGCGAGCTTCTTTTCTTTCTGTTGCGCATGTCAAAACTTGAATCACCGAGCTCTCGAGTGTTTTAGTGTCAAACAGAACTGATGTAAACAGCGTGGATCTGATTTATGCTGACTTTATTTACAGAACATCCCTTTATTCATCCCATATTCTACGCACATCCCGCGCGCTTCATCAGAGTGACAGATTAGGTTCTGCCTGTTTCTTCCCTGATAATTTTCTTTATTAAACTCGTTCCCTCACTTTCTCTGACTTCTCTCAGTGTTTGTAAAGAGTTTAGGACTGGGAATACTGGGAATGTTCGCACGCCAACTAAACCCGCTTCTGCTTATTCTCCTCGCGTCTCTCTCCGTGTTGTGTCCGTTCCTTGCCTCATCTCAGAGTTAAAGTTGCTGCACATCTTCCCAACACGCACCTCATCTCGTCTCGTGTCTCCCGCGTAACAATGATTTAATCCCGCTCACTCAGCTGACCTTTTAAAATTGAGCGCCGGGTGGTTTATCTCTTTCTTGAGCCCCCAGAATACAGTTTTATCAATGACACGCAGGAGCGCGAGGATTGGGGGGCGGGGTGGGTTGCGGGAGCTGCTTCATTCCAAAGAAAATGACTGGCTTCAATTAGGTCCGCAGACATTACCTGTTACATAACACGGAGGCAGAGTGGAGACCCTGACCCGCAGCACGGATGCAAAAGGTCATTCGTACAGTGAGGGGGCGCATTTTGCTCTGCGGTCTCATTGTTTCAGGTCATTTATCAAACCACATTTAAACTCTGTTTTCTGTCTTTGCATCTTTAACCACACGTGTGTCTTTTTTCACGAATCCTCTTTTCTCTTCACCCTTTCCCCTCTTTTCTCCATCTCCGAAACCTGCACTCCAGACCGAGACTCACAGAGCCAAACTCTCATTTCTCCTTTCTTTCATCGGGTCTTTCCCCTCTCGCTCTCAGACAGCGGCTTAATGCTGCCGCCTAGCGGAGGAGAATCACATGACCCGCGAGTCAGACATGGAAAGGGGTGAAGAGCAAATGATAGATAAGAAAAAACTGTGTCAAGTTTTTCCTTTCATCGTGAGAGCATCAAAAGTTTAGTCCTGCATCATTACACACTTGAAACTCACTGCTCAGCACGCACACACACGCGGAAATGCACTGATATCTCATAAAATATCTGCTGACAACAGGAAACTTCAAACATGTGTGAGAGGACAAAATGAGTTAATCATTTCTTGAAATCCCAATAAAATGCTTACATTCAGGATCTCAGTATTAGCTTGAACTCATATGTAGGGCAGCAGCAGCTTTATGTCATAAACCCAAAGTCACCACAGTGCTGAATCATTTCACACAGAGATCTGATCCAATAAACTCCAGGAAGACAACAATAAAAACAAAAATAAAAACAGATTTTTGGATTTCATTCTGTTCTTTGCTTCTTCATTTTATTGTGGCGTCTAGCTTCAATGTACAGTTTGGAGAGTTTAAATGCAAACCCATCAATCAAGCAGAAGGTTTGATTTTGACATTTGAATGACATTCCTGAGAAGACTGTTTGTCCAGTTTCTTTGTTTCTGTAACTGCAGCTATTCAAAGTTTCAGTTTCTGTGAGCAGTTTAATAAGTTTCCCCAATCAGCCAATCACATGGCAGAAAAGCACTTAGGCACAAACCTGGAATCAACATTAAGAATAAAGGTGATTTCAGTGACCGTGAATGGTCATGGTTGTTGGTGCTGGGATATTCCCACACAACCAGCAATAGGGGTTAAAAAGAAAGGGCTGAAAAAGAGAAAATATCTGGTGAGCAGCTTTGTTGATCACAGGGTTCAGATGAGAATCAGGCTGCTTCAAGCTCAACACAAATAACCACTTGTTGCAACTAAGGTAAGGAGAAGAGCATCAAACCTTGAAGCAGATGGGCTGCAGCAGCAGAAGACCATTGGATGCATTCCTGCCGCCTATAAATAGGAAACTGAGGCTACAACTCACACTGGCTCAACAGATGAAGATTTCTAACAACCTTTTGTACTCAGAGGGCCTCCACAGTCACAGCCTCAGATGTGTTCAGCAACTTGTTGAAGGTTAGCCATGAAGAATTAAAGCAGTTCAGAAGGCAAAAGGAGCTCCAACTTGGTACTGGTGACGTGTAACTCATGAGTTTTCACAGCACCTTTGGCAGACGAGCAAAAAACATGATTCTCAGAAGGCAAATTAGATTAGAAAGACAAACATTAAGGCAAAACAAGTTTAAATGACACGACTATGCAAGATTTCAATTTTAATAAACACACCCTTATAAATAAACATACTATAGAAGCAATAAGTAAAAATCAAAGCCAGTTAAAGTTGTAATAGAAAATGAAAAGGGGATAAAAACAATATTAAACAAAAAAAGGAAACCAGTTTATACTGAAATAAAGATGAATATAAAAGCATGAGGACAAACGTACGCAGTGACATAAACGTGCCTCTCTGCGTATCTAACTCTTAACAAACATGCCTGAAGGTCTAATCCACACACAGAGTTACAAATGATGCACGTTTATGTATTTGAATATAAAGTTCAGAGGGTTTAAGAAGCTGTTGTGCTGTTACTCTAACATGTGTTTCCTATTTTCACTTGTAGATGGTTTTTATTTCACAGTTGTTTTTCACCTGCCGTCACGCCAGTTTCACAACAAAACACCCGAAATTTGACCTCAGACTGAACTCTAGATTAGAACACCCTAACCCGCATACGATTGCCAAACTGCTGAATCAGAGCTGCTTTGAAACTGACTTTAGGCTAAGTAAAGGGAGTGTCAGCACCATGGACAGAGTCGCAGCACTGCAGATTGACAGGATCAAACGCTTCGTGTTACTTAAACAGCACAGAGTTAAAAAATGGATGGGAAAGTCCGAGCTCACGAGTTTCTAAACAGAAACAGCGAGATCAGTGAACGGCTTTACTTTTAGTCTCCTTGTTATTTCAGCCTGCAGCCAAAACTGGACCGCATGCCATCCATGCTTATTATCTTGGACTGTTTGTTTGTTTCAGTTAAAATTCAGCTTCATATCCCAAGCAGAGATTCCTCACAGTGATTATGGGCAGTAGTGATGTAATATTCACTGCTGGCAGCACAGAGGAAACCACGATAGCACAGAAAAATGCTCCCAGCACATCGTATATTGTTTGAGACAGATGCATGTGTGCTCAGCAGAATGAATTAAGTTTGTTCCTAATTTCAAATCTTCAGGTTTCCTGAAGATTTATGTTTGCATTTTGAAACTCTTTCTGATCACTTCTGCAGAATTTGGCTGAATCTGAGCAGAGAGTATAGCCCAGTACACGACACAATTAGTCCAGCTACACCTGTCAGCAGTCACACCGTCAATAACACTAGTGAGTTTTATCATAATTTGTAATGAAATAACAAGGAAACAGGCATCACCTGGCCCTGAAACTGCTTGTCAGTTAATCATGGTATTCTCACCTCCGTAGTATTATTGATTTTTATAATTGAGCCATTTGTATATATTAGTGCTATTTCCTAAATGTGTAAACTCTGTAAACATATTGTATTATTTAATACAATATGTTATTTCGCAGTAACTCCTAAACAGCGATTGCAGTACTTTAGTTAAATCCCTTGAATTAAAGCTGGAAGTCTGTACTTTCTGAAAGTCTGAACCCACTTAAAACCCACTTTAAAAACCCACTGTGGTGCTGTACAGAGGACAATATGCAAAAATAGGGTCAAACACATCTGGGCCTGACCACATACTGTAGGTGAGTAATTAATTGAAGAGGAACTGTGAGACCAGAGACCTTCCAATTCTGGGAAACCTCAGTCATGTGAAACTGGTTTCAGTATCTCAGGGTTTTTTTAAAAAAAAAAACAGCAACCCTTTCACCTCCACCTTTTTCCACACCTTAAAAGAAAAAAAAGCAGGAAAACAACAACAGTGGTTTCTTCTGTTAGAGTCCTATGTTTTTTAATCCCATCCATCCACCCCAGCCTCCTCCTGGTGTGGACTTTGTGGCTCTAAAATATAATCTGACCTTCTTCTTTGTTGCCGTCACACATGAGTGATCGCTAAGGTGTCTCACTTGACCACAGAGGGTCATTTATGATTAATACATGAGCAAACACACCACACAGTAAATGTCATCATCATTTTTTCTTCTGTGATACAAGTTATGCAATGTAATGATGTCACAAATGCAGTATTATTATATTATTACATACACGAAAATTACACATATATGCCAATAAAGAGAAAGTATTTTAAATCCAATTGACCATCTTTGTAAAGTTTTGGTTGTTTAAAGGAGTTTTTAGAGGGGGAAGAAAATGAGTAGGAGTGCAGATGAAGTTGCTCTGATTCAAAGTTGATTCACAGCTTTGTGGTGTGACTCTGATTGAACACAGTGAGGCAATGAGTGAGGAACGTTGATTGAAATAGTTCCTGAACAAGTAAATCACTGCCCTCCTGAACATCCTCTGTGGGTGACCTCATTCGCTCGACTGCGAGGTCGGGACCTCTTGTATAATGTTTCAGACTTCCAGTGTTTGATTTGGTGCTGCTTAACCCCGTTAAAGCTGTTATGCGTGTAAGACAGATAATTACCCATTTCATGTGGCTGCAGCGTAAGCGTATGTGTGTGTCTTTCGTTGTATAAGCACAGAGGCCTTATCTTTACATTCCACAACTATGTCCATTTAAGCTTTTAACGCTCTACCTAAACACACACAGCCGCTTGCCTCAGTTAGCCCGAGCAGAAACAATGTGGGTGCGCAACATACAGAAAAGTGTGTGTGTAAGTCCTGACGTGTTTCTGCTCAACAGCTATTTTCAATTTCCTCTGACCCTGGAACAACCTTTTACAGCCAAGGTGGCTTTAGAGGGCTTAGCGGGGCACAGGGAGTGAACACAAGCGCCCACACATGCAGAAAAGCGAAGCGGGGAGCAGAATTTTACTGATGTGTACCTTTATTTTAAAACTGTACACAAAACTCTTCTCGATTTCGAGTCTGTCTCAGGTATCTCCTAGAAGTGTTCGCTTCATCATATTCACATGATGAGTCTCTCTTTCCTCATCACATGCACATACAGAGTTGCGCAAAACTCTTGAGCCACCACTCATGTCTTCAAATTTGTGTCCAGTGAGAAAGACTTTCTCGGGGGGTTTTTTTTTGTTTTTGAGAGACTTGAAACTGATCTATGAATCATTCAAGAATAAAAAAAAAAAGGTACCAAACACAAGGGATGAACAGGTGTCATGTCTTTGCAAAGAACTAAATGATGTGTGTTTTTAATTTGTACCTTCAAGCCCTTTCTTACCAGCAGCCCATTGTAAAAGCACATTTTTTTGTTCCCATTTCTTTAGTTGAATCTATGACATTTGACATTTTTCATAGATTCAAGTATAAAAAATATTGCACAATGTGTTTGGTCAGTGTTCATTTTTAAGCTTTCCCCCATTTAGATGTTCACTGTACTCTCAATGATGAGTTTTAACACCAATATATAAATACGTGCGTGCTTTGATGACCATTAGAATCCTAACTGGATTTTTCCAAGTGTGTTGCTATTAAAGTGATCACCTGTGCTAATTTCTGATGTGAACCCAGTCATTTTGTTTTGCAAACAGGCCTGAAATATCACAGAAACTGCTCAGTAGGCATCCAATGGGAAAAGAGTTAAAGCTTTTGGACCCAAAATAAGCAGCAAAACAATGAATTGCAAGAAAAACAGCGAAGGCTTGATTTGTAAAACTGAACATTGACCCAGTATTTTGAAACAGGATAGAGGGGAGTAGAGAGTGAGACTGCAAAGACAGTTTGGAATGACCTCATTTTCTCACATACAAAAACAGAGATAGTCGTTTCCATCACAGCGTTCGCTTCCTGCTGATTAACTTAGCAATGCTTCCCCTTTTCACAAAGTTGAAGAGTCAGTCGGTCTTTAGGTCACTTTGGTAAATTTTGCATTCAATAGAAACAATTTGTCCACTGTATTTAATATGTATAATATATGTATAATGGATGATATAGTGTATTTAGAAAACTATTTGAAGCACTTTTCCATCCAGCTAACTGCAGCTTTTTAAAATTTAACTATATCTGACTTAAAGTTTTCATTTGCCACTAGCATTTTATTGAATCTCTCCATCTTTACTGGTGACTTATCCAGCATTATATTACATATTTAAATTATTTCTCAGTTGCTTTAAGCTAATGTATTTCCTTTTAACTACCTGATCAAACTTTTTTGTTCCATTTAGTGTTTTTATGAGTCAGCGGGGACATGTTTTTTTGTTTGTTTTGTTTTTTGATTCATTTAATTATTTTTAATTAAATGAATCTATTTAGTGAGGTTTCCTGTAGGGGTGTGGGAATGAGTGATTTAAGTGATTAGACATTGGTTATACAAGGACACACACACACACACACACACACAGTGCATATTTATCTACAACGGCACCCCGGGTGACCTTACAAGCTGAATACAGTATCCGTTCAGCAAGCATGACATCACCACTTACTGCCTGCAGACACTCACACAAATCAGATTTACAGTAACCTGCTGATTTACAGGCAACACCGCCAGATTTACAGCCTCTGAGACTTAATAAGGACACAAATAACACCCAGAAACTAACCTGCATTCTTCTGAACATGAGACGTTTGCATGATCCGCTTGTTGTTTGCTGTTGTATTTTTTTATTTTTTTTTTTTGTAATATGTGGGTGTTCAAAACAAAATCAGGGGAGGGAATTACCGAAAATCCCAGCCGGTGAGACTGGTCTCAGCCTTAGGCTTGCTATTATCTGCTGATGGAGCACCAGCTATTTTCGAATTAGGGGGAAATTTAGGCAAGTTTGGCATGCAGAAGTGACGATAGTTTGTTGGGTGCCTTGCCAAAAGATGTTGGATAACATTTAACCTCTTCGGTGCTGACAGACTAGTGTAGGAAGGAGTTTACAGAGAATTTACTCTAATAGAAAATCCAATGGTTTTACATTAAATTCTTTATACAGATGGTACTACTTCTGTGTGAAAAATGTAGATTGCACAAAGTTCCCGGGTTGTTCTTTGGGGCTAAAGAGGGCACATGCTTGAAGATGTGAAGAAACTAGCATCAACTTTCCTTTTTGCAACCATTCTGTATTGGATGGCTTAATTATCTCACAGGTATGGGATAGGTGTGTATGGCTGTTTAGTTTTGCATGTGCATGGGCTGTGTACATAAAAGATGGGTGTAGCTTCTACGTCTGTAAAGTGAGGCCAATCTGGAGGTGTCTAAAATCATATTTTTTTAATGGCCAGCAGGAGATGAACCCTGTAGCTAAAAAAAGACTTCTCATCGTATATAAGCCTTTAATTTTAATTTAAAGCACCACACGAGTGTTTCTATTGGAAAATTCAAGTTTTGAAGGGTTAAACGGGTAAATGAAAAGAACTAAAAGTTAATTTGGGCATTATAACTGTGGAAAAAGATGATCATCGGAAAAGCCTTTATTATATTAATTTTAAATGAGCTAGTAAGCCTTCTGATATGTAATCACAGGCTGTGCCAATTAGCTTTGCACATTTTTTCATCATTTGAACTCTTAGGTAACCTCCATTAACAAAATAAGAGCTGTGTGTAGCACAGCAGGCGGCTGCAGACCTGTGGTAATGGATGAAACAATAAAAGGACCGGGCAGAAGTGGGAAGACAACAACACGGTGGAACAAGCAGAAACAGACAGATTAAAGCTGCTCAGTAGTTACAGATGTGGCTGATGTTCTGTTCTGTTCATTTTAGTGGAGGGACAGAGGTTTTCCACGTGGCACTTTTTGTTTTGGATCTCCATATGAGCGTTGAATCGAATTAATTAGCTATGCTGATAACAAACCATGTCCTCATGTGCCGTTCTCGGTGTTAATAAACACTTGGATGTCACATTAAAGACGGCTGATCCAGAGTTTAAAGTTCAGGAGAGGTCAGCAGTCTGCTTTTTATTACCAAGATAATAATCCAATTTATTAAAAGCACTTTTCAAAACAACACATTCAGATAAGTTGTATTCGCGAGTCAAACACATAACCTTCTCGTCATCTGTTATATATTGAGGACCCAAGCCTTTAAGACGGCTGAAGCTGAACACACGACTGATTCTGGAGACGAGTCTCACAAGAAGAAGAAGAGAACTATCTGTGCTGTGTTTGATGCCTGCAGGGTACAGGGTCAGTGACTAAGTGTGGTTAAACAGTCCAAGGTTTTATGCGGATTCCTTGAAGTAATTAAATACAAAGTGCCCTTCCTGCTCCACAAATTTTCTGGATCGGGACTTGTGGAAGACTTCTGAATAAAACTAGGATGTGGGTTTCTAAGCTGCCCCTCAAGGTCGCTGTGTGACAACTTAATTAGAGCTTCAGCTCATCAGAACTCTAAGCTTCTAGTCTTGGCTGCATATTTGTTAGAAGGGAAGATGTAAAAATCTGCTCAATTCACTTATTTAATACTTTAAAAAATGCCTTTTTTTTAAATCGGAAAGCTGTACATTTGAACTCTTACATTTGGCTGAGGGATGTGAGTGCATGATTTTCTGTTTGTTCAGTCTGTCCTGCTGATGAGCTTGTCACTAATTTATTCACAGTCATATTTAGGGTCCTGCTTGACAGTTAAAGTCAGTTCTAAGTTGGCGGATGCAGATAAAACAAGCTAAATACTCCAGTGGGCAGACTGTACGCATGTCCTTCAAAGGAAAATTGTGACATTAACTCAAAATCCTAACCAACAACTCATCCAACCACTCACTCAGGTCCAGGTCGGTTGAATCATCCATCTGAATATTGCTGGCCACCTCCTCCACTTCCTCTGGGGCAACACTGAGCCATTCCCAAACCGGCCAGGAGACATAATCTCTCCAGCATGTCTTGAGTGCACCCCTTGTTCTCTTCCCATTTTGATATGCCCAAAAACTGTCACCTAGGAGGTGTTCGGGAAACATCCTGATCAAATGCCCAACTCATCGCAACTGGCTTCTATTGATGTGGAGGAATGATGAAGCTCCTCGCAGCTCTCTCTTCAACATATAGGCATCTGTAGATGCAGATGACAGACTCCACACTCACCTCACTCGTGAACAAGAATCTCTTCTGAAGCTTTGTATGTCAGTAGATTGTGAATTTAGTTTTGTCTTTGTTTTGTTTTTAGAAGGTTTATTTTTATTTTTGAGTTTCAGGTTTATTTATTTACTTGGTTGATGGTTATATTTACCACACAATTTTGGAAATATTGATTGTATTGATCAGTGTGATGTGTTATACCTTACATATATAGTGCAACAAACCTAAAGGTTTCTAAAAAAAAAAAAAAAAAAAGTAAAGAAAGAAAAAGTAAAAGTAGATCCCAGCGTTGCAGTACAAAGAAATGTTCATAATGTTGTAAGTCTGCATTTCACATGGGGGAAAAGGACAAAACTTAATGAAGGTTCATTAAGTTTATTATGATTGTTGTGATCCATCTGACATCCAGATGTGTGCAGAAGCCGGTCCAGAGGCAAGTTTGGTAACCAGGATCTGTATGTGAATAATTTTTTTTGTTTGTGACTTTAAAAAAAAGATTTTAAAATAGTTTTGAATTATGTTGAGAAGTACACATTTTAAGTCAAGTGAGATGATTGATTCCACCCTCATACCTAACTGTGACGCTGCAGCCAGCAAACACATGTTTCTAAACAAGGAAATGGCTTGCCTCAGGCCGTTTTCACACATGCACCACAGCTTTGAAGTAGACAGTACCCAGCAGAGCTTTATGTGAAAATGCAGTAGACCAGAAAAAGTTTTTGCTCTGCTAGGTCCCAAGGACAAAGCCCACAAAATGACCCTTGGGTCCATAGTGCAGGGTGTCTTCATGTCACAGTTCCTTTCACTGAAACCAGGCAGTGCTTTTATTACTCTCACTGTAACTCATGTCTGATATGACAAAGGACTATTGGGGACAACGTTACAACTCAGTTCTCCCAGCAGTGTGTTCTTGAAAAGAGCTTTAGTGAACTTCAGTGAGCTTTGAAATCATTAATTATAGGTGCACGTTAACATTTCACAAAACCAGTTTAGCCATTACTCTCTCTCCAGTTTTGTAGCCTTTTTGTGAAGAGATTAGAGAACAGAACTTTTTTCATGTTGATAAGAGCCAGATGATGTAATCTGGGCATCTGATTGGGATGATTAGGCTCTTGGGCACCTTTTTTTAGGCACACCCAACTTGGAGGATACTCCATGATGGACTCAGGACCTTATAGATTATACAGCTCTTGTCACTTCAGGAATCCCCTGAAGTACATCTGGAAAACTTGACTTCAGATAAGCAGAATGGATTGATGGATGGATCCATTAATTAACTGTAACTCTTGACCAATTGCTCATTAAGAAGCACCTCTAATCTCTATGTTAAACACATGAGACTCTTTAATCGTTAAGAATCTGACTGAAACCTCTGATTCGTGCAGAAATACAACATCTGTTGTGATGTTTTGCTGTTTTGAGAAGAGCCTCTAACTTTTTTTGCCGTCGGGAGCTCCACAGGGAGTCTTTATGCTACTGGTCGGGCAGAGGATGGTTTAAATTAACTCAAAGTCGTCTTGTGTTAGAGTGCGAGTGAGAAACAGACAGACCTTAATCCGCCCTCGTCAGATGCCATGGCGACATCTGATGATGCAACAAAAACAGAGGGATTCATGTATTTCCTTTGAAGTGACAAATAAACCCTCTGATGAAAAGGGAGAAGCCAGAGAAAAGAGTGACGCTGGGAAGCCAGAAAGGGAGCATAAACATATTTTTCTGACAGAATAAGTGATCAATGACAAGCACCAACAAGGCGTGGAGGGGAAAATATGACAACAGTGGTGCCATAGAGGGATCAGAACTGAACATGTACTGGAGGTTTCTCTGGTACAGACCAGACTGAGACCAATGAACGAAATTTAGAACAAGAAATGCCAGTGTTTATTCTCTGTCTACCCAGTTTGTCTGGTTTCCTCTAAACTAGTACTTAATCACTCCTCCCTACCATGTTATTTTCTCTTTAAGTCAGCTTTTTTGTGGTGCTTCTCTTTGTATTTTCTTTTCATTTGCATTCCTCCCATGCTGTTTCTTTCCCCATCCTTTCTTCTTTCTCCATCATCTTATCAGCCACTTTCACACAGTCCAGCAAACAGTCTTCCTGCCTCCAGTTTAGAACCCAGTCTCTTTTTAAATAGGTCAAGTTTTTCGAAATACGGACGATTTGTTTAGTTTCCAAGTACCTCTTTAGTCTGGCACCAAGTTAGCATTAGCTGACTTCTGACAGAGGGCACATTCGAGCTGAGGATGATGCGATAAAACAGGTAGGGTTTGCAGTAGTTTTATCTGACCAGTTTTCTCTGCATTCTTCAGGTAATGGGTCATACTGGTGTTTAGCTGTGGTCTGCTCCAGATAAGAAAGTATTCAACGTTCCCTCTTCTTAAATGTTATCTTCTGTGCTGTGAATCAGTGCCTTTGATGCATCATATCATAATAAAAATCCCTCAATCTGTGCTCATGAGAGCTTTAAAGGTTGTGTCTGTGTTGGTAAATGAGAGCAACATAAATAAGTACAAAGTAATGAGTATAACAAATTATTCACAACATCTTTGCAGCTTTTTTGTATATTGCACTACTGTTGGATAATGTCACCAAATCTAGATCCACAGCAGAACTTGCTTCACAGTGCACGAGTACTGTCTGAAACTGATGTTCTGTGCCATAAAAGTGTGGAGCGCCCACTCGGGATGAGTTGCAGCCCTAGATGGGGGAGTTTAAGTATCTTGGGAGTTTCCCAAGTGAGGCGAAAGTTGAGAGACAGATGAACTGGTGTGGTATCAGCAGAGAGGGGATTCTGTAATTGTCTGTTGGTGTAAGGTGATAACTCACCATAAAAAAACAATCTACCAGTTGATCTACATACCCTCCACCTATGGTCATGATCTGTGGATAGTGACCAAAAGAATGAGTTCGCAGATACAAGTGGCAGAATTGAGTTTCCTCTGAAGAGTTTCTGGCCTCTCAAAGTAGAAAAGGAGCCAGGTGAGGTTGTTCAGGGTGTTTTAAGCATCTCCTACCGGGCAGAGGCTCCATAGACCCAATAGTCGTAAAGACTCAGTAGGTAGGAGGTGAGTCTCTCCTTAGAGTGCTGCCCTTGTGACCCAGACCCACATAGGAGGCAGAAGCTGGATGGATGAATACTAACAAATTAGTATGATCCAAAAACAATTACAAAGCTCGGGAATTTTTGGATCATTGTCCTACTGCATAACCAAAGTGAAATCAGGTGTTAGCTTCACACCAAATTTAACCTTATTTTCGTTCATCAATTCACAGAGTATTTCCCCCAAAGTCTTGGGGATCATCAAGATGTTTTTCAGCAAATGTGAGACGAGTCTTTGTGTTCTTTTTGGTCAGCAGTGGTTTTCTTCTTGAATTCTCTCATGGGTGCCACTTTTGCTCAGTCCCCTTCTCACTGTTCAATCATGAACTCTGACATTAAGTGAGAGAAGTGAGGTCTGCAGGTCTTTAGATGTTGTTCGCCATTCTGCTGTGATCTCCTGGATGAGTCAGCGATGCGCTCTTGGAGTAATTTGGTAGGTCGACTACTCCTGGGAAGTAGGAGTAGTGAGTAATGAGAACTCCATTATCCACAAATGGAGTTCTCTCTATTTGTGGATAATTTCTCTCACTGTGGTTCACTGAAGTCCCAAAGCCTTGAAAATGGCTTTGTAACCTTTTCCAAACTGATAAATATCAATAACTTTGTTTCTCGGTTGTTGTTCTAGGTCGTGGCATGATGTGTTGCTTTTTGAGATCTTTTAGCCTGCTTTACCTTGTCAGACAGGTTCTATTTAAATAATTTCTTGATTGTTAATCAGGCCTGTGTTAAAATAAACTCAGCTTTCCAAAATGTGTGGTTAATCACAGTTAATTCAAGATTTAACAAAGGAGGCAATTACTTTTTATACAAGGTCAGGTTTAGATTTTAGATTTTTTTTTCATGAAACATTTTAGGGGGACAAAGATGCAAAGCAAAGCAATCAGGACGGGGACAAATGCTTTTCAGAGCACTTTATATGTTTATATCTTGAGTTAGTCAGGTGCTTATCAGCATCAACTTCCATGGAATAAACAGTGAAGCATCTCCGTGTAATTGTAAATGTTGGCAGAGATTAGAGCATTTTGCTCATAGAGATGCGGTGGACATTTACTGTAAAATCAGCCCCTTGCCATTGACTGGAAATTACAACCTGATTTAAACTTGTAAAATCTTTTAACTAAGGTAAGTTGTGGTCATGGCTCTGTTTATGGAAATGCAATAAATTCACCAAAGACCCGAAATAACTTTTTTATATAAAACTAGTTTTCTCTCACTCTTTCTGGATCCCTCTCTGTCTCTCTCCCTCTTGCTCTGATGGATGGTGTGGATTAGTGTGACAGATCGTCTGACCGCAGACTGGTGTTTTACTGGGCAGCTCCAAAGAGATCGTTACCCCGCTGCTCCACACTGACATATCTGTAAAATGTCTCGGAGTGTCAGATCTCCTGCTGACAGTCGCCCCGCTTGGTGCCAATGAGACGAAACGCACATTGCAAAACTATTAGTCTGCACTGCACAGGGGGTCGCAGTGTGTCCATGTGTGTGTGAGAGAGAGACACTGGGCGTTTGTACAGCCAACAACCCATTTCCCACAAACGTCATGAGTTGCACATGTACACAACACACTCTTTAGTTCTGACACACACTGTTGTTAATCAGCGGTTTATAGATAACACATGTAGCACCAGTTCACCATGATGACATATCGCTGTCAGCTAGAAAACACAGTTCATTAGGTCAGCCTGGTCTACCATCAGGTGAGTTCATGGTAATGGAAGAGTGCGTTTGTGTGTATGTATGAGTGCATTCAATCATTCATTAGTGTATTGTGTGTGGTTATGAGATTGTATTTTGGGTTTTATGAGTGTATCTCACTTAAACAGTCATTCTGGGGGGTTTTAGGTGAAAAGCCGAATCAGGACATCTGGGCTCAATGACTCGCTTTTTGTGCATTTGGCTGCCTTCTGTAACTTTGTTTCTCTGTGATTGTGTTTTAATGTTTATGTCTCACACTTTTGGTGTATCTCATCATGAGTGGTGGGAAAAGTTCAAGTGGATTCTGTCAGGGTTCCTGGGTCGGTGACCCAGTGTTTTCAGTTTTCCCACATCAATGTTTTCACTTCCTGTTTTTTCCCCGTGTCAGCTTGTCTCTCGTGTCATTAGTCAGATTATGTTCAGCTCTGTACTCACCTGTTTCCAATCATTGTTGTCATTCAACCTGTGTATTTAAGTTCCTCGGTTTCACCAGTTCTTTGTCGTGTCATTGATGTTCGTGTGATATTGTCCTTCCCGTGTGTTCTCTTAGTTCAGTCAGCCATTCAGTGATCCAGCCAGTCAGTGTCCGTTCACCCTCTGTTCATCCACTCCTTATAATAAACCTTCACCAGTCTTCACCTACCTGTGAGTCCTGCGTTTGGGTTCCTTCTTCCTCGCCTCCACACAACGCCTGACAGATTCTTTTGATTGCTGTGAAAAAGTACAGAGTTACTGTCAACGGTAACAACAAAAACAGGAAGCTGTTCTCATTTAGAGGAAGGACCAGTTTAAAGAAACCTGTGGGACTTTTCTGAATTTAATCTTGGAATTTTTAGATGTTCACATTAGATGAGGTCAAATTTTCAGATAATCAAATATACGTATATAAAAAAATAAAAAAAAACCTCGGGCTCAAAAGCTCGGACTTGAGACTGCTTTATATGCCTTGGTTTCCAATTACTTTCTATGCATCTGACAGATTTCCTTATTAGGTCATTTACTGCAGATTAAGTACAAGCACTGAAGCCAGGCTTTACTCATTGCCAGGGTTTAAAACAACACTTTAGTCAAAGTTATGTAACTGGTTACATCATTATTGAAACCTTGTTGTCACTCCCAACCCATCATTTTTCATTACTAATGAAGGTATTGATATTGAATTGATAGTGTAGTGAATTGAGTTGTTTAAAATACATATTTTTTTTAAATCCACCCTCTTCCGCTTATCCTTGTCAGGGTTTGGGGGGGCGGGGGGAGGGGGGGGTACACCCTGGACAGTTCACCAGTCTGTCAAAGTGCTAACACATAGAGAGAGACAACCATTTGCACTCTTATTCACACTTATGGCCAATTTAGAGTTTCCAATTAACCTATCCCCACTAACTGCATGTCTTTGGACTGGAAGCAAGCCAGAGTACCCAGAGAGAACCCACGTAAACATGGGGAGAACATGCAAACTCCACAGAGAAAGACCCCAGCCTGATGGTGAAATTGAACTCAGGACCTTCTTGCTGTGAGGCAACAGTGCTAGGTATATTTTTTCATTTTTTTAGAAATGAAAGAATTAGGGGTGAGACTCGATAAAAAAAATTAATTGCAGTTAATCGCACAAGAAAATTTGCCCCAAAGTGCAAATGTTTCTTTTAATTTAAAAGGGTTTTATTGGGCAACAGAATCAAATAATAGACATGGACATGAATATTGTATACTCAAGCACTTTTAATTTCTGGGGGGACTGGAGCATTTAACTTGCATTTCAATTCAAAACAGTAAAACAAAAATAATCCCTGGCCAAAATTGGGCAGACTTAAAAGAGACAATAGAGACAATAGATACAATACCATTTTCAAAATGGTATTGTATCTAAATAATAATAATAATGATACAAATTTCAACATAAAGTGCAGTTTTTCTTAAAAAAACAAAAAAAAACAAGGCAGAAACATGAAAGGTTATTTGACCAGCTTCACCTTTAAACTCTGAGTAACCTTAGCCCAAATTATTTTGTACATTAGGCTAAACCATCAAACATTTTAGTGCAAAAAATATCATCTCTACACTGTTCTTGCAGCAGGGCCTCGAGGCTGGTCCAAACCTCTTCTCACTCTCCCCTTGCAAGACACTTTAAGTTCTTAAAGCGTGGGTCAAGCACAATAGCTATCTTGAGCCACTGATGGTTGAGTGTAGTTACATGTTGATAGGTCCTTTGTGAAGGCAGTCTTAAATTTCACCATGTAGTTTGAGTCATCATCAGAGACCATGGTGTGATGCAGGTGGCAGAAAGCAGGTAAAACCACTGAACATGACACATATGTCTCACCTCCAAAAAGCTCAGTCACAAACCTGTAGTAGACAGTTCAAGAAAGTAATTATTAATCTACACAATAACTGTAACTACAGAGCTTTTTGGAGAAACAGTAACAATAAGTTAAAATATAGTTTTATTTATCTGCATGGCTCAAGGACACTCGCCAGCGTTTGGAGTTTTACCAGCTCTGATGGAGTTAAAATGACTTGTTTGTGCTTTTGTATGTCTAAAGCAGCAAGAACAGCCTCTTGATTCTTTGGTAGACATGAAACCATATTCAGTGTTGCTGGGGTTTGCAGAGGATGGTTTTAAAAAAGAGAAAATATCCAGTGAGGAGCAGTTCGGTTGCTGATGCCAGGAGTCAGAGGAGAACAGCTACAGTACTTTAAGCTGTAACTCAAATAATCACTTGTTGCAACTAAGATTTACAAAATAGCATCTCTGAATGCGCAAGAAAATCAGCTACAGCAGCAAAAGACCACACTGGGTGCAACTCCTGTAAACTAAGAACAGGAAGTTAAGGCTACAATTTACAGAGGTTTACTGAAAATGAGGAAATTTGGTCGATGAGATTTTTTCATTACCGAGCAGTTGAAAAAGGTAAAGGTATGTGGTGAGTGTATGTGATTATACCAAAATCCTGGTACAAAGCACTGCAGTTTCAAATTTTGCATTTCAAATTAGACTTGATGTCTGGCTGTATCATACATTCCTCATGTCCTGGTGGCTAAATGAACAATGAGAGTCAAACGTTAAATTTAATTCAGGTCCAGGAAGCTACATGAACATCTACAAAGTAATCCAAACACTCTGTCTTGTGTTTTGCTGACATTTTTCCAAACACAGCTGATGACTCAAAGACCACTAACACACACTCTGCACTTAATTTATCACAATCTAACAATAATAATAAAACACCACAAATTAGCAATAAACACACTTGTTCTGTGTTCACTAATGCTGCTCATTTCCCAGAAATCATGACGGTAATCAGTTAGTCAGTTTCCCAGCTGGATCGCCGTGTCTCTTTCAAATGTACACACACACACATGTGCACACACACACACATGTGCGCACACACACACACACACACAAACGTGCACATACATTTCCGAAAATTTCCCCAGAGAGGCCTGTATCGAATCAGATCTAAAACGGCAATTACAGTAATGCCGCCTGACACTTTAATGTTTTTTGCATTCACCGTGAATACCAGGGGGAAAATCCAGCAAGCACATACACACACGCACAGACACACACATATTAAATGTATTTGCTTCTTTACGAGGACCCTGCATTTGATATCATGAGTTTATTTATAACCCTAATTGTAACAAACAATAATATCACTGTGAAAAAATGTCCTCTCAAAATCTGAAAATTCTAACTAGTAGTCCTCATAGAGACACACACACACACACACACACACACAACATAACAATCTTCAGAAGCACAGAGCGATCAGGACTCTGCTAAGCCCTAATAATGGGCTCCATTATAATTCAGTTTTCTTCATATGTGGTCAGGAAGAAAAAAGGAATGACAACCTGGCAGGACACCGCTCTCTCTCTCTCTCACACACACAGTAGTCATCTTTCAGCGAAGAGGAGAATTTGCTGGTCAAGCCGCAGCTATTTTTGGGGAGGGATATTAGTAAAACACACTGCAAATGTCAGCTAAAAGAGATGATGAGATAGGAGATGAAAAGACAGAGAAGAATGAAGCAGAGGAGGAACAGGATGGAAGAGGAGCTTCAGAGCAGTGGACCACAGGCATCCAGAGAGAGACAGGGAGACGAATAATGTGGTCGCCTTACATCTCAGGGGACATTTCCAATTTTAAATCAAGTTACTTTAACAAATATTTTCTGGTGTGGTTGTGTATTGTGTCCAAGTCAGACCAGAATATTTTATCCTCATTAAATTAAACAGGCTAGGCTTGTCAGGGGTTGCTGAGTGGAGGCGAGGAAGTGACCCAAACGCAGGACTCGTGGATAGTTAGGTGAAGGTTGATGTTTATTGCGATGGAGTGAACAAACAGAACAGAGGTAGGAAATGGCTGGCTGGCTGGACGACTGAATGAAGGACTGACTGACTGACGGACGGACGGACTGACTGAACAAACGACAACGTAACATCAATGACACGACAAAGAACGAGTAGAAACAGAAGACTTAAATACACAGACTGATGAGGATGATAATGAGAGACCGGTGAGTACACAGCTGAACATAATCTGGCTAATGGCACGAGACGAGCTGACACAGGAACAAACAGGAAGTGAAACAGGCAGTGGCAAAATAAACTGAACATGAACAAAACTGAAAGCACTGGGTCGATGACCCAGGAACCCTGACAAGGCTGGGCAGATTTGAAAAGCAGCAACAAGTAGCGAACTGGATTCAACAGCACCAAGAACACAAGAAGTGTAGAGAAGAAGAGAAGGGCAACTTATTTTAGAAAGATTGTGGGGAAATGAGAAAGCTCACAGGAAAGGACTCGTCTACCAATTTCAGTCAGAGCCCTCATGTGAAATAACAGCTGCAGATAGTCATGTGGCTCTTCTCCTGAGTCTTTCCTAACTGTATAGATGAAACAAAAAGGTTATGGTTGAGTCAAAATTCAATTCAATTTTATTTATATAGTGCCAAATCACAACAATAGTCACCTCAAGGTGCTTTATATTGTAAGGTAGACCTGAACAATAATACATACACAGGAAAACCCAACAATCACATGACCCCCTATGAGCAAGCACTTTGGCGACAGTGGGAAGGAAAAACTCCCTTTTAACAGGAAGAAACCTCCAGCAGAACCAGGCTCAGGGAGGGGCGGGGCCATCTACTGCGACCAGCTGAGGTGAGAGAAGGAAGACAGGATAAAGACATGCTGTGGAAGAGAGACAGAGATTAATAGCTTCTCCCTCCCAGTCTACTTTTAAATACTCTATGAACAACAAGTAAGCCTGCAGTGAAAGAGAACGAAGTGCTCTAATGAGGTGATATGGTACTACAAGGTCATTAAGATAAGATGGGGTCTGATTATTCAAGACCTTGTATTTGAGGAGCAGGATTTTGAATTCAATTCTGGATTTAAGAGGAAACCAATGAAGGGAAGCCAAAACAGTAACTCACAGTAACACTTCTTGTCAGTTTTTCTGTAATAACCTTTTTTTATGTTGTGTGAGAGAAAGACAAAGAATCCTGGGTAAAAATCAGTGTGACAATTATTTAAAAGCAGAGATGCCATTTTTTTAATTGGTCTGTGCAATTAAAGAGTCAATCAAAAGCAGAAGTTGAAAACGTGGACAGCAAAGATTTATGACGGTTTCAGGACTTTTACAATAACAAGTACAAATGTACCTATGAGCACATGCCTGAAACGGCCTGATTTTCTGAAACAAGAGATTTCTATTTTTTTAAGATAATATTTGTTGGTTTCTAAACAACAGATAGTCTTTTCCATTTCCATTCCAGAAAATAGGCTAATGCTAATGCTAACAGTGGTTGAAAACTCCATCTTTAGGTAGCTTTTCAATACCTAAAAACTGTTAAAAAAAATAGTGATGCACCTGCAGACTCTTGAATCAACACACATTTAGTAAATGTCATGTTGCGCATGAGAAAAGGTACATGATATTATCACTTCAAACCAACTCAATAAATAGATCAGTATCAGTATGTTGTTCATCCCAACAAAGAGCTAAAAAACATGCTAGCTTGGGAGTCACTGCACTGAGTGCTCCGATTGCCACTGGGACCACTGTTACCTTCACCCTACACATTTTCTCGAGCTCTTCTCTGAGCCCTTGGTATTTCTAAAGCTTCTCGTGTTCCTTCTTCCTGATATTGCTGTCATTCGGAACCGCTACGTCTATCACTACGGCCGTCTTACTCTGCTTGTCCCCCACCATGTCCGGTTGGTTAGCCATCACTAGTTTCTCCATCTGTATCTGGAAGTCCCACAGGATCTTAGCTCGGTTATTCTTGACCACCCTAGGGGGCGTCTCCCATTTTGACCTCGGGACTTCCAGACCATACTCGCCACAGATGTTTCTGTATACAGAAACATCCCTTTCTTGGATGTCCGCCACTGTAACTATCACCCTGTTAGGGAGGTTGCTGTGTCCTGCTCTTAGCTCCACTAGCGACTGAGGATTGCCGTTATCAATTGTGTCCTTCTCCCAGATTCTCTTCCAGTATTGCGCCGTCTGTAGCGTTGGTGGGGCTGTTCATATTCATATTGTCCCCTTGCCATTGAGAGTACACCATGGAAGCTCAGTGGAGTACAGCTTTATCCTCCTGCCTTCTGTCTTTCTGGTATAGCTCTTCAAGCGGCTGGCCAAGGCTGTGACTCTTTACTTGCACTTTAGTCTGTTTAAATGTACTATTGAAAAAAACTTGACTTGTCTTTAATAGTAGGGGAGGGGCTTAGCAATTAGTTAATGGTTAAACATAAATATTTGTGGGTTTAAAATATGTCAAATGTAAGATGTAGAACTTAGAAAAAATTAACTGAAAGCAACATAAGAATGATGTCTTAATTAAAGGTTTCTGTTAAGCTTCAAAAACATTCTTGCTTTACTTTTACCACCTAAAATTTTTGCAGAATGCTATAAATGATTTATAGGTAAACAATGATTGGAACAAAAATGTTCCAGAAAAATAAAAGAGAACATACTAAAAATAAAAAAAAACACAGAACTTAAAATCACAGCGACAAAGGAGCAAGAGTGAAAGTTACTCGCACACCTACACACAGATGGTGTTTCCTTAACCTTTGACCCCTCAGGCTCATCAATAACCGGGAGGCCAGGAGAAGTGTGTGTGCTGTCTCATCCATCTTCATTAGGCTTCTGTGTGTTTGTTATAGCGGCACTGATGTGCTAACCTTCACACACAGGATTGATTTATACAGGGACGTACACTGACAAAACAAACTTGCAGCCTTTTCTCTGATTTACCGTAAGTCTGTTGCTTCTTTTAGCTTTTTTGGTTATTTTGAAAGCTTGATGGAACTAAAATGTAAAACCAGCTGTGCAAGAAACACACAGACACAGAGATCAACCACATATTGTGTCTGTTTTCTCTCCATATCTTCTTTTTATCGCCTCTCTTTGTTTGGAGGAAGGAACATGAACACACTGATGTCTGATTAACTGATTATTTAACTCAGGATATGCAAACCAGAACCGAAGCAGGAAGAGATAGTGATGCTGAAAGCCATGTCACCACATGCACATGTGACAAAGACTTCCTCCTTTGTTTTCTTTCCTTACATTCAGTGCATTTGACTCACCTCAGACTGAGTCTGAATGACTGCTGCCCAGATTTTTACATCACAAATTGTAAATAAATTAATGAAGAAATTCCCGATCACTGGAAAGAAATGTTTTTCCACCATGATTCAAAATTTTGATGTTTTTAATCTAAAAATATGGAGTTATTAACTTAAATTTTGGAGGTAACCTGTAACTTCCACTTTGGTCACAATTTTTTCCATTTGTGTTTTTTTTTTTTTAATTGATTTTTTCTTCAGTGACAGAAATAAGCTTCAATTCAAAATTCATTTATTAATTTAAATAAAAAAATAAAAAATAAATTTGTTGGTTTGTTGGTAATTGGTTTGTTTTTGTTTGTTTTTATTTAAGGAATGATATTGTTTCACTTTTCAGTGTCAAGTTGGAAATAAATAATGAATCATGGAAATTTTTATTAGAACACCAACAGCATCTTCTTCCAGTCATGTTTTTAAGGCGGACTCGTTTTAATTAAAATGACTCTGACTTCTATGTGCAGCTCACTCTGCAGGGATTGAGTTAGTTTTTTTTCTTGTTTGGTTTTGCTCAGAATTTTATCCACCCTCTTATATATTGTTTTCACCTTTTTCTTTTTCTTAATACATCATTGTGGTTCTCTCACTATCCTTATCTTTTCTTGTCTTGACTACGCGATATCTGTCTGGTAAGATACTCACAGTCTCAGGTTCTCATCCCGGCCTTGCCGCATTGGTCCATTTGATTGACCTTTGTTTTTATTGTTTATTTTATTTTATTTTCAGTTGTTACATACGGGACAGACATGAAGGGAAAGAAAAACAGCCAGGAAGAGGAACGGTGATAAAGGGCACAAAACAAAAAAGAGGTGGGGGACAAAAACTACATATATATATATCAATCACCTGTAGAGAGAGAAAAAAAACAAGCAAAAACAAGCAAAAAAGAGAGTGATATAATAAACAACATCATCGCAATAATCTATGTGTATATAACAGTAAATACTAAATATTGAATATTATTGTACAGCATGTAAGATCGATAGTGCACAGTGTGCTTTGAGGTGTCGTTTGTGTGTGTGAGCACCCGTGTGTACACCTGTGAGCATGAACACGCTTGTATTTAAAAGGTTCCTTGATGTAATGATCTGCTAGAGGGTGTAGGGGCCACAGCCCCGTCCTCCAGGGCATGAAGCAGGTATGGAGGAGATCCAGGCTCCAGACATCCAGAGACCCTCAGAACACAAGAGACCAAGGAAGACCAACAGAGGGGCAGCCGCGCCACTATCCCGGAAAGAGCTGAGGAGAGCCCCAGATGAGGGGTCACTCAGCAGCTGCGGAGCAGAAGCCAGGGGGGGTTGCAGTGACGTGCCCGTGAGCTCCACTAGCATCCAGCTGTGCCAGAGTGTACCGAGCCCCAGGCCCAGAGGCCGAGGGCACCCCACCCCCCGAAGGGGCCCGACCGAGCCACAGGTGCCGGGCCTTGACAAGCAGCCACTGGGAGTGAGCCGGTGCATACCTGAACTTTATGACTGGGAGGGAGTTTTATGATCAAACTGTGTTGTGTGAATAGCATTTCTCTAAAGACATCCCATCATCTTAATTTTCCATGCGACAAACATACAATCTTCACATTTAAAGTATATAAAGAACGTGGTAGAGCACAGGAATGTTTCTCTACTAAACAAACGCTACCCTTAAACTTGCGTTTGAGAGTAGCGTTTGGGTTTTGTGTTGTTGTTTTCAATGCCCCTGGTAAGCTGTTGTGAAGCCCTTTGGGATTTATATCTTGAATGTTGCCATAGAAATAATGTTTTACTTGCTTACTAAGAAGCCTTGTCACGGGATGAGAGGTGGGGTACACTCCCCTGCAACAAGGTACCTGCCCTTTTGCAGTGCTAATGTATAGAGACAAACAACCATTCATGCTCACATTCACACCTACAACCACTTTAGACTCACCAGTTAGCCTTCAGTTGCATTCTCAATCATCCAGGTAAGTAAATCCCCAAAAGTTGATTCTGTTCATCTGGATGTAGCGTTTTCAGTAGGAGAAACGTTTCGTCAGAGACTGAAGAAGTCACTTGGATGAGTGACGAAACGTCAAACATAAGGTCTGGGGGCCAGATTCGGCCTGCCAAAGACGCCAATCCAGCCCACTGGACGGCTTTGGAAAATTCAATTCAATTCAGTTATATAGCGCCAAACAACAACAGTTGCCTCAATGCCCTTTAGAATGTAAAATAAAGATGCTTCAAAAATGTGACAGAGGGCATACATTTTAGTACTGATAAATACACCCTCGCACTCAACCCCGTGCTATTCATACTACACCAAACTAACTTGGTAATAATTGAAAAATTAAAAGACAGACAATTTCCTGTTTTTGCTACTGTAGAAATTTCCATTTTTCTTTAGAGAAAAAAAGGTTTCACAGCTTGTCCTGCTCACAAAGACCTCCTCCATAGGCATCCATGCATCACTAAAGTAATTAAATAATAAATAAAATATTAAAAATCAGAAATGTCCTCTTTATTCACAACCAACTACAGAAATGTATGATTTTTACAGTGGAGTCACAGCAAAGAAAAACAAGGGCATATTCTGCCATATAACAAAAAGTTTTATATAACTACGGGACAGGGTTGGCAAAGAACTACCATAGTTTTCGGGTCATAAGCCGCTACTTTTTTCCCACACTGTGAACACTGCGGCTTATACTGACATGCGGCTAATGCATATTTTTTATCATGCGGCCTAAAACATTTTGCCTGGTAACAGTAGACCAATAAAATTGATGAGTAGTATATACGGTATATATTTTTACCGGTTGTTAAGAGACGTTGTAATGTTGTTTGTGCACTGTTCCATAAAAAAAACATAAGCAACGGAATTTGTGTGTTACCGATACGTACGTATACTTAAAGGTAGCCGTGTTACAGGCACTGTTCGAGGAAAAAAAGCATTTGCAGTATGTATTTTTGTATGTTACCATAACGTTTATGTTACCATGTTGATGTTACCTTACAGATTAAATTAAACGTTAAAAATCCTCACGTGTAATATTTCTGTGTAAATATCCCATATTACAAGTGAAACGCATGGGGCTTAAAATCCGGTGCAGCCTGTACAAGTACAACATTGATTTTCTTTCTAAAATTAGAGCATGCGGCTTTTAATCAGGTGCGCTCTGTAGTCCGGGAATTACAGTAATAGAATTTTTTTATATTACAGTTTAAGCCCAAAGTTGTGGAGACAGATTCTTTAAAATTTACTAGAGCATCATTTCATTATTGTGTAGAAAACTGAGACGTGCTGTTTAAACATCTTTATGTTGACAGAAAGGCAGAAACGTTTCACTGACATAAATAAAATATAAATAAAGGAGGGAGGGAAGCAAGACTTCTTCCTCAGGCTTTCCTTCCTCTCCTCTTTCATGCTCCTGGCTGATTTGTGTTTGGGGGAAGTTATTCTAGTTTGTTATAAAATAACTTCCTGTTTCTATATTTAGCTCTCGCCAATTGAACCTGAGCATCACAGACACAATGTGATCTGATAAAAATTAGTGTAAAGATGAACAGATTGTGCAGCGAAGAGTGTTTGAGAGAAACTGATAACAGATGCTCTGACCTCGTGTGAACCCCTGCTGTCTGTAGCTCTCAGAGATCTGAAACTGGCAGAGAAATGGTAAAAATAAAGAAAAGGTTGATGAGCTGAAGGAAGGAAGGAAAGATTTAAGTAACAGAGATTCAGAGGCCTGACAGAGGTCTCTTTGAAACAAAATAATAGTAGTGTGCAAGAAATTAATGAATAAGTAGGATGAAAGGGGAAACTTTAAGACTTATGAGACCTCCACTTACAACTGCATTTCAGCGTGTTGTGGATTTCCACCACATCAGGTACAAATGATCCAAACAAGAATACGTTAGCATGTTATGAATGACTGTGTGTCCTTTTAATTGCATTTAGATGCAACTAATCTGCAGTACATTTGGAAGGAAATGTGATTAAGGCCTAACTGTGTCCTCCCACAGTCTCTCAGAGCTTTATTAGTTATCCACAAGTCTCTGTAGGTGTCGATGTAAGCGATCTGTCTCTCTAGATGAGATATTATACACTCCAGCGCGGTGATACGTTAGTTTAATCAGGCATGCCATGAGGTGCTAACAGGCCCACCAACAGTCAATAAATAAGACAGACTGAAGAGGTTCCAGTGTTGTCACAACTAAAATGCAGTTGCAGCTAATGAATGCAGGGAAATGTGTGTTCCTTCTGATATATTGCCTTTGGGTCAGTTAAGTTATGTAGTCTATAAGTAAGTTAAGTATGTCCTAATTTTATCTGTTTAATACTATTTGTTTGTTACAACCAACTCTTGGCTTCCTGTCTTTGTTTTCTTAAAAGAAATCCCTGGGTGAAGCAAGTTCAGTGTCCCTGATGGTAACCCTTCACAGGATACTATATATGTGTATGTATATATATATATATATATATAAAATCAGAACCACAACCTTTCCCCCTAAAACTACTCAGTTCTCCTCGACCACACAGGGACAGGGCGGGTCATGAAACGTGGGAGATCAGTTAGACCACCAGGGATGAATATCCTTCCTGATGCCTTGAAGTTTGTGATGCTCTTGACATAATTGTTGTTAAAAAATAATAATAGTTTTGAGAACCATTGTTTCAAGGCCTCATATTAAAGTGCATCTGTTATGCTTTTCCTTATGTTTTTTCACATCACTCCTGTGAAAAAGTATTTGCCCCCTTCCTGATTTTGTAGTTTTTTGCATGTTTTAGGTCATCAAACTCATTTTATTATTAGACAGAGATAGCCCGAGTAAATTAAAAATCAATTTTTAAAACAATAATTTTGTTTATTAAGAAAAAAGAAAGCTATCCAAGCTTCCTGACCCTTTGTTAAAAAGTAATTGCCCCTAAACCTGGTTGTGCCACCCTGGGCAATAAGAACTTTAGTTAAGCATTAACTCTCAGTGAGTCAAGACTTTTGGCCGACTAATCTTTGCAGAATTGTTTTAATTCAGAAACGCTGGAGGGTTTGAGATCGTGTTAAGGTATCTCAATCAGATTAAGGTTTGGTCAACACATCAGCGCGGTTAGCTCGTTAACGCGTTAGCACCGTGCAGCCCCTCACACGAGATTTGCCGCGTTAATGCGGTTTAATTCAGACTAGTATATGTTTGCGTATAGGATTTTTGATGTCATGTTTGTTTTTATAGTCTTTAAATAAGGTGTCCACAGAGATAGATAGTGCTTCCTTAATTGACTCATCATCTGTAAAATGTTTAGTTTGTGCTTTGCTATATGGTGACTCATACAAAATGATGCCTCTATAGAAGCTTTTAGTATTTCTGCGGACCTAGTAAGCAGCTGCTGTTGTGTCTTTAATCCAACTGTAACTCGGTGACTTTGGCGGAGCGCAGAGCGCTTTTAGGCGGAGGTATCCTTTGAATTTTGGGTGGGCCATAGCATGATGTCATTCCAGGTTGCCTTTGTTTTTTTTCTTCAGCGCAACTGCTTGGGTGCAAAGCAGGCACACTGGTCTGTCATTGACTAAAGTGAATTAAAACTCATACTCCCATTCTGACTGAAAGTAGTAGGTTTTAAACTTTTTCCGAACGCCATCTGCCATCTTACGCTGCTACATGGCTTGTAGTTTCAGCCAAATGACCGTCTCTGTATCTTTGCTTGTAAAAAACTGAACATTTAACAGTGTTTCCTGAAAACCCTCTCCTGTCTGATCATTTCCTGATAACATTTACATTTACAATAATTGATTACACAGCAGTGGAGAGTAGACTTTATCAAAGTAGATGTCTTTCTGAAAGCGCTGTAACTAAGTTTAAGAATATAATCCACCCACTGTTATCATCGTCAATGCCCTGTACCAACACAGAGCAGAGCAGCTATCTGAACGCTACCCCAACAGAGGTCGATTATCTTGTTAATAATTTCACCTCCTCACTACGTACGACTCTGGATACTGTAGCTCCAGTGAAAACTAAGGTCTCTAATCAGAAGTACCTGACCCCGTGGTATAATTCTCAAACACGTACCCTAAAGCAGATGACTCGTAATCTGGAGAGGAAATGGCGTGTCACAAATTTAGAGGATCATCATTTAGCCTGGAGAAATAGTTTGTTGCTTTATAAGAAAGCCCTCCGCAAAGCCAGAACATCTTACTATTCGTCACTGATTGAAGAAAATAAGAACAACCCCAGGTTTCTCTTCAGCACTGTAGCCAGGCTGACAAAAAGTCAGAGCTCTTTTGAGCCAACCATCCCTTTAACGTTAACTAGTGATGACTTCATGAACTTCTTCACAAATAAAATTTTTATCATTAGAGAAAAAATTACCAATAATCATCCCACAGATGTAATATTATCTACAGCTACTCTTAGTACCATTGATGTTAAGTTAGACTCTTTTTCTCCAATTGATCTTTCTGAGTTAACTTCAATAATTACTTCCTCCAAACCATCAACGTGTCTTTTAGACCCCATTCCTACAAAACTGCTCAAAGAAGTCCTGCCATTAATTAATTCTTCGATCTTATATATGATCAACCTATCTCTAATAATCGGCTATGTACCACAGGCCTTCAAGGTGGCAGTAGTTAAACCTTTACTCAAAAAGCCATCTCTAGACCCAGCAGTCTTAGCTAATTATAGGCCAATCTCCAACCTTCCTTTCATATCAAAAATCCTTGAAAGAGTAGTTGTCAAACAGCTAACAGATCATCTGCAGAGGAATGGTTTATTTGAAGAGTTTCAGTCAGGTTTCAGAGCTCATCACAGCACAGAAACAGCTTTAGTGAAGGTTACAAATGATCTTCTTATGGCCTCTGACAGTGGACTCATCTCTGTGCTTGTCCTGCTAGACCTTAGTGCCGCATTCGATACTGTTGACCATAATATCCTATTAGAGCGATTAGAACAAGCAGATGGCCGCCCCTCCCTGAGCCTGGTTCTGCCGGAGGTTTCTTCCTGTTAAAAGGGAGTTTTTCCTTCCCACTGTCGCCAAAGTGCTTGCTCATAGGGGGTCATATGATTGTTGGGTTTTTCTCTGTATCTATGAAGCGCCTTGAGGTGACTTTTGTTGTGATTTGGCGCTATATAAATAAAATTGAATTGAATTGAATTGAATTGAATTGAAATCAGTACGGTGACCCAATCAAACATCACACATTCAGACATCATGAGCCAATCAGTCACGGGGACGGTAGAGTGACACATTATAAAGTAAACAGATTGGCTGTGGATGGGAAAAAAACTTGTGGTGAAGTTAGTGGTGACCTAACTTCTGATAGGTTAAAATAATATATCAGCATTCTTAAATGCTTTGCGATCTACTTTGACACAAAGAACGTTGGCAACTCCTGTTATAGTGCAATAACAAAAATCTAGAGGTGGAAATGTCCCCTTAAGTATTTGGAATTTATCCTGAATAGAAAAAGACTGAAAAAGCAGCAACACTGCCTCATTGGAGTATATAATGACTGAAATTATGGTATATTTTCTCTCCTAGTAGCAGCTTTGAAAGGATTTTGTACACTGACACATATATCTAATCTTCAGCCAGCTCCTTTCTCCGAGCTTTTGATGTGGTTGGCTCCTCTTAAAACGACAAAAGACAGCAGAGGAAATGTGAAGATTGTTTTATTAAAGCCTGGATGCTCATGTGTGCGTTTGAGGAAAAGATCTGCTTCTTCTCACACTTGCCAGACCACATGAATCTGAGACAAACCACTGTCAGAGGAGTATTAATGAGATAACACACACTCTCACACACACACTTGAGTTTGCACTATTATCAGACACTCTAGCAAGGTTTAGTGCATGCCCTGCAGAAAAAGACACTGATTGCACAAGCCTGTCCATCTCTTCACTTATTCTGTTTCCTTCTCTTTAAGGCTAATATTTCTTGCCGTTTTTCAAAGCTAAACCCAAACAAAACCCTTTTTTGGATGGATCTTACAATCTGTGAGAAAACATCGTGTTAGCAGGATTACTGAAAAGGTTTTATAGATGGACTGGCACAGGAATTTATTTTACCAGACCGAACTTCAGGAAGCAAGGATTTGTTGGATTTTTTACAACAGTGGGGCAAAACTAGACATTTATTATGATAGCTTTACAATAACATATGAAATTGAACCAAGTAAATTCAGCAATGCTGTCTTGATAGTCTCAACAAAATACCACACACTAATCCAGTTAAAGATATTCTTCTTAACGTGGAGGCTCAGTTCATCCATTCACATCATTGGGAGATTTTTTTGCCTAAGAAAAGCTATGTAGTCTAAAATTGCTTATATTAGAGATCAGGGTCGATTTCAAACCAAGTGAACCAGGGCTGAAAAAGCTGCAGTTCTTCCAGTGACCACTTGAGGCTGGCTACGATAGCCATAAAGTCTCCCATGCTAAAAGTGCCCAATTTTGCAGCATTAAACAGCACAAAGAATAAAGAGTTCTGATTAGAGTCCCCCTTCATTACAACATTTAGTGGCCACTTTGATTGACTACTGGCAGTCATAGCTAGTCGGCATCACTTCCCCAAGCAGATTGACCTTCGAACTGGACATTTTGACTGTTGCACCATTTCTTGTGGAATTAAATGAAAAATAATTAATTTGCTGTGAAGTGCAGAGTAGGGATGTCACAGTACTGGGAATTTAGTAGTCGCTATCAGTACCAGTAGAGTTACACGATTCCTGATACCAAAATAGTGCATGTCCCACATACGTAAACATGAACATCTTCATTAAAAAGTCATTATAAAACACAGAGTGTGGCTAACATTATTTAATGTTAATGTTAGCCACACTCTGTGTTTTATAAACAAACGTTTCAGCCTGTGGATCACAGTTGATTTCCCAACAATTAAACTGCAAAACTAACATTTTACATTCTTATAGCATATTCTGAGTGCTATTAAGTGACCTACTTCCAGCTTGTTCTCCCAGTTGTTCTACTGGAGCTTCTCTTGGACGGCAGGTCTGTGTTTCTGCTGCATGATAATAATGTTGAGCAGGGTATTGCAGGAAAAGAGCATCAGTTTTACTTGAGTGTAGGTAACAATATATATGGACATAATGAAAATTCCACTGCAAATAATAATAATGATCACTTTTCTGACACTCAAAGCCTTTCTGAATAAAAGAACTGATCTCCAGTAGAGTAGATGCACATTAAGATAACCCATACAGGAAGACAGGGAGTATGTGTGATGTGCAAATATAACTGGAAGAAGCTTCAAATGAGCACTTTTGCTCAGAGCCATCTGTGTTTCAACACTTGGCAACCAAACAGTGACCCAAAGAACGCTGCTACAAGGAATCAGAGAGAGGAACTAAAATCTGGAGAGTCAGCTACTGTGAGCTCATAAAACGAAGGCTGACTGACTCAATGCAAAAATCTGCAAATTTCATTAGAAAAAACAGAAGCTGCCTCTTTGTTATTTTGGTTAGGAACGGTTAAGAAGTCACAGAGCGGGAAGGATGAAAAAGAGGAACTTTTCAGAAAATACTGTACGTGCAGCTGAGGAGTGTTCAAGAAGTTCATGCTCTGGAAAAATGTGAATAAACACAGAATGCAGTGATTTGCAAATGATGTCGAATCTATATTTGATTGAAAACAACACAGAGATGATGTGCTGCTGCACCGCCTGTTAATCTAACAACAATGTAAGCACTTTGGACCTCAGGAGACCAAGCACTGAAGCTGGCTGAAGAAAGGATTTCAGCTGCTCTGTGGTTCACAGGCTCCTGATCTAAAACGTTTTCAGCAAGTGAGCTCAAACTCTTTAACTACACAGACTGCTGGATAGAGTGCAGAATGCGGTTTAGCATAGTCTTCCTGAAATAAGCAAGAACTTCCTGAAATGGATGCCTGGATGTCAGTAGATGTCAAAAATTACCAATGCCACGTGCACTAATGTGCTGCCACACAGTGACATGTGCTGGCTTTTGAGCTATGTGTTGACTAGCAGATGTTCTGTCTCTTCCCTTTAGCCCGGAATATTTCTTGATCAGATCACAGGACAGTTTTCTGCTTCTGCCCATCTTAAAACCAGAGATGGACTTAATATACTGAATACACATGCAGCACACATGATCTTAGTGATGATGAAAAAATCATAAAAGCATTTTCAGCATTTTTACAAGTGATGATTGTGACATTTGGAAAGATTTGCATGTGTGCAAGAAAACAGCTGCATTTCTCAATCTTGTTTATGTCCGTTATTTTTTTGTTTTGGTCCTATTTAATTCAGTTCAACTCAATTATTTATACAGCAGCAAATCACAACAACAGTTGCCTCAAGGCCTACTATAATACAAAGAATACAGAGAAAACCTCAACAATCATATGACCCACTGTGAGCAAGTGCTTTGGCGACAGTGGGAAGGAAAACCTCCAGCAGAATTGCCTTAAAGTAAGTTTTAACTTGTATGTGTAGATACAAAATTAAATGGTGTGCACTGATCATGATTTACTGAAGTGTTCTTGAGCCCAAGCGGTGATTTTCACCTCAGAGACACATCAGGTTTTAATGCAGTGCCGCCTGAGACAGTGGCACTGACAAAAAGACTTGTTAACATGTTAAGATTTTAATTTTGAGTGCCTAGAATGGTCACGATTAGAAACGAGCACATCAGAGGGACTGCTCAGTTTGACATGGTTCGGACATGTGCAGAAGACGGATAGTGGATGGTGAAGATGGAGCTGCCAGGCAGCAGAGGAGAGCACAGAGGTGGTTCGTGGTTGTGGTGAAGGAGGACATGCAGAGGGTTGGTGTAACAGGAGGATGCCAAGAATAGGATGATATGGAGGTTGATCACTGCGGTGGGGCCTAAAATTTTGCATCTGTCAGCAGTGCGTTTGTTGTCCTGACTGAGTCGCAATAAGAAGTCTATGTCAGTGAGCAATAATTTGTGAGTAATGCATTTCAATAGGAAGTCATTTTGTATTATAAGCACGTACATTTTTCAGAAAAAGCAGTCACCATCACCATGGCAACCAAGTAAACAAGTTTTTAACAGATGTTGCAGCTGTTATATTTTATTTCAACACAGATGTTTTTTTTCACCCCTAAATGTAATCAAACAAATGAAATTATAATTAATCCTGAAAAAATCAGAAAATGCTGAAGGAGACTGTCTGACCATCAGACCATGCTCTGAAGGTCAGGCTCACTTGGGTTATGCAGCAGCTTTTGGAGGTTGTTTGTTGTTCAGGCATCACTTTAACAGGCCATTCATGCTGAAAAACCTTCCCGTGTGCATGAATTAAAAGAATTCAGCAAAAACAAACCGTCCGGTTCATCCACAGTGATTTCACTCACCACCAGTGTTGGTCAAGTTACTTAAAGTAATTAGTAACTAATTACTGAGGTCAACAATCAGAAACAGACTGCAAAAATGACATCCATGAGAGAGCTCAAGGAGAACCACTGTTGGCCAAGAAGAACACAAAGTCTCAACTAACATTTAGCGAAAAAACTTTTGGGAAAATATTCAGTGGACTGATGAGACAAAACTGGAACTTTTTGTAAGGTTTGAGACCCGTTACATCTGCAATAAACTAAAACAGCATTTCATAAACAGAACATAAAACCAGCAGTCAAACATGGTGTGATGGTTTGAGGCTGCTTTGCTGCTTCAGGACAACTTGTTGTAATTGATGAAACCATGAATTTTGCTCTCTACCAGAAAATCCTGAAGGAGAATGTCTGACCATCAGTTCTGACCTCTAAAGGTCAGGCTCACTTGGGTTATGCATCAGGTTTTGGAGGTTGTTTGTTGTTCTGGATTTAAGTCTGATTGAGATCCTTCGACGTGACCTTTAACAGGCTGTTCATGCTGAAAAACCTTCCTGTGTACGTGAGTTAAAAGAATTTTGCAAAGAGTGAGACGGTTCCTCCACAGTGATGTGAAAGACTCGTTGCCAGTTATCACAAATTGCAGTTCTTACTACCAGGGGTTGCACAACCAGGAACATACAATGAATCAGTAAATGAGAGGTCATGACTATCTCATGAATTCCTGTGGATCTGTTTTGGGATTTTGTGTCTATTCAGCAGTTATTTTTTCTGATTTTTGTTCCTTTTTCCTTTTATGAAAATATTTATCTGAATCATTTAACACCATAACCTGCATAATTCTTATATTGTTAATGTTATAATTCACATTTAAATCACCCATGTTAATAACCAGATTTTTGTTTTTTAATGATTATTAAATGTTTCTGAGCAGATGCACAAGACAAATGGTACTGATACAGTGCTTTATCCCATGACTTTGGTCCACTCTTCTTTACAACACCACATCAGTTCATTAAAGTTCATTCATTTATGCACAGCTCTCTGAATGTTCCACTGCAGCATTTCCATCAGGTTTCTTCTTTTTCAGTCACTCTGCTATAGATTTGTTGCTGTGCTTATGCTGTTGCATGACTTAGCTTAGGCCATGCTTTAGCTGTCAGACAGACGGCTTCAAATTTGAGTCTAGAATATTTCAGTATACAGAGAAGTTTATGGTTGACTCAATGACTGCAAGGTGCCAAGCCCCATGGTTGAAAACAAAGTCCAAATCATCAGACCTCCACCACAGATATCTGTACTTTGGACTTTGGTGTCATCAGTCCAGAAGACATTATTTCACAAGTCTTGTGGTCTGTTCAGATGAAACTTGGCAGCAGAGCTTAAGATTTGCATTCCTTTTTCAAAAGAGGCTTTGTCCTGGAAGTTCGTCCGAAAAGCCTGTAGAGTCGGAGATTGTTGCATTGTAATACCCCCATCAGCCTTTTTACATCTAAGGGGTAAATGATTATGTAGCTTCAAGCGACAAAAGAAACTTGAGCAAACAAAATGTTCAACAGTTTTTCATTTATTCCATATTCATCTGTTGGCATTTGTCATAATTGTATTAGTATTTTGTTTCATTCATTAGTGGTTTAATACAACAGCGTGTACAGTGTCTCAATAACAACATCTGCTTTACAAAAAAACAAATTAGCAACAACATCTGCAGTGCGTGGACTCTGGATACCGATACAGTTTTTAGTAAATTAAAACGGGGACAGTGGCACTAACACAAAAATGTATTTATTATGTCTTAAAGTAAACAATATAAATTGACCATCATACTTTGATTAGCTAGGCTTGACCTCAGCTAATCTGAATGACTAAACTGCACCTCTCCACAGTGTTTGTACTTTCTGATGTATTTTTAATGAAATTATCTGACATATATTTTATGACCTGCTGTGTGCTGTAACATTTCCTGGAAGTTTGAGTGAAGCCTTTTATTACTCTGTTATTTAGCATTATTTATCTCTTTGTCTAATGCTGGCTAGCATTAGCTGTTAGTTTAGCACTCCACCTAGTAACTGGGGAAAAAAAAAAAGAGCTATGTGACTACAAAAAACCCAACATAGTAGCAACTAAATTTTTAATGCTTTCAAATGCTTAGTCCAAAATCAAGAGGTGGTACCACAGTGTCAATGTCCATCTTTTACATACAGTCTATTACAATTACATTAGGAATACTGAGAACTGTTTTGCAGATCTCTTATAGCTGTGAGAAAATCTTTTTTATAATAAAGGTAGTTTTTGTGAATGTAGTAGATGCCCAGCTGTCTTAAATAAAAGAAAATAGCCTTCAGTTGTTTAGAAAATGCAAAGCAGTCATAAACTGTGCAAGTCCAGGGTATTAACATAAAAGCTTCAAAACAGCATCATAAATAATATAGCAGAAAAGAAAGCAGAGCAAACGCAGCCTGGAAAATAAAAGGAAATTTTGCAGATTTTTAGTTAATTTTTTTTTTGTGAAGAATGAAGTGTTTCCAGAGTCCAATCACCACAGCTGAGGACGGCTGCTTTACTGGCAGGAAAAACAACAAAATACAGCAAAAGGCACATTCAATAACGACGGCCTCGTTCCCTTTCTAAAAAAACAAACAAACAACAACAACAAAAACACCCCCCCCCCCCCCCCAAAAAAAAGATACACAGCTAATAATGAATCAAAAAACCTAAAAAAAAAAAAAAAAAAAAAAAAGTATTAAAAAAAAAAGCACAGTGCTGCCATGCACAAGAGAAACAACATACTCATGAGCATGGGAAGGAAGACACTTTTTCCCTTCAGACACCCACCCACACCAGGTTAGCATTCCCTTTATAAATCCCTATGTATAATCCCTATATGATTAACGCACACACACCTGCTGCAGTTTCTTCCAATGTCATTATTGCACCCGAGTTCAACAAAGAAAAGTTATACAAAGAGTGAAAAGACCGTTAGTTTCAAAGACGATCTAGTGTGAAAGGAATTAAGTATTGTGCTTCAATTATTTAAGCTTGTGTGTAAAAGTAGCCGCACTGCACACACTCACACACAGAGCTTGGCATGTTCATGGAAGACACACATCTGTCTACAGCGGTTTATATACAAATCTTTCCAAACCACGTGGCAAGCAAACTACACGTTTTATAGCAAGTTGCAATGTTGAAGCATTACCCCCCCCCCACCCTTTGTTGAGACCTAGTTTTTGTAATACATTACAACAAAGAAAACACCCAAGCCATGTCCCTTCCATTCCAAATCAAGTTTCACTTAAAAGGTAGAGGGAATGGGTTGCCATGTTGGGAGACCCCACCACCATCACTCACTCACACACACACACGCACACACACACCTTTAAATCCCCCAACATGCACTGTGCTACCAAAGGAAATAAGGTTGCCAAATCAAGTTTCAAGTGTCTGCAGGTTGTATATACTAAGAGGGGAAATGGGTTACCAAGCTGCGCCAATATCCCCCCTTTTGTTAGAAGATAAAGGCAGTAACATTCTGTTCATTTTCACTAATATCTTGTTTTTGTTTTCAGTGCTTTTCCAGCTTTTTCACAACCTTAAAAAAACAGAAAGACATTCAGCCATGGGAGGCGACCCTCTGTGATGTACATTCAATGCGTTGTTATCACGCCACAGTGATGGAGAGTGATGCGGAAGACATCAAAGGCCGGGTGAGGATGGGTGGCTTAACCGGCCCGGCTCAGTCTGAGAAGGACTGAAGGGGAAAATGGGAATTGAGCACAAAAATACAACCTGCTTCAACGTTTCTTGTACACAATTCCCTCACAAAACTTTTAAGCCAAAATTAACTCTCATTCCCACTAAGCAGACCCACAAATGGATCGATAGCAACCATCCAGCTACTAGAAACGTATTTTTCAAGCTTCAAAGATGACGGAGAGCATTTGATCTGAGAGCAGTGGATAACAGCATGTGTAGAATTATTTGTAATGTTACATTTTTTTCCTTTTAGCTGCATGATAAAAAAGAAATGATCAATTTCATTATCACTTGTTCTCCTAAAGAGACCAAAGTCAGAATCCTTCCAGGCTGAAGAACATCAGTTAAAGGCAGAAGTTGGTGATGATGTAGATTTTTTCTTGAACATCGTGAGGTTTAAGGCAGAGCCAAAGAAAATACACTAGTTCTCTGTAACTGGGGTTACAGAGCCAGAAAACAAACTTGTAAATATACTTTGTGTTAAGATATCGGTACCATAACTTTTCTGAAACTGTAAAATCAAAGCTGTCAATTTACTGTTCAGTCTCTATTCCTAGCTTCATCTGCTGCCTTGAGCTGCGGAAAATGTCAGAAAGGAGGCAATCGTGCAGAAATGAGCTCCCTTCCAAAGGCTGTCTGCGCTCTCCCTTAGAGACAGATTGAGGAGCTCGGTCATTCAACTACACTCCTGTACAATGAAAGGAGCCAGTTGAGATGGTTGAGCTATCTGATAGGAGGGAGAGTTTGTCTCTCAGCTTGGGAACACGGAAGTGTCCGCCAAGAAGAGCTGGAGGAGCTGGCTGGGGAGAGGGAGGTCTGGGTGTCTCTGCTTAGACCGCAGCCCACATGACCGATTCTGGATAAGCTGCAGAAAATAGATGGATTGACGTTTTCTGGTTTCTGTTTCTACTGACCAAACAGTCTGAAGACAATTAAGCCTTAATTGTTGGACTGCAAACAATGCCTGGGGCAGAGAACATGAAGCCCAGATATCAAAGAGCTACAACAGAAGTCCCAAAAACATTAAGCTTGAAGCCAAAATCGTCAGGTAATAGCTGACGGGCTTCTAGATTTCCTCCTCATCAACGAATACCATGAAAGACCAAAACCAACAATCTATTAATCTATCGTTTGGTAACTAAAGACTACTGAGACGATCATTGGTGGAAATCAGTGGGAAATATTATTGAACTTTAAAAAACACAAGGCTCAGCAGGTTTCTGCCATTTATTGCAAATGGCTCTAATAGACGAGTAAACAGTGTTAGAAAGATGAGTTTGTTTTGATCTTTTTCTGTACTAAAGAAAAATATAACATGGCACCAGACTTCTGTTTATAAGTCGGTAGGACGTGTGGACACGGAATTACATTTTGAGAAGCCTGTATGGTTATCTAACCAGATCCAGATGGCTGGATTAAAACTGAACTTTCAGGATGTACTACATTGCTTTTAAAAGGATGTCATTCCAGCTAACATGCTACTCTGGACAGTTTCTTACATGGTTGTCTTCAGCCAAAATGTAACCACTAACACTACTGCAAGCTTATCATCCAGTGTGCTTTTTCCAGTTTTAGACTGCCTAATTTGTTGTTGCTTTTTGAAGTTTTTTTTTTTTTTTTAAACTTAAGGTGCATACACCAGCCTCGTGGGGTTGTTGGCCAATTGTGTGGCTTGCTTTAGGTGTGGTGCTGCGCGATGAGGTTGCGTAGCTGCTTGATGATGGTGTCGATGAGCTTCTGCCTGTCTCTATCAGTCTTCCTGAACTGGGCGAAGACGTTGTTCTTCCTGCTCGTCTCCTTCATCCTGGAGATGGGATTGTGGGTGGGTGGGTTGGGGGTTGGGGGGGAGAGATAAACAGAGAGGAAAGAAGAGCAAAGCAGAAATAAAAAAGATTTTAAAGAAATCAATCAGGGACAAAAGAGGATCAATATTCACTGGGCTGTTCATTTCATGTAATCAGGAAAACACAGGTTTACGAGCATGCTCAGAACAAGCACACATCCCTGCTAAGGTCGCCTATTTGAGAAGAAAAAACCTTCATTGTCACATGTGTATCTCAGCATGTATTTTTTTTTGTATTTTTTAGCTGAACACTGGAGCGTTACGGACCTCCAGGTCCAAGTTCGGGGGCCCAGCAGACCAGACTAACCCCAGTAGGGTGCTTCCTCATGGGCAAAGAGAGACCACCAGGCCTGGCTATCTGAAGAGAAAAGGCTGTCCCTAATTAAGGTGCTCTGCCGCACAATGAATGAGAACATGTTTGTGCGTGTGTATGACCATTTGTTTTTTGTTTCTTGCCTCAAGTCTTAAAAGTGTGTATTTACTTTCAGGTTTCTGTGTGAAAGCTTTTAGAGGCGGTGATCCACAAAGTCAGATTATAACTTTTTGAGTTCATGCAGGTTGTCTGTGTGGTTATCTTCCCTATTTTCATATCAGCTCGGGCTCTATGATCAGGCCCTACACTGATGGTACACAGATACAGGATGCGGGTGGTGTTGTAGCGATAACATCCTATGGTTAACAGCCATGGCGATAAACATCAGTATCATCACGACATGAGTTTATGTTCTCAGGATGTGTGAGAGTGAGTAATACGGAAGGTGAGATTACCTTCTTCCTTTTAAAAAAGGGTGTGTGCAAACAGCTTTAGTAAACCTGAGTACTGGTCTTGGTGTAAGTACATGCCTCAAACAAGCATCACACACACACACACACACACACACACACACACACACACACACACACACGATACTCACGGCTTAAACAACCTGTCAAGAACATGAAGGAGGACAGGAGACAGAAAAGAGCAGATGGAGGAAAAGGTGGATGAAGTTCAAAAGTTCAATGAGATTTGATGTAGGAATGCTGCTGGATTTCCACTGATCTGAAGTTGGCTTTCTCATTAAAGGAGCTCTGCATAACCCACAAACCCAAAACCCATCCATTAACATACATTGTATTTTCCCACTTCCTCATTTCCAATTTATATTGCATGTTTGTCATACTTGAATATTTCAGGTCATTAGATAAGATAACCACAGTAAATGCAAAATGCAATTTTAAATGATGATTTAGTTTATTAAAGGAAAACATTATCCAAACCTACATGGGTTGTGAGAAAGTCATTGTTCCCCTAAATCTAATAACTGACTAGAGTTGTTGCTGCCAGGGCCAGCACAATCAAGCATTTGTGTTAATTGTCAATGCGTCTCTTCTCTGTGGAGGAATTTTGGTCCACTCTTCATTGCAGAATTGTATGAACATCCTGTTTTAAGTCACAGCAAAGCATCTAAATCTCACTTAAGTCCAAACTTTGACCGGGCCTCTTCTTCATTTTGTTTGAGCCTTTCAGAGGTGGACTCGCTGATGTGTTTTGGATCCTTGTTCTATTGCATAACCCACGTGAGCCTGAGATTCAGGACACAAACTGATGGTTGGACATTCTCCTTCAGGATTTTCTGGTACAGAGCAGACATCGTGGTTCCATCAATTACAGCAAAATGTCCTGAAGCAGCCCCAGACCTTCACAGTACCACCACCATGTATGACTGCTGGTATGATGGTCTGTTTATGAAATACTGTGTTACACCACATGTAACCGGACTCAAACCTTACAAAAAGTTTGTCTCGTCAGTCCACAGAATATTTTCTCAAAAGTCTTGTTTTTTGGCAAATGTGAGACGACTCTTTATGTTCTTTGTGGTCAGCAGTGATTTTCTCTTTGGAACTTTCCTCCAGGCTCTTTCTGATTGTTGAATCATGCAGTTCTTTAGACGTTGCTCTGGGTTCTTTTGTGATCTCATGGATGAGTCGTCATTGTGTTCTTGGGAAGGTTCACCATCATTCCCTGAAATCCCAAAGCCTTGAAGTAGCTTTGTATCCCTTTCCAGACTAACAGACATCAATGACTTTGTTTTTCAGCTGTTTCTTTACATTTGACATTTAAGTGATTTCTCTATTCAACAGTTCTTGCAGTAATTCGGCGTGGGTATGTGAAACTAAACTCAGCTTTCCAAAACATGTGGGTACTCAAAGTTGACGTATTCAAACAGGGTCAGGTAGATCTGGATAGAATTTTTTCCTTAATATATGAAATCATCATTTAAAAACTGCATTTTGTATTTTTGTAATGGGTTATCTTTGCCTAATGTTGACATTTGTTTGATGATCTGAAAAATGTAAGTGTTACAAAAATGCAAACAAAAACATCTGCCTAAGAAATCAGGAAGGGGGCAAAATCAACAGTTTGCCCTTCCAGGTCATCTCCTTGTGCAACTTTCACTGCTGTCTGATCCCATTCCCAACACATGTACATCTGTAACCGGACAAACATCAACTTCTGTGTAAAATCAACGTGACTTTAATACTTATATATCAAGGACAAGGGCTGGTTGTGAGAACTAGGTTTCACTATGAAATACCACAAATGAATGTCAATGGAAGAGTCCAAAATGTCCAAGCCTAATGTTGGGGGTACAGGGTCAGAAATTATTTTTCTTTCTTTTTAGACACTTTTAGGTTTGCGAACTACAAAAAAATAAAAAATAAATATATAAAATAAACAAATGGATCAGACTGTTGTAGAACATGGAGTTGTCTGAGGCACAATCCAGATTTGGCTCCAAGAAACTTAATCCTCTCCACTAAAATAAAACTGTGCTGGGACACTGAAGGGGATCCAGCACACATCACAAGCGCTCAAGCTCAGAGTGGGACCTCCACTGATCTACAACTGCAAACATGCTGGATGTGATGCAGACCTTGATAAGGAAATCAGCCAAATTTGAGCCAGGCAGGGTTTAAATTTTTATGTGTGTGGGGGGGGGGGAGAACTAACCAAAATGTTGACGTTTTATCAATAGAATGAAGTTTATGAAAATTCATAAAACTTAAAGTGAGGGCTTCAACTTTTTTGTGAGATTAATTAACATGAAATTAACAGTAGTATAAAGCTGAGAAAACAAGGAAACCCTCACATTTAAGAAGCTGGAATCAGAAACTGTTTGGTCAGTTAATGGCAAAACAAGGATTTGAGTCATCCAAAAAATGAGGCAACAGAAAAATAGATTAACAGTAATTTGTGAATCCCAGAATGATGAATCACTACTCACTTCTCCAGCAGTGCCAGTGCAGTGTGTGGGTTGACTCTCAGGTATTTGCAGGTGGGTTTGCCGTAATCAGCCAGGTAGGTTGACCAATCCCACTGGGTGAACAAATCCAGTAACTAGAAAAAAAAAGTCAGAGGAAGAACGTGAGATTTAGGGAGTGTTTCTGTTTTACTCATAGGAAGATCTCAGATTTTGGAGATGATAAATTATCCATTGAGCAGTGATGAAAGAAACACCAGCAGATCACTGATTCACTCACTAACCCACCAACATGTTGTGTAACAGCTGGCGCCCACTTCAAAAACCAGGGAAATATGAACCTGTAGCAACTTTGAAGATAAATATGTGGTGTTTTATACAACCACGATGTACTCAGATGGATTCAGAGCCAAAAGTTTGTCTTGTGAACAGATGTGTGGCGCTTCCATAACCACATTTATCACAGCTTTTCTGGCCTTCTTTGCTCAGCTAGGCACCCCCACACCACCCCCTCACTCTCAGCAGTGATAATCACGTTCATCACGACCTTGCTGTCGCATCTATGCCACTAGGTTAGTATATCAGACATGAGTGATACAAGGTATGCTCAGAAATACAGGATTGGGAGTGTAAGTAATAGAGGTGCGGCTCGCTGTAAAAATCACACCAACTGTGCTCTCCTTGATAAAGGCTGGCAGGTGCGATCACGTCTCAATCGCAACTTTCAAAAACTTTACAAAGCTCAGAGGTGTCGATTTCATTTAAAGTAGTGGGTTGGACCAGTGAAATTCCCCTTGGTGTCAGTGTAAAGATTAAAGATTATTAAGACATTAGAAAAGCTGTAAAACTTATGAAAACAGTTTTGAGTAGAAAATTTCTGCCTCCTTCACATTTTATATCTCACATTTGGTGAAAAAAAATCTACATATGTGACACTAAAAAAGAGCACTGCGCACTAACTCCACATTAGCACATTAAAACCTCATCCCATGATTCCACCATGCTGGTGAAATCATGTTTGGAGCTCCTCTGTTCTGGTTCAACAAAACCTAGAACCCCACAGATGACGGTGAACCCGTTAGTCTTGCTGGGTAGTACACCCCTCTGAAGACTGCTCAAAAACCGTGATGAACTGAAGAGACCAAGAGAGAAATGGTCAAAAATTCCCGCTGCCGACCAGCTCCCTTTAGTTGCCACAGGAAACCTCATGATGTTGCTGTTTGCGTCCAGACTGCACTGTGAGTTATTACTCAGTGTGATTAATAAGAACATTAAAAGCACATTTGTTTGTGGGTTACTGCTTTAGTCAGATTATGCTTGCTTGCAAGTGCCACTTGTGATGAAGATCAGTCCGCATGTTATATGAGTAACCACTTGTGAAGTCCTGGTAACTCCAAAGGAAATAGTATTAAGTTCTGGCACTTGCAGCTTGTGCCAACGTAATGCGGATGTTTATGTTTTCAGCACTTAAAAAATGACCAAATCGTCTCAAGAAACCTTTAAGTTCCCCACATGGAGACATTTTTACATTTAGGTAAATAAAAGCAACAAAGCCAAGAAAGTAAATGGCAAACGGGTCAAGGGAAAGGAAAGAAAAGCAACAAGCTGGAGAGGTTGAGTCTTCTTTGGAATGGCCCACATTTCAAACAGTTGCATAACCTGCTGCTGCCCTGCTGAACTCTACCTAACACACACACGCACACACACACGCACGCACACACACACACACGCACACACACAGAGAGAGAGAGAGAGAGAGAGAGAGAGAGAGAGAAACAGGCCCAGGCAGGCAGACCCGTAAGCCTGCAGACATTCACACACGCCGTCTCTCTATCTCTGTCTGTAAAACACACACACATATGAGCAGGAGCCCCAGTGAACTCTGGGTAACACCAAACACAGATCCAGAGAGAGAAACCATATGTGAGCAAGGGATGAGAGAAGAAGAGGAGGAGGTGGAGGAATGGAGTACAGAGAGATGGAGAGCAAAACCACATGTGAGGAAAGGGGGAGAGAAAATGAGGGAGAGTAAAGATGGAAGGAGACACAGATGGAGAGGAATGGATAACAGCGCTTACAGAAAGAGGGAGAGGGTAAAGGAAGGGCAGATGAAGATGGATAGATAAGACTAAGAGAAGGGGATAGACCGGAGTTAGCTGATGAAGGTGCCCCGGCAGGCGACCGGGGAAAACAGAACGGATGACAGAGGACACGAGAGAAATTAAGTGAAGTGAAAAATCTGTGAAAGTCACTGGCTTGTACTGCTGCTTTCTCAGCGTTCACATCTGTAACTATGGTCCTGACGTTTACGAAAACTGTGCTTCACCTCACAGAAACTCCTGCATGGAATCGTTAATCATCCAGTTAGTCCCTATTGTACATAGGATTATTTTTACAAGTTCCCTGGAGGGTCCTTTATCTTTTCTTAATTCTTCTTTATACTCAAGTCAGAGAGACACTATTTATTCAATCCAACACGCATTTTTGTGTTTGTATAATCAGAACGTCGAGCTGTCATGGATGTGCTTTCAGCCTTCCACTGAGTTTAACTCCATTAGATTTCACACACTTAGAAACTTGGTTTTGTACCACTGAACTGTGCGGTGACTTCGTATAGCGCTGCTGTTTGTTATTTTTGACATGAACCTCTGCTGGAGACTTAGAACCCTTCCCCCCATGCAATCCCCGATGGCAGCAGCCTCCTGCAGCAGCCTCCTGCAGCAGCCTCCTGCAGCAGGACAGTGGATTTAGGAAAGATATCAAAGAACCCGAGGCTGTCAAACTCTCTGGATCTCTCCAGACTCTGTCCTACAAAAAGCCCTGGAGCAGACCCAAGATGCTGCAAAGTTTATGTCTCTGGGCTGGTTTGGGAACACCTTGGTGTCCACCCAGACAAAGAGGAGGTGGTCAGGAAGAGGTAGGACTTAGATTCTTGCCCACGCAATCCAAACACACCTAAGTATTGATGGCTGCTGCGGTGCAGCAACGGCACCGTGTCAGACTAGCTAGCAGCTTGTGTTGCTATTATAAACAGTGCTAACAGCAGTACTGTAGAACCACACTGCGCTGCTGACATCTATTTACGTCACCACTCGTTCTTTAACATCGCTGACTGAGAAAGAAAGGGGCGTGGCCCTGGTAAGGGACTGGTGGTGTTGTAACACCTTTGAACCGACAGGTAACTGCTGTTGTACATTAATAAAATAACTCATGTAACGGCAGAGCATTCGTGGTCAGCAACTTCTAAACATTACAACACTGACTAGTCTTGGACATGTCTGTACAGTATTTAACACCAGAGCTGTCGATGAACTTGCTGACTCAAAAATGTGAGTGGATGATGTAACAAGTTGCTACATCTCTGCGATGTGATAAAACGGCCCAAATGAAACAAGAATTTACTGGGTGTTCAGTTACTTCTTTATCTGGGAACTGAACTCATACAATCAAACCAATAAAGACAAGACCAGCTGAACAGTGCCTGCTTCAGTCAGTAGTAAAATAGATGGCCTTACAGACCACCATAAGCCACGACTCCACATGCATTCATACAGGGCTTTACCTTTGACACACAGACTTAAGACTATCTTGGCCAAGGACACTTCAACATACGGACTGGATTGAATCAGTGCTTTTCCAATTACTGGACGAGCCTCTCTGCCTCCTGAGCCACAGCCGCTCGTGCTTTAGACACATGGAAGTTTCCTTTCATAAAGACCCAGAATTTGAAGACTGCTGTGGGATTACTGAGTTATTACAGTGTATTTACTTTCCAATTAAGAATTGCTTTTGTCTTATTTTGAATTCACGCCACCTTTATTTCCAGAGCAGGTTCAGTTCAGTTTTTATTATTTAAAAACACTTTTTTTCTTTCGGTTTCATTATTACTTTGTTTTCCTAATTATTTTTAAATGGAGCATATGTTTTTAGAAGTACAGACCAGAAAAGCTGACAGCACTTTATGAAGCTCACAATCGTGTAAACACCTTGAGAGTGAATCAAGAAATACACCAAATCATCATGAGGTGGGCTGTGATGACAAATTTGACCAACCTGACAAACTAAAGCGAAACACATTTGCTATATTATTATTATTAAATTATAGTGATTTTTGTGAGCACAAATTGAAGTTTTGCTTTAACTTTAACATGCCCGGGTGTGCCACCGAGCTATTAAACAGCTATAAACTAACTGGATCAGGAGGAGTTGCCTAACTAACCACCAAAACTGATTGTTTTAATATAAATATTTATTCTCTTCTACAGCCTGTCAGGTATATGATTGATCTGTTTTATTGATTAGCCTTTCTTTAAGTGTTCCCCTTTATTTTGTGCCATAGAATGTGAGACTTTATCAAAATATGAAGCACTTTGTCACTGTGCTTTTAAAATGCCATAAAAAAGTTATTATTATTATTATTATTATTATTATTTTACGTCATATGTGTAGTAAGTGAAAGTAGTCCTTGAAGCTGCATCTTTATCTGTATTTTTGTTTAAAGGTCATGGCTTCTACCTGACTTCACCTCTTCAGAGTTATTCCTGAAAACAGGAAACATCCTAAATATTTTCTCAAATGGTTCAACCTGGCTTCGCAAGACAAGCGATTCTGTTGGACTCCCCCCTTCCTTTCCTCCCTCCTTTGACCCCCTCCCAACTTCTCCTATCGCTGCTTTCTGCTCCTTTCCTTCCACCCTCTGGCCTTTTCACTTCTGCGCTCAGCTCTCTCTACTTTGTCCCCGAGTTCACCCTTGCACGGCCGAGGTTTGACCTGCTAATCCTCCCATATAAACAAACACACACACACACACACACACACACACACACACACGTGAGGGCAGTTAAAGCACAAATATTATTTGATGATTAGGTGCCGATACAAGTGTGTGCACAGTGTTCACATAAACTGTCTCAGTATTATATAATATTGTTTGTCAGGCTGTTTCCATCTACTTGTGTGCAGGAAGTTATTTGTGCACACGCACCTTGCTTTGTGTATGTATGTCTGCACTGCTTGTATGTCTGTATTTGTGGGGACCGCATGCACACTATTCTTCACTTTAACACAGATGTTTAAAAGGCTTTTTTGGGTTCAAAGTTATTGTTGAAGGTGTTGGAGGATGAGCTTTGTGCTCAAAGACACAGCACATCTGTACTTGTTTCTGAGGAACATACAAGGTAAAAGGCATGTGGGATAAACACATACTTTAGCTGCCTGTTTACAGGAAGTAACGCCCCCCCCCCCACACACACACACAGCAAAGAAGACACACGCCACCATGCATCCATAGATGGATAAGCTGCTGGCTGAGATCCGTGAGATTTTCATTTTATCTGACAGCAAATCACTGTCTTCACTCTGCAATCACGCTCTGCGCATCAGTCTTCCTTTATCTCTTGCTTTCTTCTCCCACCCACTTTCTTTTTTGTATCAGAGATAAAAGGAAAATAAACCTGCACAAAATTTCCTGTTAGGCATGAGGATTGCAGAGGACAAGAGAAAGAAAAAAGCAGTGAGGAGGACAAAGACTAGGAAGGAGAGAAGAACAGGACCACAGACCATACACAAGATCCCACATTGGTTAGCAAAGTCCCTTCAACCTTTCAAACTTTGAGTTCAGGGTTTTTACTGCAGGCACGTTGGTGTGTTTGAAACCTGACATGATGAGGGATCGACCTAAAAGCAATGACACTGTGGGCTAGTTGGCAAATGTATACTGTAAGGTAAAGACCCTCCCCAAGCCTCAGGTTTCTTCCTGTTAAAGGGGAGTTTTTCCTTCCTACTATCACCAAGTGCTTGCTCATAGGGACTCATCTTACTGTTGGGGTTTTCTCTCTATTATTTTAGTGTCTTTTTCTTAAAATATAAAGCACCTTGAGGCAACTATAGTTGTTGTTATCTGGTGCTATAAAAGTAAAACTGTCTTCAGTCTGCTAGTTTTCCACTCATATTCTTTTAAATGCAACAGAAAAAATTAGTATGGGGAGCGTCACAGACAGGATGGAATAAAAATCTGCTGCAAAAACAAACCTTTAGCTTCATCGTAACATTAACAGCTGTGACTTTTTTTAGGCAAAACATCTCATGTGAGGAAGGGCAGCATTTGGGTGCACACGTAAAATTACGGCTATTTGTCTTCAACTTTGGTACCTCAGGTGCTGATCTGAGTAAAATTAAGAGTAGTAATGTGGGATAAAAGGGATAAAAATTAAGAAAAGGGAGAAATCAGGGCAGCAGGGAAAGTTTTTGAGTGAACCTCAGTTTGGATGACAAACTTTATTTATACGTCACTTTTCTTTGCAAATTTGCACCAAGGAAAAAAAAAAACAGTCTAACCCAAACATCGATTAGGGGGGTGACACAGGAGTGAGGAGTGGAGGGCACGAACAGTAGGAGAAGTTCAACAAGAAGGGAGGACAGCCGGAGGAGGAGGCAGATAAGACTGATGAAAATGGAAAAGAGACGGAGAAAGAAAGAAAAAAGTGTGTATGGGGGTGGGGGAGTGTGGGCTGTCAAAAAAACAAAAAAAACGAAACCCAGCCACACGCGAGCCAGCAGGTCCTTCACACACACACACACACACACACACACCTGACCCTTGATTCACCCTAAACACACACACAGAAAACGGCAGGTCTCTCGCTTCACCTCTAGCTGAACTTCTCTCTCCGTCTCGCTCTCCCTCTCTCACCTCGCTGTGACCTCCCCCACGCTATCGCTGCTGTCTCCTCACACACACACAGATTATTGCTTCCTCTTATTCTTCTGGGGGGTGGGCAGAATAACAGTGATGTGTTGCCCTCACATTTCTTGTTTGTTTTCTCTCATTTCTTCTCCGCTAATGGGCTTCTTTTACTTCTCGTAATCCCTCACCCACAAACCCCCTTCCCTCCCTCTGTCTCCACCCCTCCCCCTTTCTCTCTCTCTCTCATCTGTTTCTACAAACTCCATGCCCTCCATCCTTTCTTTCCCTCGTTATCCCTCCTTTTTCGTGTCCTCACCAGCTTTTGTCACTTCCATCTCTTTCATCCTCCTCATTTAACCCAACTTCCATTCTTCACCCACCTTTTTACTCTCCCCATCACTCTCCCTGTGTTCTCCTCCCCTTCTTTCAGCCCTCTCTACCTCCTCAAACTTTTCACTTGCTACTTCAACTTCCTCACATCCATCCCCATCTTTTCCCTTCTCCCTTTCTCCCAAGTTAACTTGACCCATACACTCCCCCGTTTACATCTTTCCTCGATTCCCCTCACCATCCGCAGATTTGTCTACGCTCCCCTCTTCCCCCTCCTCCTCTTCTTCAGTGTTTAGCAGACTTGTTAATGGTTATTCCGGCTGCGGGCAGGATTTATTTGTTTGGGACCGTTGGGGAATTGCCGTGTTCCCGTTGCTAATGGCCAAACGTCAGGGTCACCCAGAATTCATCATGTTTACACACACACACACACACACACACACACACACACACACACACACAGGTTGTGATTATGTAATGTTTCGGCTATGAAGAAAACAAATTTGTGACCCAGCGGTGTGAACTTAGTATCATTCATCTTTACACAGGAGAGGAAAATGAATAAAAATGCACCATCTTGGATAATAAGTAACGCTTTCTAACTTTTCATCCCTTGCTCTTTAAGCTCCAGTGCTCTTACTCCCTCTCCCTGTACACTCGTCTCACAGCTCTATTAGCTCTCTGTGCCCCTCAAAATTTGACAGGCGAGAGGTCAAAGGTTGCTAAAAGCAGGGAAAGTGCACCAGGCTTTTATCAAGAAAAGCAGCCCTTTTGGCACCGTCCATCTCCACAATCCAAATCTACCGCCCTCATCCATCATGCGTCAATCACCCAATGTGAAATCACTCTTGTCTTTATTCCCAGTGAAGTGCTGTTAAAAGCAAGAGCGGCACTGTTGAGATCCCTGTTACAGGAATAAAGTGGAATTAGCATCCAGGCTGCACGTACAGTGCTGGAAAAAAGTATTTACTCTCTTCCAGATTTCATATCTCTTTGCATATTTGTCACACGTGTTTCAGATCAAACACATTTTAATAATCTACAAAGATAACCCAAGTAAATACAAAATGCAGTTTTTAAATGATGTTTACATTCATAAAGGAGAAACAGTTATCCAAACCTACTTGCTCTCTAAACCTAATGACTGGTTGTGCCACCCTTGGCAGCAAGAACAGCAATCAAGCATTTGTGATAACTGTTTTTTCCTTCGACTCATCACAGTGAGGAATTTTGGTCCACTTTTCATTCAATTCAGAGAGAGGGTTTTTGAGCATGACTGTGATGTCAAACTTTAGTCTTGGACTAGGCCTCTCCTTCATTTTAATTGTTTGAGCCTTTCAGAGGTGGACTTGCTGGTGTGTTCCTCCTGCATAACCCAAGGTTAAACTATTAGTTTGTGTCTTTGAGCTTCAGGACACAAACTAATAGTTGAACCTTTTTCTTGAGGATTTTCTGGTGCAGAGCAGAATTCATGGTTTTATCAAATACAGCACGTCATCCTGATTCAACAAAGCAGCCCCAGACCATCACAGTACCACCACCATGTTTGACTGTTGGTATGATGTTCAATCTGTGAAATGCTGCGTTGGTTTTACATTAGAATTAAACTAGATTAGACTCAAATTTTCTTTTGTCCACAGAATATTTGTCAAATTCTTTTGGATCATCAAGATGTTTTTTGGCAAATGTGAGATGACCTCTGTGTTCTTTTTAATTAGCAGAGGCTTTCTCCCACGGACGCCATTTTTGCCCAGACTCTTTCTTATTGTTGAATTGTGATGCCGACCTTATATTGGTAGGTCAGTCACTTCTGGGAAGGTTCACCACTGTTCCATGTTTTCTCCATTTGTGGATAATTTCTCTCACTGTGGTCCATTGGAGTACCAAAGCCTTAAAAATGGCTTTTGGTTTTTCTAGGTCATGGCATGATGTGTTGCGATCTTTTAGCGTGCTTCACTTTATCAGACAGGCTCTACTTAAGTAATTTCTTGATTGAACAGGCAATAAGTAGGCTTGAGTGTGGCTAGTGAAATTAAACTAAGCTTTCCAAAACAATTTGATTATTAACAAACCAATTACGTTTTCACAGCACTATATAATCTCTCTCTCTTATCTGCTTGTGGGAGAAAGTGAAAGATTTTTGTTATCTAACATTTTACTTTCAGCAGATTAAAAGGTCAAAGGTTAGCAAAGCAGAGAAAATGCTTCAAATTGTTCCAAGGCTAAATTGTTTCCTTTGACACCTGTCCATCACCAGCTTCATCGCTAAGTCCTCTTTTCACTTAAAAGTTCAAAGGTCACCATCAGCACACAAAGACCACCCCCACACCTGTCAGTTAGGTCTGTGCGTCCGAAGTATGTTTAAGGTCAGACAGAAGAGAAAAAAGGAGGCGAGGACATGCTGGCTATTTGAGGCGGAAAATAATGAGGGAGCATCTCGACACCTGCCCATCACGGTGGTCGTCCTGTCCGAGAACGCAGTTTTTAACTTCAGCATGAAAAACAACAGCAGCTGTCTGTCATCCTTCAGCTCCTTGCTTTCTTCCTGACACAATCCATATTTTTTGCTTCCACTCTGCACCAGATTTTAGGGTTAAAGGTGAGAAGTGGAGCAGAATTTGGAAGCGCACCCACGGACCCCACAATCCGAGATGGTAGCAATGCACATGATCAAAAACCTTTGGGGTGACTGTTGGTGACGCTTGCACCGATCCTCATGTTCCTCTGGTTGTCTCTGGTTTTTGTCACTTAAGAAATACTCCCAAGTTAAGTGCCACTGTGTCTCACTCTGAACTGCAGATTGTTATTCATACATTTATTGAAATCCGTCGTTCATTTGTTTAAGCAAACTCACTAGAAGGTTTGCAAGTTATTCAGAGCGTCGCTTCGAGGTTACTCTCATGTCACACTGTTGCTAATTCCACAAGGTCATGTGATCAGGGTCTGCTGGCCGTGCAGCTACGAGGCTGAGAACTAAAGGAAGCAGAGCTTTTGCAGTAGCAGCCTCCAGACTCTTAAACTTTCTTTCTCTTCTAAATACAAACAAGTTCAAACCTCATCTTCTTAAACTTGCTTGTGTGTGTTTTTTGTTATAATGATTTTACATTTAGCATTTTTATTATGAAGCACTTTATAATTTTTTATTGTGTCACGTGTGTGACCTTGCTAAGAGGAGAACAAATCCTTGCTTTTAAGTGTTGTATTACTGGAATGTGCTCAAATCGGGAGTGATGTCACTCTCAGCTCCGGCATCCGACTTCCGGATATAAAGCAGCATTAACTGCATTAATAGGCCAGTTATCCCTTTGAAGGTGAGAGTCATCGACCCCACCCTGTAATAACGTTGTGATGGCTAGTGCGACCCACATGGTGTGAATTGAGGTGTGGGTCATTACTGTCACAGGGGCTCAGCAATCTTTAGACATGAAGAAGCCTCCAGAATAAGAGATTAAATTCATGAACCTGAAAGAAGTCCCAGCCCAGGTGCCTTCGTACAAGTGTTTAACTCTTTACACCATGTGCACAACATTTGACGACCTCCCCAGTAACGTTAATGACGTGTTTTGAGACCTCTGTATATATCAATAAAGAGATGGTTTGAAGAGCATTAGAATAGTTTCCAGGTTTTTCCAAGGGTACCTAAATAGGCAGAGACCCCCCCTCACCAACGTCTGGCACAAACCCATTCATTTTATTCTAGGCCTGAAATATGACAGAAACCACTTCAAGGGTTACTCCTAGTAGGCTGTTAAGGGTTAAAACCTTAAGAAAACTCTTAGGCTGTTTTGTGAATGGATGGTTCATTAAATGTGAACATTTTAAAACGTGATTATTTACACTAAAAGAAACATACGTTTAGAGTTGTCATTTGTGCAGTGGGTTTATTAGTTTGGCAGACTTGAAATAAGCCTGCATATGACCCATAGATTGGGAGTCTGGCAGTTCTGCATTACAGCACTAAATGATCACATTTGTGAAGCCAATATGGCTGGAAGCCTTTTTTTTTTTTTGTTCTTTTGCTTTAAAGTGAATAATGATCTATCATCAAAAACACATAAAAGGTTTTACATTCAAACCATGTAACAATGAACATACAAATATCCTGCCGTGGTTGGGTTTTTTTAGTCTGGAAATAATATATTTTCATTATCATTTCGGAGGAAAAATGCTTCTTCTGATTCGTCAGAGCCCAGGGTGATATCCTTCATTTGGTTGTTTTGTCTGAAAAACAATCCTAAAGCCCCCAGAAGATTTCATTGAAATAATTTGAAACAGACAAAAGCAGCTGTGAGAAGCTGCAGGGAGAAAATCTATTGATGATTTTAGCACCAATGTCCCATCCAGTGTGAGAAAGTCCGCTTAGACACCAGCGTGCTCAATCTTATCTGCCACAGAGTCCCACTGACAATCTGCAGGAAAACCCTTAAGTCAGCTCTTGACTTCTGTAAGTAAGAAGTCAAAGGTCATATGCAGAGGTTATACTGACTAGCTACTAGCACCTCCACTTTTACTTATTTAAGTGCCAAACAGAAACTTATTCCTCTTGGTTTCTTTTTTGTTGTCGTATTCAACCAACATTTGTTTCTAACTTCATGTCAGCATGTGAAAGGCCCTCCATCACTGCTTACACATAACCCCGTACCCTCCAGCTCGAACACTATCGCTCAATCTCGAGCTATGAATGGAATGAAGCACACTTGGATGTTTATCGCTTCGCAACAGGGAACTAATTTCACTTTCTTACTGCAGGGCCAGGAGTTAAATTAAAACCAAAAGCTTGTATCTTTGTACATCTGCCTGCTGCTTCATTTCCACAGCCGCAGCACGCTGCTGCCAGTGACCACAACGTAGCACAACCTCCGCTGTGATACTGCTTTGCTGTGCGCACTGCACTTCATTAATCCACTGCAGGTCGACTGCTCGCCATGTGCACGAAGCAAAGTGCAGATAAAATCCTGATACGTTATCACTCCCTGAGGGAAGCTATCTTATGCTTCCCCCACACGCACACAGAGACGCCAGAAGTGTGCTAGAGAAGCTTGCTCAAAAGCACTTTAATCATGCTAGATGTATGCCATACAGGAGGATTTGAATCTGACTGATATTCAGATAGAATATGGTTTAAATTTGGTCAGTGACCCATTCCTGGCTCTTGCCAGTAAATGAATAATGAACAGAAGCCGCAGCAAATGGATAAAATTGATTTTCTGACCTGCTTATCTTACAGAAGATTGATGTACACAAGTATTTTTTAATCAGCCTGCTCATGTTAGCACACTTACAACACTCATATAAGTAAATGAATGCTTGGACTGGAAGTAGTCGATGACGAGGAATATCAATCCACAAATTTTCCACTTTTCGGACACTAACCAAACTAGCAGCCTAGTGAGAAGCTGCAAGTGGCTTACTATTGGTAATCACGGTTCTTACAGCTGGAGGCAAAATGAGATTTTTAAGATCTTCTTTTTTCATGTCACTCTGAATGAAATTTAACATCAACTGCACAATAATTGAAATTGAAGGGGAAAAAAACCCATCAGTGATTAGGGATTTGGATGCCAACTGCTTGGTTTCGTGGTTTGGTCGAGGCTCCGGATAAACATTAACACAACATCAACAACAAGTTGATTTGCAATGTTATGGGCTAATCCGCACTCCCTGATGTAGATCATATCATCCGAAACGCATGCAAATCAGGCTGGGTTCAGTGTCTAAAACTAATCACTGATTGTTGTCGTTTTAAACACTGACATAGAAACGGGTCACAAAGCACGATTGGTGCCTACGGTGAAAGGCAGTAAGCCTGTTCCCTTATTGGAAAGAAATCTCTACAGTTACCTGCCATTTCATGCTGTTTGATGAACAAACATGGATATTTTCTTGAATTAATGAAATTCAACGGGAAAATCTTTATATCAACATTGGAAGGTGCAGGATGTGGGGCACCTTGAGGAAAACTCACTTCTTCACATACTACTCTCCCTGATACTGCTTTTAGTTGGGTGGAACAGCCCTAATCTACATTTTCCCATTTCGTCACTAGGAAGGCAGAAAGGAAACAGTGCATCGGCTCTGGTGATCCCAGTTGCAAAACATAATGAGTGTTGATGGTTCAGCAAACCTGCTTGGTGATATTAATGCCAGGGGCTTTTGGGTAAACTACTTAAATTACTTTGAATGTCTCAGAATTTCTCAAGCCTTAAAAAAGCCTTTGTTTTTTAGGTTAATGAATTCAATGTTTAGGTTTTTCTTTTTTAAAGAGACACAAAAAATATTTTCACAATAATAAAAAAAAAGAAACTATATGAATGAGTCAACTGCTGTATTTGTGTCACAGAGTCACAAGTACTGGAAAAAAATGTGACCAGCATTAAATGGTTTTAATTCACCATTAAACACGCTGTTTGTTCAGACAGCCGTTTCTTTTAGACCAGTTTCAGTAATGTTTTATATCCTTATACTCACTACAAAGACAAATACAGCTCCTAAACATACTGTGATCTGCTGAGGATGACTGTGAAATGCAGTTTTTGGTTTCCTGGTCATGCTACAAGCTGCTTTTTTACTGCACAAGCCTTTACCAGTGAAGAGAACCCTCTGAATGGACTCACTGTGCTTCCACTGCAGGGATAAAGGTCTGCTCAGGGGGATGGTACTTTCTGAAAGTTCAGAAGCATTAAACTCTGGGTGTGTGGCATGCAATCGAGAACATTTCTTAGTGCTTGCAGCATTTCAGCCACTCACTGAATCATTTCCATCATTAGCTGGTAAAAAAAATGTTTACTTTAAGGTATATTGCACAAATTGTTAACGTAAACAACCTTCTAGAATCATTATTGGGTCAGTGAGCCAGCAGGCTGGAGAAGGAGGCCGAGCAGGAGTGGTGGGGTGAGGTAAGGAATGAATGAACAAGAGGGAGCTACGTTAGAGGAAACGAGGAATGGATGCATTGGGGGAAGCTTGGGGTTCGGTATCTTGCCCGAAGATACCACAAGAAATCACCAAGATTCAGATTGGTAGACAAACTGCTCTACTTCCTGAGGCTCAGCAGGCTGTGGCTCAGAGTATTAGGATGATGGTCTTTGTTCTTGGGAGTAAAAGCAAAACCATGGCTGTGGAAAGCCAGCTACTGTTTAAAAAGAAAAACAAACAAAAAAACCTTTCATGCGCAGACAGAAAAGCCAGTCAGTAAAGGGTTGCAGTTCAGAGATGTCCTGATGTAATTTCAGACCAGTGAACAGAAAACTGCTGCAAAAGCACACAAAACACAGAAGAAGCTGAAAATAAATGCAACAAAAGTGACAGAAATTGAAACAAGCAAAGGATTGCACCGAGACACTGATTATCCCCATGTTGATATTGTTCCTGCGTCATCATCATGTTGGTCCGGGACCAACAACAACTGTCCAATCATATTGTTGTGATGTCAGAGTTTCAATGTGGAGGAAAAAGAAAAGAAAAAAAGACTTTGTTCACATAAAAAGTCTTCTGTAACAAATAGCAAACTTTTGAAGTGTTTATTAATTTATACAATATAATAACTATTATCAATTTATGCTTGCTGTTAGCCAAAATTGGGCTACTCACAGTTGTTTCCTAGTGGCAATTTTTAAAAGCATTAGCCAAGTTCTTGGATGCTAACTGAATGCTCAGACAACTTGGTCATTTTCAATGCTGATCCTGGACCAGCATTATTATGATGATGTAGGAAGAACACCAATATGGAGATATTATCGTGCCTGAGACATACTTGAAAGAAGTGTGATAATTCAAGCTAACGTGTGTTCTCTAATGTACATAAATGTTTGCTATTAGTTGTTTGCCGGAGCTGTCCCATCGCGTTATTGTCTCCCCTAAGTCACTTCTGTTGTGTTTTATGAGCTTTTTATGTTTTTTTAATGTGCTTTCGGTGTTTGACCTACTTCCCTTTTGTTTTACTCAACTTGTGTTGCCTTTTGTGTGCTTTTGCAACTAATAAATTACACTTCTGAACTTGAAGTGCGTTTGACCTCCTCGGGCCACCAAGATAGGCAGGAGAAAGCAGAACTTCTGGAGGAAACGCACTGAAGCACAAGAAGAAGATGTCATGCATCTTCCTGCTTCCTGTAAGGCGACAGTGCTGCAGAGCTTTCTCAAGTTCAACAACACAATATAGCAAGAGGAATGGGAACACGTCTGCCAAATGAATTATGCTTCTGAACTCTGAGCTACCCTAAAAGAACGAGCTTTTCAGGATCCGTCCCCTCCTTCCTCTCATCTTTCATCTTGTCCTTGTCCCCACCTTTTCTCTCACCTATTCATCCTCCCTTGTTCTTCGTCAGGAGTGTTAGAGAAGTTGTGTGACCTGCTTTAAAAAAAGTGAGAGGACTCGAATGGAATCACTGCTGGAGAAAAGGAAAAAAAGAAACAAAAATGAGAGAAGGGTGCTGGTGGTTCAACCAGGGGTCTGCGCTGTCAATTAGACACTGCACAGACGGAGAGAGGGCGAGCGAGAGACATACATGGACAGAGATGAAGTGGGGAGAGAGAGCCAGAGAGAGAGAATGAGAGGAGGTAAATGAGAGGGACGAGAGAAAACTCAAAAAGAATGATTGGGGGAATATTACAGGACTGGAGGAGCAAGGGAAAGGAGGGAGAGCAGGAGGTCAGGCGGAGGGTAACTAGATGTTACGGAGGAGGAAGAACGAGTGAGTGAGAAACAGGGAGACGATAAACAAGTGCAGGCTGAAGTCAAGAGGGGCCTGCTGGGAGCTGCTCTGTGCGCTGATAAAGCAAATAAAGACAGAATACTCCAAAACAAACAGGGCTAGAAAAACAGCAGCTTTTAGCTGCACTCTGAGCTCAGTTTAGATTCAGGCACTTTTTCAAAAAGGTCGATTCAAACTCAGCCACTTTCTTAAAGTCAATTTGGGTCCACACACACTTATTTTTAGAGGTTAATCCTGGGTCAGGAGTTCATGTGAGGTTTGTCCATTTATTAGACTTTGATAAGAGTCTCGATACAACGCTGCACTGCAATTCCTTCAAATTTTCTATGCAGACCGAGTCCCTTTAAATGAATTTAATAACATATTTTTACCATAGCTGCTCCAAAAAACAGCATGAACCAACTCTGTGTTATAGCCTGACTAAAACACAGACCCTTAACAGAAGATGGTCCTGGTCTGGTTAAAAGAAAACTTCAGAGAGATTTGCCTATGACAAGAATGTGATCTGCCCTCAATCTGGCCCAAAGACCATGTGTATGCTGCAGGTTTGAACTAAACGTCCTGTGTTAAAGTAAAAAAATTGGAGTTCCTAGCATGCTACACGTAGATTTACCTGAAATATTAATCAAATAAATATAAATCAATAAATCAAATCACTCAATCAATCCGGTGTTTTTCACTTTACAAGGTGTAGTATCCAGGATAGTGGAGGGGGATGGTGGCGAGACATAGGAGACATCTTGTGTTTAAATAGTGTGATTTTCAATTATGAAGGTGGAATGCAGGCTGAATAGTGGCTATCTGACCAAATTCTCATAGGCTACACAATTTCCAGAGTTACCGAACTCCACACGTTATGGAATAAGGTTTCAACACTGACATGTAATCCACTGCAGCTCATCTACTCTTCCCTTATTGGTGCTTTAGATGTTGCAAATGTATCAAATAGTACATTTCAGTATGTTTGGTCTAATAATCATCTCACACCATAGCAGCAGCTACACCCAAGCTGTAACACCTCTCCTCTATAAAGGAAGTTTAAGTTCAAGTGAAATTTCCTTTGGGCTGCTGCAGACATAGTGATTTTATGAATGATGAAATAAGATTACAATAAGTCATAAAACATATCTTCAGAGGATCTTTAAAGAAAAAACCAAGAGGAGTAACATTTTTGAGAAAGGTTTACTAAATTTAGAAGAGCTCATCATGAAAACTCTTCATTTTAGTCAATTTACTCGATAGTGCTGTTGTTTTTGCTGTTATTCTTTATATTAGTCTCAACATTTCTTCATGTCCATAAAAGTTATTTTAACCCGTTTCAGTTAACTTTAAAGCGTCGTCATTAAGGACTTAGTATCAGGACAAAAGTATCTGGTAACATGGTGTTTTTAGTCTAAAAGCAGACAGTTAGGCTACGTTCACACTGCAGGCGAAAGCGCATCAAATCCAATTTTTTTGACCCTATGCGACCCATATCCGATCATGGTATGACAGTGTAAAAACAGCACAAATCCGATATTTTCAAATCCGATCTGGGTCACTTTCGTATGTGGTACTGAATCCGATAAATATCCGATGTTTTAGAAAGCGACTGCTGTTTGAACGGTCAGGTCGCATTAAATCTGTCTTTTACGTCACCGACACAAGACTAGGGATGGGTACCGGTATCCGGTGCCATGATGGCACCGGTTCTGACATAAACGGTAGTAACCAGACCGAAAAGCAGCGCACATTTCGGTGCTTTATTTCGGTGCTTTTTTTCCTGAGCTGTGATACACTTTCTTCTTCCTTACATTTGTATTGGCGGTTGGCAAACAACTGAAAGGTGCATTACCGCCACCAACTGGTATGGAATGATACACTTTGGATTCTAGCCAATCATTTTAAGTTTCCGAGGATAGTAGGCGGGTCCAGGTACGTACGTTCTTTTAGAGCAGAGCTACAGATTAAAAATGTCCAAGGCGAAGCGGTCAAAAGTCTGGCTGTACTTCACAGCAAAAGATGCAAACTCAGCAGCTGCAACAAGTGCTTTAAGCTGATACTGTGATACTGTCAAAGAAGGTAACACCTCAAATCTGATGAAACACCTGGCGACGCATAGTGTTTTTTTTTAAAGCCGAGAAATGCGCCGTATTTGATAGCTTGCTGCGAGACCTCACACCGAGCACATCTACTGCTTGTGGGTTGCCTGTTATCGGACCCGGAATTAGCAACATCCCCCAAAAACCCGAAGAGGAGAGTCCTGGCCCCTAGCCCTGCCAGTGTAGCAGAAATGATGAGGATGATGACGGCAGCAGCAGCCGTTCTTCTCTGCGTGAGTAGCTTAATGTTGTTCGTGTGTAATTTACGTTGAGTAGGCTAACCACGTTATTACATTAATGCATGTAAGGTGAACAGCAAACACCATCATAGCTACATGCAGCTGTCTTCTTGTTTGATGGCAGATACTCCCTTCACCCTGGCCAAAAAGGCTAAAATGACCAAAGAAAAAGTGGAAAACAGTTAAACATGAGAGGTTTTTGGACAAAGTTTGTGTTTTTTTCCATTGTTTAAGCACTGCTTCCAGCCAAGAATGATACCATATATGCCCCATAGCTGCAGAAAAGGCTAACATTGTTATCTTTTTACAAAAAAACAGCTGAACATGAGAGGTTTTTGGACCACTTTTGTGTTTTCCATTCTTTAAGCACCGGTTTGAGCACCGTTTAAGCACCGGCACCGTTTCAAAAGTACCGGTTTGGCACCAGTATCAGATAAAACCTAAACGATACCCATCCCTACACAAGACAGAAGCCAATTATCAGCGCCAAAGAAGCGCCCGAGAAGACATCGCGAACGCTTCCTGGCCATCCAGTGTAGATGTTAGTGAAACTGTTGGGAAGACAACGTTGGAGAAACGTGAACATTTTATTTATACAGTATAATCTGCAGATTCTGACAGAAATCTGCAACTATCCTTTGAAGCACCTCTCCTCTAAAACAGCAATAAGGATCATTATTAGGTTATTTACATTATTATGTAAATAACAAAATAACAAACATAAAGTCCAAAGTCTTTATATTAACGGCCATCTGTCAAACAATATTGTTTGCTCTGGATCTAAACAGAGTGCGTTGTGTGTGAAGTCTTCTTTTGCGCATGCGGGCCGCTTTGAGGGTTCACACTAGAGCGTGTTTGCTGTCGCATTTTATTTGTAGTGTGAACGAGCAGACCAAAAAATCGGATTTGATCAAAAAATCGGAATTGAGCATTAAGACCTGCAGTGTGAACGTAGCCTTTGTGAGGTAGGAAACAAAATGTTAAAAGTATAAAAATAAATAAATATATAAATCTGAGATATTTTAGTCAGCTGGAGCCGCTTCTCCCAAACTGTGAATAAGGAAACCTAAAGGTAAATCTGAAGATGTCCCGACCTCCAAAAAGCCACTGCTGGGTTAAACTGGAACACGTGACAAAGGCTCGCGAGCATGTGCATACAATTAGACAAATTTCAGTGGCCCCCGGACTGGTCTTCAAAAGATGATTTAACTGCTGTGAAAAATCTAATTTGCAGATCCAGGAAAATGAGACTTCACAGCATCACTCTGCAGCTCCCCTCCCCCTCCCCCCGAACAACAGGAAACAGTTGAAAGGTGAGAGCTGTTGGAGGGTTTTTCGGTTTGACCACAGAATGACCGCAGTCGCACTCTCTCACACACAGGAAGGGGTGTAGATGTAGGTCATATCGGAGGAGACTGACGGAGAGGTTGGGACTGATAACGCAGAACAATGACCTGACCGGGTCACAGCGCGGCCACTGTATGTGCATATTAAAAACAAAATATATACAAAAGGCACTTCAGCGTTCTGCGTGTGCGCGTCTGCATCTGTGACTGCGTGCGTGAAGCTATTTATCAAAGTCTGAGAGAGCTCACGGTGTGTTTGCGTTCATCAGAGTTTGAGCCACCTTGACCCCCCCCCCCCCCCCAATTTCTGACCGCTACTTGACCATTGGTCGGAAGTAGAGAGCCAGCGCTCCCCACCCCGTCCAATCAGGTCAGTGAATAGCTCCTGCTGCCGTGACCACTGCCTGACCTGCTGTCACGCCGATAAAGCTGGCCACAGACAGGACAGGAAGTTGAGACAGGGGCCGAGAAACACACGCTCATACACATACACACACTTAAGTGACCGTTCCCAGATAAATAACAGCTTACACTCATAAATCCGCAGATATGGACGCACTCGCGTCTGAGCAGCAGCCGCTTTTTGCTGCGTTATCTCGAGCACAACAGGATCGCAGGCTGCTTTATTATGGTCTGAACCTGTCGGAAGAGGGGAAGAGCAGAAATGTGTGTGCGTGAAGCAAAGAGGCAGGACAGGTGTATACGGCAGACTTTCAGTGTTTGTGGAAAAGGAGAAAATCTGTGTGAGAGACAGATCCATCAGATAAGCATCTTTTGGGGGGGGGGGGGGGGGGGGGGAGGCTGACGGCAGATTCTCGCCCCTCCCAGGCACCACTACTTATCCCGCTGACCTTATATTGCACTTATTGTAAACCGTGTGAATGCGTGCTTCTGTGTTTGACTGAAACATCAGCCCCCATGATGCCCAGCAATCACGCTTTAAGGCAGAAATTTAGAGAAAGTGGAGGAAGAGCAGATGAGACCATCAGAGACAGAGCCAGTGAGAGGGAAATTACTCCTCACAACCGGTGGATGACCTAAAGGTTTAGGGCACTAAAGTAGGAAGACTGTAAGCACCAACTCATTTTGCCTTCAACTGCTATCGATATTGCATGCAACATTTTTTTGAAATCACTCGAAAGTAGAGCTGCAGTCATATTTTGCATTTTCTCTTTTTTTTTCTTTAGTTGTTTTCATGCCAAAAGTGATTTAATCTCCATAGATTTGAAGGCACTTGCGGCCTTTGGGCTTGGAAACTGGTGAAAATAACTTTGTGTAACCAGAGATCCAGCTTTTACAGAGATCTTCCACCAACCCCCGAATGTTTTAAGAAAACAAAACAAAAAAATTAAGGTTTCAAAAAGGAGTCCAAAACCACAGAATCATGTTTACAGCATTAAAAACCACATAACCTGCTTATCAAGTTAATATTTCACAACAAAAAGTCAGCAGATTAAGTTTTAACTTCATAAGATCAGTGACACAAAACATGGGGGAAACATAGGACAAAGTTTCCGCAAGAAAACCAGGACGAGCTTGTGTGGTTACACGGCAAGTCTCTCAAGCTGTTGGCCATCATCACGGAGGACTATTTGCTGTATTTGAGAGTTTTTAGAGGACCAACAAAAGCAACGTTTCAGAGCACCCCCCCGTTTCCACACCCAAGTTTGCACGCATGGATGTCCACTACCAGCAAATGTGTTGCTGCATTTTGTGCAAACTGCTCGCATCCCTGTTTTTGTTTGTGTGTCGGCCTCTGCACGCTCATTCTTCCAAAAGATCGGCAGGCGAGCATTTAGATGTCCGTCTGCTGCTCATCCTCTCTTCGGCCCCTTTCTTCTCCGCTCATCCCGCTCTTTCACCCCTCTCCACTCCTCTATTCATCCCCCCTTCTGTGACCGGTCAAACGGATGAAGAGAAGTGTCAGCCTCCCGATGAGAGAGAGAGAGGGAGCGAGGTAGAGAGACAGAGGGAGAGACCAGTGGAGAGAGAGACCACCCTGTCCGTCCGTTCGACTCGCCGTATCACTTTCACCTGACTGCACTCTTTCACTTGCAATCCCTCGCTTTTTTGCTCCATTCCGTCAACTTTTTTTTTTCACACATTCATGTCTCGTTTTGTCACTCGTTGAGTTCAGAATCGGGCCAGAATGCTTTCTCTCTTTTCCACTTCCATCTCCTCCCGTCATCTTCCTTTGGACTCATTCATCTCCTCCTCATCAAGTCTTGCGCATCAACTTTCCCCCTCATTTCCGCCTTTCTGTTAAGATTTTTGTACTTTCGCCATCTCTGCCTTTTCTCCCACCACCCCTTACATTCATCTTCCTTACGTGCTCGTCCTCTCCTCTTTCCCCATCAGTCTGGGTCTGGTGAGGAGTTGAAAGGTCAGAGGTGAACCTGTTGCATGTGCGGTCATTGCTGCTCAACCCTAACACACACACACACACACACACACACACGCACGCACGCACGCACGCACGCACGGTTCACCCTGGTCTTGTCAGCAGTCCCTTTCCTGACTCTGACCTGTCTCTCTCTCACACACACACACTCTCTTAAAAACACACACACACACACGCCCAAGTTGCAGCTGTCCCAGCGTGACCACAGTTCTTAGGAATGTGATGGTAGCAGATTTTTCTGTCTCCTTCCACTCCTCTGACCTCGTCTATCTCTTCCTGTCCTCATCCTCACCTCTGTCCTACCCTTCTCTTAATCCTTCACTTTCTCTTTACCTTTTGCCTCACATCGCCCTCCCCGGCATCTTTCTCTTGTGTGAAAACATCGCAAAGAGTGAAGAGAGGTCACCAAATAAGCAAGCCTCAGCATAAGACCTGGTAAAACGTTGCAATAAACGTGTAAACAGGGTCAACAGCTCAAAAGTAATTTGAGGTAGGAAAGCGTTGAGTTCATATGGAGTCTTGCTTTTCAGTTTCCAGCCAATGAAGGGTGTCAAAGCAGTAAGCACAAACATTAAAAAGCAAATGGGAACATAAAGCAGCTTCAGGAATGTCTAGTTCCCGTGCACTAGTAGGTCTTTCTTTCCTTTCTACTGTTTCTGTTTGCATAAAATTTACAGCATATAAATTTAACATTTCATATATGATATGTTAAATCTTGTTCCTGACTAAACTAAGTCTTTTTAGTTTCATTCATTATTTTCGTATTTATTTTGTTCTGAATTTGAGTTTCAGTAAGTTTTTATGATTTAAAACTGTCTTTAATTTCTTATCAGGATTATTATTGTGATCAATAATATTTTTGCTCTATATTGCTGTCATTAATTACAATCATCCTTATAACCATTATATCAGCAGCAGCATCAGGATAAAACAGTGGTCAAAAATTTCCAGAATTACAATCACCAATATTATTATTATTAGTAGTAGTTTTAGGATTATAAGCACATTTTAACATTACAGAACTATTACAAACGAACAACACTTGGGTAGGTAGTTTACTCACACCTGACTGTGGTTGACAAATTTGCTCAAAGTGACATGAAACAAAAATATTTAATAAAAGATTTCAGCTTGTCCTGCTTTTCTTGTTGCATCTCCAGCTCCTGTCCTGTTGTTGCTTTGCTAAAAATAAAATTAAGAAAGTAAAATGGAAAACAAAAACAAAAACAATTTATTTCAGTTAAATTGTGTTTTTCCTAAATATAAAACTGAACTAAAAACCATAAGAAAGAAAAAAGAAGACCATCTACCCACCCAATCATCTATCTACCTACCTATATATCCACCTTCATTACTATATCTATCTGGATACTTAACTATCAGCCTACCTACCAACTCACCTACTCAGCGCATAATAATGTAAGAAAACCCCTGCTTTTGCTCTTTCTACCTTACTTGCTCTACCTCAGAACATTTACTTAACCCAACATCATGCGCTCCTTTCCTTCTCTCTCATTCCTCCCCCCATATGGGTGTAGTTTTCAGGTCAACTTGGCTAAAGACAGACTGTGGATCAAACTTCGAGAAATAAATCACACTGACATATTACAGGCTTAGCAGTAGCTAAAATGAAAATCCATTTATCCCCGTCTCGAGGACTGAAGTAAAAACTTTGCCAAAACTAAGGAGAAACCTGATATGATCAACACAAAGTTTCGGGTTAACGATGTGAGCATAAACAAAGTTACTAAGACAATATGGTTGTGAGGGATTATTTCCTGCAGGAGCGTATCACGTTTGAAAGGAAGCGGGAGCGTTAAGTAGCATGTGCACTTCAGTGGGGAACAATGAGTCGACAAACAAACTGTGGTGGAATCAAGTGAAGGCTTCCTGCCGTGTTGATGGACGACCTTGTTCTGTACAAATTGTTTTTCTTACTGATACAACAGGCCTGAATGAGAGCCAACAGCTTTTCTCCGAGGAAGAAACAAACCCTCGTTTTTTGAAACTTCGTGAAATTTAATCCACTACGTGCGGTTATTGTCATGTAGTCGTGCCATGAATAAAAGCTTAATCAGGGTTATTTTCCAAGTCTCCAACTTCTGAACTGGGATAAACAGCGTATGCATTTATAACGTTAGTCAAGCCAGGCTTGGTTTAGTCATCTGTTTTAAAAAAAACAAAAACTTAATTTAGCAAACTTTTTGCTTAATTTAAAGTTAAAGCGCACATTTAAAGGAGAGGATGCTTTGTTTTTCTTAAATGTGACATTATTAGACACTTCAAATCCAAACTTTGAAAAAAAGATGGGTAAAAGAAAACAAGACAGAGGAAAGCAAAACGCAAAAAGTAAGATTAATACAAACAGCTTCATGTATCCGAGATATGAGGTCATGAGGTAATGCTGCAGCATCAACGTCATTTGTATTTTGTGTTTTTTTTTGGAAATGAAAGTCTCTCTGAGGACTTTCACAGTTAATTGGCCTACACAGTTAATTTTATACTGTTATCATTCGCTATCATCTTTAATGGGTTTAATCTTCACGAAAGAAACATAATGACAGCAGAAATTACAAGGACTGCACCGGGGGTATGAGGTGACAGAGTTCCTAAAACTGTTAAGACGATCAAAATAGCAAGTTCAGAAAAATAATACAACTTCTGATACATTCAGCTTGTGTTTTCCATATCTTCGTTTCTTTCCATCACTCCTTCTCTTTTTCCAAACTTCTCTCCCGTCTCCCTCCCACTGCTCTGTCAGTCTGGGTTAGGAGGAGGTGAGATGGAGGTTTCCTCTCCCACTGGGCCTCATTGCCTCCCTTAGCTTGTGTACTGCCTCCACATACACACACAGAGGGGGAGAATCTGCTATCCTGTCACTGGATAATCGCTACTGGCCACGCCAGTCAATCTACACACACACACACAAAGTTGGGATAAGGGGAGCAGTCGTCATGCTGTGACATGTTGCTTTTGGAGAGTGAGGGGGGGACGCCTCGTGAGGTAATGCTCGGGATGGACGCGAGCGTCAGACACAGGGCAGACGGCACTGACAGTCTGCACGACTGTGTGTGTGCTTAAAAAGGGAACTGGGTGATATGTTGACCGCTGAAATCCAGCACGTGAATTGGTGAATTGGCGGACGGAGAGACAGAATAATTTAAGGAAGACGGTGACAAATACAAGGGAAAGAACTACAAGTTGGGGAAGGAGTGAGAAGGACAGCGACAGGGAATGAAGTTAAAGGGAATGAAAAAGTGCCAGTAAGTGAAGCACAGAGCAGATGAAACAAAGAACATCGAAGTGAGAATTCAAATTTTTAGTTAGTAGTTTTACTTAGTCGTCTCCTGTGTTGTGTGATTAATGTCAGCTTTTTCTTATTTTGCCCCAGCTATGTTTTCTCTGGATTAGTCTCCAGTTTGTTTAAAAACCTTAGTTTGCCCTAATGTTGCACATTTTGCTGTTTTCACCAAATAAAAATTTGTTGTTGTTTATTCACTCTAACATCCGAGTCTGTATTTTGGGCTTGCATTCCACTTACATGTGAAAATATAATGTTGCAATGTTGGACTCTCATATGAAACATGACCATTGGACCTCTAAACTGGAGAAACCAAGCAGCCACTCACCTCAGCAGAACATGACTCATCTGCACCTAAAGGTTAAAGGTTACCCGTTTAAGCGTGCCAATGTTCTGGCTCACTGTGAACAACCATCACTGAACAGAGGGGGTGGTACGACACAAACTGTTTTCCACCTACAATCCACTTTTGAGATCCTTTCTCAGGTGCCTTAACCCCCACTCACATTTTGCGTCAGGTGACCTCAATAGGTCGCATAATAAAGTGAGGCAAAGTCAGTTGTT